>NC_138771.1:509731144-510091144 GCF_965119305.1 Pelophylax lessonae | reverse complement strand
AGTGCCACCTATCAATGCCCATCAATGCTGCATATCAGTGCCACCTATCTGTCTATCAGTTCTGCATATTAGTGTCTCATCAGTGTCTGCCAGCGCAGCCTCATCAATGCTCGTCAGTGCAACAAAAAACATATTGATTTACCAAATTTTATTACATAAACAAAAACACATTATTTTAGGGGTCAAACATTTAGGTCTTCTTTTTGCCAATAGAAAAAAACCTTGCAGTGATCAAATACCACCAAAAGAAAGCACTATTTTTTTATGAAAATACTGTCATACATTTGTGTTAGGTACAGGGTTGTTTGACCGCGCAATTGTCATTCAAAATGCAACAGTATAAAAAGCTGAAAATTGGCCTGGGCAGGAAGTGGTGTAACTGCCCTGTAAGGAAGTGGTTAACTATTGAAACATGGGAATAAATATTCCAGGGGTAATCATGCTCAGCTCAATGGTTTAGTGGCTAGTGTTCCTGGCTATAAACACTGAGAGCATGAGTTCAAATCCCAAGTGTGCCATCACCTTCTTAAATTTTAGACAGCTATAAATAAATACTGAAACTTGGCAAATCCATAATTGCACCCTGCAGATATGCATGTTTGTTTCTTGAATATACATGGCCATTGACATGCAATTTTAGGTGATGTAGCCAATGTATTACTATGTGGCCAAAAAAAATTATGGCACACAGGGTGTTATCATGGTCTGGCCTTGAACTCATGACCTCGCAATCGTTGGCTGTGAGCTTAGCCCACTACACCAAAGTGCTGAATACAATCAGACATGCCTGAAAGTTTCAGATGAATAAAGAATGAAGACTGCTAATTAGACAGCTGTGTAGTCTGCTATTAGAAAATCTAAAGGTTAAAACACATAAGAAACATAACTATACCTTAAAATTAAAATAAACCATATTAGATGACATTGCTGTGTAATAGTGATTCAGAATAGACAAATTTCCTTTTATGAAAAACACAAAGGGAATTTGGTTAACTCCAAACTCAAATTCAGCCTAAGTTAACTCCAAACCCGAATTCAGTCTAAGTTAACTCCAACTCCGAATTCATTAAAGCATCTAGTTGATGGTTTAACTCCAGCCACTTACCTAATTAGGATGCAATGAGTTTAGGCTGGAGTTATTTCTGGAGAAGTGAGCAGCTCTACTCCAAACTTATACTGAATTAGGCCCTATGGGCCTGATTCATAGTACGGAGAATTGGCGTTTCGGCTGGATTTTGCAAACCGGTGAATTTTTAAGTCTGAAATTGGTATTCAAAGAACGGCGGGCGGAAAATAACGCCAACTGTGAGATTCATTAAGATCAACTAATGTCAGGACTGGACTTAAAAACAATCCAGCTAAAAGGTGGACTAATTTTTTCAAAATCACAAAATATGGCAGGAAAAAAATAGAAAATGTGTGGGAAAGATGTGTTATATGATTTTGAGCTAAACTGCTTTTAAACTGTGTGAAAATGTTAAGTAGAAAAAAAGATATTAATAAAAGTGTAAAATGCAAATATAGCTCCAGAGTCAATTTCTGGCAGATAGCCCATGTGAGCATGCTCCAAACCAAAAACAAGGCTGAAAATAACGTTTTTGAAAACGTTAGTGGGAGTTTTATTGAATTTGCGGCAAATACCGCCGCAAATTCGCGGTAAAACTGCGCTATTCCGGCGCTAATAATTTTTTTTTTTTTTTAAATTTTTTTTTTTTTTTTTAATTTTTTTTTTTTTTGCACATATCTATGTATGTCTATATATATATATATATATATATATATATATATATATATATATATATATATATGAATCACAAAAAAATATATATCTATACATATATATATATATATATATGTGTGTGTGTGTGTGTTTATATATATATATATATATATATATATATATATATATATATATATATATATATATATATATATATATATAAACACACACACACATATATATGTATATATGTATATATATATAGATAGATAGATAGATAGATAGATATATAGATACCCAAAAATAATTATATGTATATATATATATATATATATATGTTTTATTTATTGATTTGCCTATGTGTTTATATATATATATATATATATATATATATATATATATATATATATATATATATATGAAAAGGAACACTAACACGGCTCCTCCCCGAAAATTAAACATTGTATATGTGTGAAATCAATATATTTTTGGGTTGGTTAGATATAGAATGTAACAATAATATATGTTTTTTTGCATATGTGTATCTATATATATATATATATATATATATATATATATATATATGCAAAAAACTATATATTATTGTTACTTCCTATATCTAACCAACCCCAAAAATATATTAATTTCACACATATACAATGTTTCATTTTTGGGGAGAAGCCGTATTAGTGTTGCTTGTCATATATAACAACATACAGTTGTAGGTAGTTCAGGGATTCGAACACCCAAATACACTGTTGCAAGGCAGCGGTGCTAACCACTTAACTACCTAAAGCTAATGACATTTTTTTCAAAGCATGTGTGATTTGTACTTTAAAAAAAAAAAAAAAATATATATATATATATATATATATATATATATTCTATTTAGACCCAATTCAAGCTCAAATAATTTTTATTTATTAAAATTTTTTGATGGACTAATTGAATCAAACTATATTAATTTTTAGAGCCCATTCACATTAGCGCGACTTGTCAGGCGACTTGTCAGCCTGACAAGTCACGGTATGTCGTGGTCCATTGAGTAGTACAGGACCCGTTCTAATAGGAGTGACACAAGTCACTCCGACTTAGAAAAAGGGTCCTGTACCACTTTGGGGCGACCTCGGAGCGACTTGCATAGACTTCCAGTATGTGAAGTCTCTGCAAGTCGCGGTGCACAGTGGTGCACGCGACTTCACAGGTCGCCCCCCGAAGTCGTGTCGCCTCAATGTGAATGGGCTCTTAAGGTGCCAGTGCATGTATGCTTGGTATAAAGATAACAAGAAACAACAAAAAAAAAAAACCTCAGAGACCACAATTCCCAAATAATTAACCTAGTTTAGTAAAACTGTATAAAATCAACAAATTTTTAAAAATAATCCTGCATGCTGGAAATTATATATAGGTGTTTAAAACATTTATTTCTGTGAAAAATTAGTATTTTAAATATAAATTGATAGGCTAAGAAACTATCAGTGACATATATTATGAAATAAATGTAACAAAGTGATTATGTTTGTGTAAATTGTGTTTTGCAAAAATGTTGCAAATATGTATTGAGCTTGAGCTTGAGCTTAATTAAATAAACTGACCAAAATATCCAAGTGGTTAGCACAGCTGCCTTGCAACAATGTATTTGGGTGTTCAAATCCCTGAACTACCTACAACTGTCTGTTGTTATATATGACAAGCAACACCCCAAAAATAAAACATTGTATATGTGTGAAATTAATATATTTGTTGAGTGGGGAGCCATATTAGTTTTGCTTCCTTTATAGAGCCACATTACACTCTGAAAAATAGCAGTGTTTGAGCTTGCAAATCTGAGAATTTGCAAATTGATTGAACATATGCAGTGCAACCCCAGAACTCAGAATTCAACAACCCAAAAAAAAAAAAAAAAAAAAGATATATATATATATATATATATATATATATATATATATATATATAAAAAATGACTACATCAAGTCAACACACATAGGAAATGCTTTCAATAATCTCAGAATGAGCACAAAGTGGCTTTTTCATTTAGACTAATGGGCCATACACACTAAGATTTTCTGAAGATTTTTTCCTTTAGATTTACCAAAACCAAATAATATGAGGTTAAAACTTAAACACTTTCAATTTGTATGCAATCTGGCAGGCCCTTGCACTACATAGAAAAGGTAAATCTGAAGGAAAAAGTCTTCAGAAAATCTTATAGTGTGTATGGCCATACAATTTTCTGTCCAATTTTCTTGAAATTTACCTTCAAGTATGTAGTACAAAGGCCTGCCTAATTGGATACAAGTGAAAGTGTTGTTTAGCTTTGACATCACATTATGTGGAGTGTGGTTAATCTATCAGAAAATTGTACAACAAAAATTGAACATGTATGGCCATACACACTATAAGATTTTCCGAAGACTTTTTCCTTCAGATTTACCTTTTCTATGTAGTGCAAGGGCCTGCCAGATTGCATACAAATTGAAAGTGTTTAGGTTTGACCTCATATTATCTGGTTTTGGTAAATCTAAAGGAAAAAGTCTTCAGAAAATCTTAAGCCCCGTACACACGTACTGATCGTCGGCCGAACGATCGGCTGTCTTTTGTCCAGGGCTGTCCTGTCTGTTGAAAACTGCAAAAGACTGCACACGAATTTTGTCAGCCAACAACAGACGACTGCAGAAGTGATGTCATGTGATGGTTAACTTTCCCTGTGTTTTTTCTTTTCTGAGCATGCCCAGTCTTGCAAATCAGCCGATTGTCGGCCGAATTCTGTACTGACTGGCGAACAATCGGCCGTTCTGGTGTTGGCCAACAAAAATTTTAATGCCTGCATGACAGATTCTGTTCGGCCGAAAATGCGCTGTCGGAAGCATCATACTAACAAGCCTACAATCGGCCGATCGGTCGTCGGCCGAATATTTACGGCCGAAGATCGGTACGTGTGTACGAGGCATTATAGTGTGTATGGCCCATTAAGCTGGCCATACATGTTCAACTTTTGTTGTACAATTTTCTGGTAGATCTACCACAAACCACATAATGTGAGGTCAAAGCTAAAAAACACATTCACTTGTATCTAATTAGGCAGGCCTTTGTACTACATACTTGAAGGTAAATTTCAAGAAAATTGGACAGAAAATTGTAAGAAAATTGGAACATGTATGGCCAGCCTTAAGCCTCGTACACACGTACCGATTGTCGGCCGTAAATATTCGGCCGACGACCGATCGGCCAATTGTAGGCTTGTTAGTATGATGCTTCCGACAGCCGACAGCGCATTTTCGGCCGAACAGAATCTGTCGTGCAGGCATTAAAATTTTTGTTGGCCAACACCAGAACGGCCGATTGTTCGCCAGTCAGTACAGAATTCGGCTGACAAACAGCAGATGAGCAAGACTGGACATGCTCAGAAAAGAAAAAACACACGGAAAGTTAACCATTACATGACATCACTTGGACAGCCCTGGACAAAAGACGGCCGATCGGTCGGCCGACGATCGGTACGTGTGTACGAGGCATTATGCCCCATACACACGTGCAGATTATCTGCAGACTTTTGTCTGCAGACTTACCAAAACCATATAATATGAGGTCAAACCTAAACACTTTCAATTTGTATGCAATCCGGCAGGCCCTTGCACTACATAGAAAAGGTAATGCCCCATACACACATGCAGATTATCTGCAGACTTTTGTCTGCAGACTTACCAAAACCATATAATATGAGGTCAAACCTAAACACTTTCAATTTGTATGTAATCCGGCAGGCCCTTGCACTACATAGAAAAGGTAAGTCTGCAGACAAAAGTCTGCAGATAATCTGCACGTGTGTATGGGGCATAAGTCTGCAGACAAAAGTCTGCAGATAATCTGCACGTGTGTACGGGGCATTAAGCCCCGTACACACGTACCGATGGTCGGCATACAAATGTTCCTCTTTTCTCCCCGGGATGTCGGTGTCTGCTGAAAAGTGCAAAGACAGCACAAGGACAGCACAAGAATTTTGTCCGCCGACTGCAGAAGTGATGTCATGTAATGGTTAACTTTCCCTGTGTTTTCTATTTTCTGAGCATGCCCAGTCTTGCAAATCTGCGGTCTGTCGGCCGAATTGTGTACTGACAGGCGAACAATCGTCCGTTCTGGTGTCGGCATACAAATATTTTCATGTTTGCAAGAAAGACTTTTGTCCGCGGATTGTGCGCAGACATCTGTCGGAGGCACCATACTAACACGCGTACAATCGGCAGATCCTTCGTCCACCGACGTTTGTATGCCGACGATCGGTACGTGTGTACGGGCCTTTAGTCTAAATGAAAAAGCCACTTTGTGCTCATGCTGAGATTATTGAAAGCATTTCTTATGTGTGTTGACTTGTAAGAAACTTGGATCATGGATGGCCAGCCAAACACTCATTCATTAGTGAACTGGTGATTTTGGTTTAGGAACCAACAGACCCAATTAATTACTTTGCTGGGCGTTTCCTATACTGGGTGGGTGTAGTTTAACCAAGGTTATATAAAGGGATGTATGAGATCATATCATTTGGCCTGTGGAAGGGCCACAGGTCTTTATGTCCGAATTTGCTTTTGGGGGTTGGGGGGTTTGCTGGCATGCCATGCCTAAAGATCCATATTGCAGTAAGTGTATTCTGTTGGATGAATACTTTTCATGCTCTAACTGTTTGGTATAGTTTTTGCAAAGTGTGTCTTTATGTACTCTATACATGTTTTTTTTTTTATTTTCATGCCTCTGTGTAGCTGTATGTTCTACTGATTTGATGGTATTTAAATGAAAAGGCAGGCTCATGCAAACAATTAACATAAAAGTATGTTTGGTATGTTTTATGCTTAATACTAAGGTGTCTACAACTTATTTTGCTTGACTTTTGGATATTGTAAGCTCTATCTATCCATCATATGTTGTATCTTTGCACTGTAATTTGAATAAAAATTACTTGATTTGGGGGTTTTGGGGGGGGGGCATTTCACATGCTTGCTTGAGTGATTACTGATGTTTTGTACATGTTCAATAAAACTTATTCATTTGTACACCTGGTTTTTTGTTTTCTTTTCTTCATATTTGTCTAGATGTAATTCAGATATCTTTTGTGTCTATTGAATGTAATCCATTTCTTGTATTTTTTGTGTGTGTGCAATGGCAGTACAGTAAGAACATGGGCAGGGTTTCTTCCTTTACTCCAGCGAAGTGTGTGTGTGTGGGTGTGTGTGTGTGTGTGGGGGGGTGGTGTGTGTGTGGGGGGGTGGTGTGTGTGTGGGGGGGTGGGGTGTGTGTGGGGTGTGTGGGGGGTGTGTGTGTGTGTGTGTGGGGGGTGTGTGTGTGTGTGGGGTGTGTGTGTGTGTGTGGGGTGTGTGTGGGGTGTGTGGGGTGTGTGTGGGGTGTGTGGGGTGTGTGTGGGGTGTGTGTGGGGTGTGTGGGGTGTGTGTGGGGTGTGTGGGGTGTGTGGGGTGTGTGGGGTGTGTGTGTGTGTGGGGTGTGTGTGTGTGTGTGTGGGGTGTGTGTGTGTGTGTGTGGGGTGTGTGTGTGTGTGTGTGGGGTGTGTGTGTGTGTGTGTGGGGTGTGTGTGTGTGTGTGTGGGGTGTGTGTGTGTGTGGGGTGTGTGTGTGTGTGGGGTGTGTGTGTGTGTGGGGTGTGTGTGTGTGTGGGGTGTGTGTGTGTGTGGGGTGTGTGTGTGTGTGGGGTGTGTGTGTGTGTGGGGTGTGTGTGTGTGTGGGGTGTGTGTGTGTGTGGGGGGTGTGTGGGTGTGTGTGTGGGGGGTGTGTGGGTGTGTGTGTGGGGGGTGTGTGGGTGTGTGTGTGGGGGGTGTGTGGGTGTGTGTGTGGGGGGTGTGTGTGTGTGTGTGTGGGGGGTGTGTGTGTGTGGGGGGTGTGTGTGTGTGGGGGGTGTGTGTGTGTGTGTGGGTGTGTGGGGGGTGTGTGTGTGTGGGTGTGTGGGGGGTGTGTGTGTGTGGGTGTGTGTGTGGGTGTGTGTGTGGGTGTGTGGGGGGTGTGTGTGTGGGGTGTGTGGGGGGTGTGTGTGTGGGGTGTGTGTGTGTGTGTGTGGGGGGTGTGTGTGGGGGGTGTGTGTGTGTGTGTGTGTGGGGGTGTGTGTGTGTGTGGGTGTGTGTGTGGGTGTGTGTGTGTGTGTGTGTGTGTGTGTGTGTGGGGGGTGTGTGTGTGTGGGGGGGGTGTGTGTGTGTGTGTGTGTGTGTGTGGGGGGGGGGGGTGTGTGTGTGTGGGGGGGGGGGGGCTAAATTGTAAGAAAAAATGTAAGGTTTTATGTATATATTTAGCTAAAAATATATAAATTAAGGAATAATACAAAATTTCCATTCAGCCGCTGTGGATGAATGTAACCAAAACATTTAATAAAAAAAATCACTAAAAATGATTACTAAATAAAAGATTGCTACAGCGCTCACTCACCTTTTTAGTTGGCTTAGGTCAGTGATGATGAACCTTGGCAACACAGGTGTTTTGTAACGGGGGGGGGGGTTAAGGGTTACCATCACTGGCCTAGGTAAAACATTTCCAATACATTTTAGTTGTCTGTGTGCGCCATTTTTAAAATAAAGCAAAATCTCTTTACAATAAATTGCAAATGGCACATTGGCGTTCACCCTGGACCAGAAATGACACCAAATTGGCTTGCACACATTCCAGCAAGTGGTCACAATCAACTGGCTAATCATGGTGAGGGCCACTTTCAGCTGTGAAGAAATGGCATTCATATGCAAAGTAAGTGTGTGTGTGTGGGGGGGGGTCTGTGCTTGTAATCAGAGCATTGATTACCAGTGCAGACCCTTGGGGGATGCCACTGGAGCCACCAGGGATGCCCACCCATGCCACCATTGATGCCAATCAGTGCTCAGGGAACCTGTTAGTGCCCTCCTCATCAGTGCTGCCCATCATTACCATCTTTCAGTGCTGCCCACCAGTGCCAATCATTGCCCATCAGTGCCACCTATCAATGCCCATCAATGCTGCATATCAGTGCCACCTATCTGTCTATCAGTTCTGCATATTAGTGTCTCATCAGTGTCTGCCAGCGCAGCCTCATCAATGCTCGTCAGTGCAACAAAAAACATATTGATTTACCAAATTTTATTACATAAACAAAAACACATTATTTTAGGGGTCAAACATTTAGGTCTTCTTTTTGCCAATAGAAAAAAACCTTGCAGTGATCAAATACCACCAAAAGAAAGCACTATTTTTTTATGAAAATACTGTCATACATTTGTGTTAGGTACAGGGTTGTTTGACCGCGCAATTGTCATTCAAAATGCAACAGTATAAAAAGCTGAAAATTGGCCTGGGCAGGAAGTGGTGTAACTGCCCTGTAAGGAAGTGGTTAACTATTGAAACATGGGAATAAATATTCCAGGGGTAATCATGCTCAGCTCAATGGTTTAGTGGCTAGTGTTCCTGGCTATAAACACTGAGAGCATGAGTTCAAATCCCAAGTGTGCCATCACCTTCTTAAATTTTAGACAGCTATAAATAAATACTGAAACTTGGCAAATCCATAATTGCACCCTGCAGATATGCATGTTTGTTTCTTGAATATACATGGCCATTGACATGCAATTTTAGGTGATGTAGCCAATGTATTACTATGTGGCCAAAAAAAATTATGGCACACAGGGTGTTATCATGGTCTGGCCTTGAACTCATGACCTCGCAATCGTTGGCTGTGAGCTTAGCCCACTACACCAAAGTGCTGAATACAATCAGACATGCCTGAAAGTTTCAGATGAATAAAGAATGAAGACTGCTAATTAGACAGCTGTGTAGTCTGCTATTAGAAAATCTAAAGGTTAAAACACATAAGATACATAACTATACCTTAAAATTAAAATAAACCATATTAGATGACATTGCTGTGTAATAGTGATTCAGAATAGACAAATTTCCTTTTATGAAAAACACAAAGGGAATTTGGTTAACTCCAAACTCAAATTCAGCCTAAGTTAACTCCAAACCCGAATTCAGTCTAAGTTAACTCCAACTCCGAATTCATTAAAGCATCTAGTTGATGGTTTAACTCCAGCCACTTACCTAATTAGGATGCAATGAGTTTAGGCTGGAGTTATTTCTGGAGAAGTGAGCAGCTCTACTCCAAACTTATACTGAATTAGGCCCTTTGTCTAGCGGGAGCCTAAATTCCATCTCATCGGAGTCGATTGTGATGCCTAAAAATTGAATGCAAGTAGACGGAAACGCCGTCTTCTCATGTGCCAACGGGATCCCAAACAGCTCGCACAACTGAACAAAACCATTCAGCAAGCGCGAGCAGTCTGTAGACCCTGCCCTTTCCAAGAACAAAAAATCGTCTAAATAATGGACGATGTCAGTCGAATCGCAAAGTAGCGAAACTGCCCATTCCAAAAAGGTGGCAAAACACTCAAAATAAAAACATGACAGTGAACATCCCATGGGGAGACATCTGTCAAAATAAAAATTACCCAAAAAGAAAAACCCCAGGGAATTAAAGGCGTCCGGGTGAACCGTCAGCAGACGAAAAGCCGATTTGATGTCCGCCTTGGCCATCAAAACCCCTTTTCCCAGACCCCTTAATTTAACCAAGGCATCGTCAAACGAAGAATATTGGACCGTAGCTAAATCCTCGCTTATTTCATCATTTAAGGAATCCCCGAAAGGAAACGACAAATGATGAATAAGCCTGTAAGAATTAGGCTCCTTCTTTTGGACAATGCCCAAAGGGGAGATCCTAAAATCCTCAAAGGGTGGGACAGAGAAAGGGCCAGCGAATCTACCTAACTCGATTTCTTTACTTACCTTTTCGGCCACAACCGATTCCAAACCCGCCACGGATCTAAGGTTATCTACCAACTTACAACCCTTACCGTAAAATTTGGGAAGGGGGAAACCGTCCTGAAAGCCCTCAATTAGTAGGGTGGCTCTCACCCTGTCTGGGTAGCGCTGGAGCCACGGGAGCATGGCGGTGAGGTTCACTGGGGTTACCGCCTTTGTGTAGAAAACCCGGTGCCTGACCCCCTTGCTTCTTGAAGCATTTTGCAATGGGGTGGGCCCCAGAGCAAAAGGCGCATTCGTGCCGATACTTGCACGAACCCGGCCACTTACAGACGGATTAGTTGAAGTTAAAGCACACTCCTTTTCTAAATTGAAAACCCGGAGAGGCTGCTTGGGACTGTTGACTCTGAAAGGGCTGTCTGGTAAAAATAGACCTCTGGGGGAGAAAAAGGTCCAGCCAAAGGCTGACGTCCTTAGTTCCCCATTTCATGGCAGGCTGCACCGCCAGTTTTTGGCGAAAAGCCACGTCATACTGGAACCATGATGTCCCACCGAAATTCTTGTACGCTTCTAATATGATATCCGCGTGTTGAAAAAGCCCCACACTCTTGGTAGGGAATCTCTCACACATTACTGATGAAAAAATAAAGAAACCCTGTAACCAGTTATTGAAAGATTTGGAAACAGGGCGCCTCCGTTCCTCATCATCCTTCCTATCCCCTTTAGCAACAAAATCCCTAGCTGAAGGCAACAGTGACAACATATCAATAAAATGTCCCTGCCATATCCTCTCCTTAACTGATTCGGATAGGTGGAAACCTAGCGGGGACATTTCACAGGTGAGAGTTTCCCTAAGGGAAGTCTCAGGTAAATTCTGTGATTGAGCCAGGAGATAAGAAGCAGACATCTCGGAGTGCAAGCTTTGGGGCCTATGAGGTTCAACCTCCAAATTGCCCATGGGAGGAACCCAGACATCCCTAGGTGAAGGGGCATGTTGTGATAACCCCATATCGCCCGTTACATGAGCGGGGTTGGCAGATACGGCTGTAGAATTGGCCGGTGTACTAGTGCAAGACCCAGTAACCGGACTGGTCTTAAGCATAGACTTAAAATCCTTAAGGAAATTCTGAAGTAAACCTGAAATGGCTGGCAGGGGGGTACTGTCCTGAGCAACAGCACCCCCAGTGTTAAAGTCTGAGGTAACCTGCTGTGGTCCTGGGGGCCCAGTGCTCAAGGCAGATGCTGTTGACCCCTGCTGCTGCGTCCCGGGGGGCCTAGGGGCCCTAGTAGGGGCTGGTGGCCCGGTCTGCTGTGACCCGGAAGGCCTGAATTCTAATTGTCTGGCTGGTGGGAGTGACTGAGTTCCTGGGGGCCTAGCTATCAATGTGGGGGCTGGCACAGTGTCCATGAAGTTCTCCTCACCTGATCTCGCCGGCGCGATCCCCTCCGGATTCCTGGTCCCGCCGATCGATCCCGCCGCTTCCGACCGGGCCCTCGCTCCGGGTCCTGGAGCAGGTCTTCCAGCTTGTCTTCTTCTTGGCGAGTCTTCGCCTCCCCTCCCGGCGCGCCTGACGTCCGCCGGAGGGGAGAACCGTTGGCGCGGAGTGCGCCGCCTCTTCGCCGGCCCGATTCCTTGGCCGGTTCTTCCGGGTGTGGCGCGCCTGCGCACACCCCTCTCCGTGACGTCTTCTACGCCCGGCGTCACCGACGATGACGATCTTCCTTCTGCGCCCGCCGCGTCACCCGATCCTCTCCCGACGTCTCTTCCGGCGGCCACCGACGATGCTGGTCCTGCGCGGTCTCCACCTTCCGCTCCCTCGGATGCAGCGACGAGCGGCAATTCAAAACACCTCCGGAGCCAATCTTCACCGCCATCTTCTCCCGCCCGCTCGATCAGTCTTCGTAGGAGGCTCATCTCGGCTGAGGTAAGCGGGGGCGCCTAACTCCTCTTCTTCTTCTCTTCTCCTCTTCTTCCAGGAAAGCCGCCGCTGACGTCTTCTACCCCGAACCGCCTGCTGGACTACCGACGGTGGACAAACGCTACCGCTGACGATGGTTCTTCCCGAAAGTCTACTCTGGAACCGCTGGAACCGCTGGGCTGTCTTCTTTCTTCGCTGCTTGACCGACGGAGTGACGGCTCATCTGTGAGGGGATCCTTAAATGGGTCCTCTTGAACCCCTTCAGCCAATCAACTTGAACTTCTTCACAGGCGGGAGAAACCGGCTCAGACAGGTCAGGGGCTTATTCTCCCTAGATACTCAAGTAAACTAACTAAACCCTTATAGCCAATCAGTTTACATTAAACTCTGACAGGCTCTAAACTGCCTGACAACTTAAATTCTGCCTATTCCTTCTCCTAAACTATCCTCACCTGCCACTACCCCATGAATAAAAGGGGCCATTCGTTCTCTTTTCTCTTCATTCTACTGCTGTCTCCACCTCCCCCCCTCCCTTATTTGTCGCGGCCAGTTATTTAATTATTGGCTTGGTTGCTGTCGCCTTAGCCAAGGTGCTTGGGTGGACTTTTCTATTGTAAAAAGTATTTATTCTGTGTGTGGTGGAAAATGTTATTTTAAAATGTTGATGTCATAGTGTCAGCCCGAGCCGTCTGGCTGGGCTGCTGGATGTTTTTATCTTTAAAAGTGAAGTTGAATAAAAATAAAGTATCAGAGTATTTATATATTTATTAAGCCAATAATAAAAAACAGCTGCGGCCTTTGTCCAAACCAATTTCCTGTGTGGTCTTATTTATTTCAGGTTTATTTGCTTAAGGGGTTTTATATTAAGATATTTTAGTTAGGGCATCCTGCGTGCCATTTCCATAATGACCCTTACTTTGTGGTCAGTCAGAGGAAGAATGTCTTTACATTGGTATCAGTAGGAGGAAGATCACCCCTTACATTGATGTCGGTGAGGGGAAGAATGTCCCTTAATTTGTTAGTGAAAGGCAATATCAAATATGGCCCCAGAAGGGGATATAGTTGAAAACCAGCGCAAAAAGAGCAAGACCAGCACATTGGTGTCAGTCCAAGGAAGAATGTCCCATAATTTGATACCAGTGAGGGAATTTTGTCCCTAAATTGGCAGTCAGTGGTGAGAGAAATGCCTTTTTTTACTGGTGCCAGTGAGTAAAGAATGCCTTTTACATTGATGTGAGGAGGAGGAAGCAACCCCCTTTACATTAGCATCAGTGGGAGGAAGAATGTCCCTTACTTTAGTGATCATAAGAGAGACAATGGGGTTGATTTACTAAAACTGGAGTGTTTAAATTACAACATAGACAGTACTGGAGCTGTGCAATGAAACTCAGTTCATAAAATAGTGGAACAAAACTGAAATCCCTCACAGCTGGGAGGTAAAATCGTGATCACCAATTATGATGCCCAAGCATAACAATTTAATCACAAAGATCCTCAATGAAAGCACTGAGGGATTCTTTGAGTCGGTATAGCCACAAACCAGTGTTGTGAAAGCTGGTGTCTGGTAATTGTAGTTCCACATAGGTGAAAGACCAAAACCACAGTTAATATAAACATATAAAATGTTTATTGGTCCAACAACAAACTTAAAAAGGATAGAAAGGCTCCTGTGTAAACAGACTGGACTGTGCAAGCGTCAATCACATGTTGCTATAATACCACATGGACGTGACTTGAAAAGCTGAAAACACATTTTACTATATTACCATTTTTACCACCATTCCCATAGTTTAGTAGTGGTAGACTGACCTCTGGCCTTAGAGTGTGTGCATAGTTCCTAGGACACAAGTCACTTGGCAGAGCAACTGAAGAAGGACCCCACATGGACATGACTTGAAAAGTTGAAAACACATACCATTAATCAAGCAGGTGCTGGAGGGGGGAGAAGAGGTCGTCCTTCCAGGTAAAACCACTTGTTCTCCCAGATGGAAAAAAGCAGATGCTGTATAAAGGTTATGGTGAAGAGCCCAATGTGTACCGCTATGATGGAGTGCTGGCACAATGTGGAAAAGTCAGGGATCTTTTTTGCAGGCAAGGATGCAAAAGGCACAAACAAACAGGGATGTATATGGCAGCCAAAGATGATGTGAGGCTGTGCAGCAAGGCCGCGGACTTGCCGATCAATCACAGGAAAATCTGACCTTAAGAGGGGCCACGCCCGAAATGCTTCGTCATGACAACAGCCTTCTAACAGATTGTTTCACGGAACATTGTTGCTATCCCCTGGTGCCCCAATACGCACCGCATTCAGTGACCACAGAGGCTGTGACATTGCATCTGGCATGCCGTTGTGGAAGCTTCGGCTACCCATCTTTTGCCTGAGTCTCCTAGGATAGTCCTGGGATTGATCGGACAGTTGCTCTGCCAAGTGACTTGCGTCCCAGGAATTATGCACACACCCTAAGGCCAGAGGTCAATCTACCACTGCCTAACTGTGGGAATGGTAAATATGGCAAAAATGGTAATATAGTAGAATACTTAGCAACCTCTGGATTAACCCTGGCTAAAAAAGGTTGTGCTAAAGCAAAATCTGTGAGCTTATTTCCTATAATTTAAGTGACTAATACAAAGCCTTAGAGAGGAACATTACACTACATAATTGCAGTTTAGTCCTTGACTAATGCACCGCACAGCAGACTTCTTCTACATCTTGTTTGGTTATAAAAACCACAGCAGCAGTTTTATGCCTCTTTGTCACCAAGAATAGCTGAGAAGTTTTAGGACAGCACAGGACAAGATAAAAAAGGATATGATTATGCAGATTCCAAGTAGTTTCTTCTAATACCGTTCAGTGACCTTGCCTGGCCACCACCATCAATGCACACTAATTATGTAAATTGTTAAATCAATAAATTCTCCCCGGAGAGTATAGAAGGGAAGAAGATTAAAAATACGGATCGTGCTGTACATTCCTACTGGCCATCACACCTGTTCCTCAATCTTGTGGTTATGGGGCAGTATGCAGGAACCAAGCTTTAGAAACATTATTACAGATCGTAAAGGCTTTTATGAACAATACATGAAGCCATTACTACCCATAGATGGAAATATGAGAGCAGCCAATGATGACTTGATTTTAAAAGGTACAGGCTCTAGAAGATTCAACCTTGTCCTTGCATCATTGCCTAGACCAGGCATGTCCAACCTGCGGCCCCGAACCTCAGGCAATGCGGCCCACTGCCCCCTGACAATTTATTTTTTGCTGGGGAGGAAGGAAGTCGGGTCGGGGGCACGGCCACAGCAGCTTCCAACTAACAGTAGGCAGAGGCTGCCTCAGAGGGGGGAGGGGAGCATGTGCAGTGTTTCTGACTCCTACCACCATGACCACTTCAAATCAGAGTGTTCCTTTATTATCGCTCAGAAGAAGTAAACCTCTGTATACTGATTCCATTTCATTTGATCATCCTCTAGTTGTGCTAAATTAGTGCGGGGGGCGCGGCGGGATTTTATTACTTATATACCTTAACTATAGTATATATTTAATATGCGGCCAGAGAAAATTTTTCTACACTCAATATGGCCCAGAGAAGCCAAAAGGTTGGACACCCATGGTCTAGACCCTAGAGAGTCATTGAGCTGCAACACATTGACCAGATGGGATTTTAGACTTTTTAAGCTATTCCTCTACCACTGTCAGAACACACTGATCACCAGCTGCATCTGCTGATCCATAAAAAATGTCCAACATGTCCCTTCGACAGAAGTCGTTCAAATGGTCAACTTGTGAATTTTTATCAGTGTAAGACCAGCCCTAGGATCCATACACGGGCCAAATATCAGGCGATATCGGTCAGTTGAACATAAACCCGTGTGTACGACAGCCTGTCCGACAGAAGCCGGCCGAAACATACAGCTTCTGTTGAAGTAACATGTCTGAAAAATATCTGCCGATCGCTATCTGGTCAGCACTCTCAGCCAATGGCTGAGAGCGCTTACCGGTGTTTTCTGGCGGAGAGGCCATCCCCATGTCAAAACGTAATTGCTCAGAGGGGAGATCACTGTACCAATATCGGATAGTTAGTACCAGGGCCGGCGCTACCAGTAAGGCGACTAAGGCAGCTGCCTAGGGCGCAGCTTAACAGGGGGCGCCGCCATTCTGCACCCCGAATCAGTAGTGGACCGGCCGGTGTGGCACTCCTCATGCTGTGCCGCCTGAGCGCTACAGCAAGCGAGCCCCAGGCAGCACACACCACTTGTCTAGAGCGCACATTAGAATAGTCGGGGCGCCAGAAGTGCCCTCCATAGAATCCTGGGGATCCAGCTCGGCGCTCACTGCCCTCCGGTCTCCGCCCCTCCAGCTGATTTCTGCTTGAAGAAGATCAGGAGCCGATCTCCAATCACACTCAGGGAGCTGGGCTTGTGCCTCTCCAGACGCCCCCCCCCCTCTGCTCCGTGTTCAACTTCTGGCAGAAGCAGATTGCTGGACACCGGACAGTCTCCCATCCCCCATCACATGCCGAGGACAGCATGCAAGGTGAGATGATGTGTGTCCCGTCCTCTCCCACCCCTCACACAGACAACACAGTACACTCCCCCACCCGGACACTGGCCTCACTCTTCATACATGGGGGGCTGCATTGTATGATATTGGGGGGGGGGGCTGTATTGTATGATATGGAGGGGGCTGCCTGCATTGTATCATGGGGGGGGGGGCTGTATTGTATGATATAGAGGGGGCTGCCTGCATTGTATCATGGAGGGGGGGGGCTGTATTGTATGATATGGAGGGGGCTGCCTGCATTGTATCATGGGGGGGGGCTGTATTGTATGATATGGAGGGGGCTGCCTGCATTGTATCATGGAGGGGGGGGGGCTGTATTGTATGATATGGAGGGGGCTGCCTGCATTGTATCATGGGGGGGGGCTGTATTGTATGATATAGAGGGGGCTGCCTGCATTGTATCATGGAGGGGGGGGGCTGTATTGTATGATATGGAGGGGGCTGCCTGCATTGTATCATGGGGGGGGGCTGTATTGTATGATATAGAGGGGGCTGCCTGCATTGTATCATGGAGGGGGGGGGCTGTATTGTATGATATGGAGGGGGCTGCCTGCATTGTATCATGGGGGGGGGGGCTGTATTGTATGATATAGAGGGGGCTGCCTGCATTGTATCATGGAGGGGGGGGCTGTATTGTATGATATGGAGGGGGCTGCCTGCATTGTATCATGGGGGGGGGGGGGCTGTATTGTATGATATGGAGGGGGCTGCCTGCATTGTATCATGGGGGGGGGCTGTATTGTATGATATAAAGGGGGCTGCCTGCATTGTATCATGGAGGGGGGGGGCTGTATTGTATGATATGGAGGGGGCTGCCTGCATTGTATCATGGGGGGGGGGGCTGTATTGTATGATATAGAGGGGGCTGCCTGCATTGTATCATGGGGGGGCTGTATTGTATGATATGGAGGGGCTGCCTGCATTGTATCATGGGGGGGGGGGCTGTATTGTATGATATAGAGGGGGCTGCCTGCATTGTATCATGGGGGGGCTGTATTGTATGATATGGAGGGGGCTGCCTGCATTGTATCATGGGGGGGGGGCTGTATTGTATGATATAGAGGGGGCTGCCTGCATTGTATCATGGGGGGGGGGCTGTATTGTATGATATGGAGGGGGCTGCCTGCATTGTATCATGGGGGGGGGCTGTATTGTATGATATGGAGGGGGCTGCCTGCATTGTATCATGGGGGGGGGGGCTGTATTGTATGATATGGAGGGGGCTGCCTGCATTGTGTCATGGGGGGGGGGCTGTATTGTATGATATGGAGGGGGCTGCCTGCATTGTATCATGGGGGGGGCTGTATTGTATGATATGGAGGGGGCTGCCTGCATTGTATCATGGGGGGGCTGCATTGTATCATATGGAGGGGGCTGCATTGTATCATATGGAGGGGGCTGCATTGTATCATATGGAGGGGGCTGCATTGTATCATATGGAGGGGGCTGCATTGTATCATAGCAGCCCCCTCTATATCATACAATACAGCCCCCCCCCATGATACAATGCAGCCCCCTCCATATGATACAATGCAGCCCCTTCCATATCATACAATACAGCCCCCTCCATATGATACAATGCAGCCCCTTCCATATCATACAATGCAGCCCCCTCCATATCATACAATGCAGCCCCCTCCATATCATACAATGCAGCCCCTTCCATATATCATATGGAGGGGGCTGCATTGTATCATATTGAAGGGGCTGCATTGTATCATGGGGGGGCTGTATTGTATGATATGGAGGGGCTGTATTGTATGATATGGGGAGGTTGTTTTGTGTAGGCTGTATTGTGTGATATGGGAGGTGTGCTGTATTATATGGGGGGGGGGGCTGTATTGTGTGATATGGGGGGGCTGTGTATAATGGACAGTGTCCCCGTCTACCCAAATGCTGACCTCGTCTGACTGATGGTGATCTGTGATTGGCTGTCTCCATGACCTTATTCACATGGATGGCGGTGAAGCTGCATTATTACCAACCACCAACCGGGAGGAGAAGCTGAGGTTGGTGGGGACTGTACACAGGTCACAGCAGAAATTACCCCCCATCAGTGTTCCTTTAAACTGCTTCCCACCTCACTACATCAACCACTGCGCTCACACTTGCGTAATGCAGAGATCTTCTGGCTCTTGGCTGATGTAGTGAAGGTAGGTCATATGGGGGGGGGGGGGGGGGGCGGCAATTTTTATTTTGCCTAGGGCGGCAAAAATCCTTGCACCGGCCCTGGTTAGTACAGCGAGCTCCTCAGATTTTTTTCTCATTCGGGTTGAACAGAAAAAAAAAATGACCACGTGTATCTAGCGTTAAACTTTACTAGCTACATGCTTGTTGCTGGTTAGTGGCTCGTTACTAGGTAGAGAGGCATGATCAAGATACCAAACCTAGAACGTGTATCTTTAAAGCTGAACTCTTAGGAAACATTCAAGTTTGCATGAATAAATTCTTGACAGGTCACAAAATACAGCAACAATATTCTTTTTCAGAAAAGCTCAATTTTTTATCATTAAAAAGTCATCCTTAAGTAGGGTACACACTAGTAGAAAATCTGCCGAAAGTTCCTCTCCGAGGTAAAATTGTACGATTTTCGGCTAGTGTGTACACAACTTTCAGCAGCCGATGCCGACATTTTCAGCGAAAAAAAACAGAGGGACAAACACCAAAATATTTATCGCCCGTCCCCAGAGGACCAATTTTCATTGAATGTGTATGCAATACGTCTGCAGAAAATCGGATACGAAAGACCGCGCATGATCTGAAGTTGCTGATGACCCGGAAGTCTAAGAGCAAATGTCCCAAAAAAAAAAAAAATTGGAAGACTAATTTCGTGAACATTATGCACTGTCAACTAAAAACGGTTATGACCGCTGAACAAGAGAGAGAAAAATTGGAGGATATTTCGTCCGATTTTCGTCAAGTGTGTATGAGCCTTTAGGCACCAATTACTTTGCCTAGGCTGGTTTTGTGCCATCGTCTGCTGCAGTCAGGCCAAGGCATTGCTTCCTCTCCCCCAGTGATCAGACTGCAACATTGCCATTCTGCAAACATGTTAAAGGGTGAGAAGCTGCAGCAGATGCTGATCTGTTTCAGACATTTGTGAACACAATTAAGAACTGCTGTAGTGGTGTGCCCCTTTATCCAGATGCAGGTGCAAGTCCCTTTAACTCAATTCCCCACAATCCTCTGGGCTCCCAGCATCCCCTGAGTTCCAGGACATGCCCAGGGAGTATAAATGCCAGCTCCGCCCAGCTTCCTGTGCTCAGAGAGATCCTGCCTGATGGGACAGCAGTGACTGGGCAAGTGAGCTGTCCCCAGGTGCTGGGTCCTCATTCGATCGGTCTGGTGTGTGGGCCACCAGCAGTGAGCACAAGAGCACGCAGCATCTATCCAAGCCCCAGTCACTGCAGAGGACTCTGTTACAGTCCATGTGGAGAAGCTGTCCAAGCAGTGGGTTGGTCCTATCTACGGCCCCCAGAGCCTCCTGACCAAAGTCAGCATCAGCAGTGCCTGTGTGAAGTCTGTGCAAGCAAGAAATCCCCACAGCTCCCAGTCTGCTGAATGAACGATCAATCGCTGGGAACACTTGAGAAATCTTCAGATCTTTATCCTATCTGTAAACTGAACTCAGAACACTCTGCTGCCATCTAGTGGCCATTACTAGAACTGCAATAGAATTGTTTTCACATGTTTTAGGAATGTTTCTCCCTTCCTCATATTGCTGTTTTGTACTGCAAACCCCTGTTCACATGATCTCCTGTGTAATCTACGTTCCACAGTGTTAAGTAAAGTAGAAATTGCACATCACCACTGGTCTGATCATTTGGCTGATACCGTTACATAACACTTGGCGTCACAAACAGGATCAGCCATGTCAGTCAGTAGTGAGGGAAGCAGCACTGAGGGTGTCAAACAGTCTGCCATAGCTTCCCTATTACTGGCAGGATTGCTACCACAGCAACTGCCTAAGTACACAGGACCAGATCAGGACTTGGATGACTGGATTAGGAGATTGCGGGGCTTGATCCGGTTATATGGGGTGCCACCCACACAGCAGGCAGATCTGGCCATTAATGCTCTTGAAGGGGAAGCAAGGAAGTTAATTTTGCACCTTCCAGCAGAGGACCAGGATTCCCTAGACAAGATAATCAGCCGCTTGGAAGCAGTGTACACCCAACCGGTTGCATTAGGGGATCTTAGGGCTCGCTTTATCAGTAGAAGGCAGAGAGTGGGAGAATCCATTCCGCAGTACGCTCTGGAACTGCAGGATATAGCAGCCGAGATCCGACGCAATGAGAGGAGGCGAGCAGGACGTGCTGGCTGGAGTGATACAGACGGGTGGCTGAAGGATCAGTTTTTGGATGGACTTCTGTCTGACAAAGTCAGGGAAAAGCTACAAGAAAAGGACAGAAGTAACCCAAACTTAAAATTCCACAAAATTTTAGAAGCAGCTATCCTGTATTCAGAGCCCAGACGTGCCAGTGTGGACGTTCTCATGGCCAGCACAGGGGATAAACCATGTAAACTGCCACAAACTGAACAAATAGCTCCATGGTAGGTGGCCATCCACAAGCTGACAGAAGGAATGGCCCAGCTCCAGACAGAACTTGCCACGCTGAGGCGCGAGCGAGATAATCCAAGGGGGCCAAGGGAGAACATCCCTTCATGGAGAAACCGATCACCGCCCCGCCGGCGACCAAGAAGGGAGAGGTCACCCTCCCCATGTTGGGGCTGTCAACAAAAGGGACATTGCTTGAGGGACTGTCCTGATCAAATACCAAGGGGGCCTTTAAACCCAGAGCGCCCCGCAGCTAGGAGTCAAGCAGTGGGGCGGTCCAGCAAAACGACTCCCCAGTCACACATGGAGGACGTGGGGGTCGATTGCCCTGTGGTACATGGGTACTTCGATGGCCAAGAGATCGAGTGTCTCTTCGACACTGGCTCCCAAGTCACTATTCTACCAGAACCTTTGTTCCAGCAATACTTCCCAAAGAAGAAAATGAGTCGAGATACCCCATGGTCCTCACTGACAGCTGCCAACGAACTTCCTATAGAAGTGGTTGGGATTACCTGGATGAAGGTAAAACTGTGGGGACAGGACCTTGGCCAAAAAGGTGTGGTGGTTACACGTGTATCCGGAAAAGGACAGCCGCAGGTGATATTGGGCATGAATATCATCCAGGGGCTGAAGCCCGAGCTGTTGAAACGATGTCCTACCCACCTGGGACCACCTAAAGAAGTTAGAAATCTGCTTCTTACCTTGGCAGCACTAAAGGACAAACACGTGGCCAATGCCCTATCACGGTACCCTTCAGTACAACCACAGCGAGATGTGGATGAATGTCACGGAACCATGAACCAGACGTACAACAACAGATAAGTGAAAATAAGAAAGCTTTATTGAAAAACAAGCTATAAAGCAAAAGTCCAAACGGATGGCGAAACCGATGCAGAGTCTTGCGAAGCCAGGAGTCAGGAACCAGGAGGGTAGTCAGACGAAGCCGGGATCAGGAACCAGCAGGGTAGTCAGACGAAGCCAGGATCAGGAACTAGCAGGGTAGTCAGACGAAGCCAGGATCAGGAACCAGCAGGGTAGTCAGACGAAGCCAGGAACAGGAACCAGAAGCAGCAGCAGTCTTAGAAGCATGTGAACACAGGAGGACCAAGCAGGGAACTGAAGCCACAGACCTCCTATATATATGAGCTAGGCATCCAGCTCCTCCCAATGGGAAGGAGGAGCCGCAGGGTGGGAGGCTACAAGAAACCCAGAAACCAAGATGGCCGCCAGCACATGTCAAACGAAGGAGAACAGCAAGAAGGTAAGACCATGACAGTACCTCCCCCTCAAGGGCCCCTCCTCCGCGGAGTAAAGAACGGTTTCTGAGGGAAGCGTGCGTGGAAGGCTCGGAGCAAGGCAGGAGCATGGACATCTGCGGAGGGAACCCAGGAACGCTCCTCTGGACCATAACCACGCCAATGAACCAAAAACTGCACCCGACCGCGGACCAGGCGTGAGTCCAGGATATTGCTCACCTCATACTCCTCACGATTGCCCACTCGGACCGGACGAGGCCGAGGAACCGAGGAAGTGAAACGATTACACACCAGTGGCTTCAACAGGGAGACATGAAACACGTTGGAGATCCGCATGCCAGGAGGAAGCGCAAGGGCATAGGCTACCGGGTTTACCCTGCGAAGCACTCGGAAGGGACCAACAAAGCGAGGCGCCAGCTTGGGAGTGGGCACTCGAAGGTTGAGGTTGCGGGTGGACAACCATACACGGTCTCCGGCCTGGTAGGAAGGAGCAGGCGCTCGTCTGCGATCAGCCTGGAGTCTCTGGCGCTGCGCAGAGACCTCAAGGGACTTCTGGATCTGTACCCAAGAAGCACGTAGAACGGAAAGGTGATCCTCCACAGCCGGAATATCCTGGGGAGAGAATACCTCCGGTAACACGGCAGGTTGGAACCCATAGTTGGCCATGAAGGGAGACGTCCCAGAGGAAGAGTTCACCGCCGTGTTCCTGGCAAACTCAGCCCAAGGCAGGAGGTCAACCCAATTGTCTTGGTGATCGGAGACATAGCAACGAAGGAATTGCTCCAAGGCCTGATTGGATCGTTCTGCGGCCCCATTGGACTGAGGGTGGTAGGCCGAGGAGAAGGAGAGATGAATCCACAACTGGGAGCAAAAGGCGCGCCAGAACCTGGACACAAACTGTCTCCCCCGATCCGACACAATCTCCTTGGGCAAACCGTGCAACCGGAAGACCTCCCTGGCAAAAATCGTGGCCAACTCCTGTGCAGAGGGTAACTTCTTGAGAGGAACACAGTGGCACATTTTGGAAAACCGATCCACAATCATGAGAATGACCGTATGGCCTCGGGATGCAGGGAGGTCCACAATGAAATCCATCCCCAGGTGTGACCATGGGCGCTCCCCGGTGGCTAAGGGTTGCAGAAGGCCCAACGGAAGGTGCCGAGGGGACTTACTCTGGGCACAAACGGAACATGCCGCTACATATGCGGCGATGTCGGAACGTAGGGAAGGCCACCAGAACAGACGTGAAACAGCCCAGGACAGCTGATTCTTTCCAGGATGCCCCGCGGTCTTGGAGTTATGGTAGGTTCGCAACAACCGAGCGCGCAACTCCTCAGGCACAAAACATCTGCCGTTGGGTCTCCCAGAGGGAGCACCAGATTGAGCCGCCAAAATCTGCTCACCCAGGGGAGAGGTCAGGCTGGTGCGAATGGTGGCCAGGATTTGATTCGGAGGTATGACCGAAGTCGGAATCGACTCCTCCCTGGACAGGTCGGAGTACTGCCGTGATAAGGCATCCGCCCTGATGTTCTTGGAACCGGGTAGGTAGGAGACCACGTAATTAAAACGTGACAAGAACAGAGCCCATCTGGCCTGACGTGGTGTCAATCTCTTGGCCTCAGAGAGGTAGGTCAGATTCTTGTGGTCCGTCAGGATGAGGACCGGAACCACGAACCCTCGAGCAAGTGCCTCCATTCTTTAAGAGCCTGCACGATGGCCAATAACTCCCTGTCACCAATCTGGTAGTTGCACTCCGCGGAAGACAGTTTCCGGGAGTAAAACCCACAAGGAAGCAGAGGACCCTCTGGTGTTCTACGCTGAGACAGAAGGGCGCCTACTCCCGTCTCAGACGCGTCCACCTCGAGGACAAACGGCAACCCAGGGTTGGGATGCGACAGAATCGGAGCCGACACAAAGGCGGACTTTAGAGCCTCAAAAGCTCGGATGGCCTCGGGCGGCCAGACCTGGGAATTACTGCCCTTCCTGGTCAGATCCGTGAGAGGCTTGGCTAGCATGGAAAAGTCCCTGATGAACTTCCGATAATAATTGGCGAAGCCCAAAAAGCGCTGCAGGGAGCGAAGACCACTGGGCTGGGGCCACTGTAAGACAGCCGAAACCTTCTCAGGATCCATGGAGAACCCCTCAGCGGAAATGATGTAACCTAAGAAGGTTACCTGGGATCGGTGAAATTCGCATTTCTCAAGCTTACCGAACAGCTTGTTCTCTCGTAACCGTTGCAACACTCGTTTGACATCCAGAATGTGGGTCTCCATGGACTCAGAATATACCAAGATGTCATCCAAATAGACCACCACACACTGCTGCAACAGGTCACGGAAAACATCGTTGATGATTTCCTGAAAGACTGCGGGCGCATTGCACAGCCCAAAGGGCATAACCAAGGATTCATAATGACCGGTCCTGGTGTTAAACGCGGTCTTCCACTCATCGCCCGCCTTGATCCTTACGAGGTTATATGCCGCCCTCAGGTCGAGTTTGGTAAAGACCGTGGCCCCTTTAAGGCGATCGAACAGCTCGGAAATCAAGGGTATCGGGTAAGCGTTCTTGATCGTGATGCGATTGAGACCCCTGTAATCGATGCAAGGCCTCAACTCACCGCCCTTCTTTTTCACAAAGAAAAATCCAGCCCCTGCCGGGGACGAGGATTTGCGAATGTGTCCGCGTGAAAGCGCCTCCCTCACGTACTCCTCCATGGCCTCATTCTCCGCTACCGACAGTGGATAGACTTTGCCACGAGGAGGAACGGCACCAGATTGTAACTCGATGGCACAATCGTATGGGCGGTGCGGAGGTAGGGCAACCGCGCGCACCTTATCGAATACATCCCGGTACTCCTCGTATTCAGGGGGCAACAGAGAGTCCGAGGAAGTACACAGCAACTTGACAGGCCCATGGATGCAACTAGCCCCACACTGCGGTGACCACGAGAGGATCTCGGCCGATCTCCAATCGAAAATCGGATTATGCTTCTGGAGCCAGGGGTACCCCAAGACCACCGAGTAGTGTGGAGACGAAATAACCTGGAAGCAGACCGACTCTCTGTGGACGGCACCAAGGGCTAACCCCACTGGAAGGGTCTCATGAGTCACGTGTGGCGGCAGAAGGGGTCTGCCGTCTATCGCCTCAAGAGCCAGAGGAGAACCTCGAGCCTGCAGAGGAATGGAATTGGCGGCAGCGAACACACTATCAATGAACAAGCCACCAGCACCAGAGTCCACCAACGCCTGGGTCGTCACCGAGCCCCTGACCCAGGAGAGGACAACAGTGATCAGTGGTTTGTCAACACGGGAAACCGGGGACGAGGAGACTCCACCCAAGATCTGCCCCCGACAGGATCTCAGGTGCGAGCGTTTCCCGGACGGTTCGGACATGCCAACCGAAAATGCCCACCGAGACCACAGTACATGCATCGGCCCTCGCGTCTCCGGAGTACCCTCTCCCCCTCGGACAGGCGAGCAAACCCCAGCTGCATGGGTTCACCCCCAGACAAGTCATCCCCAGGAGGCGTGGGAGGAGAGGGAGGCACGGGTGGGGCAGCAAAGGTAGGCGCCAATCTGTTAGGAGGCCTCCGCAGACTCTCCTTAAAGGAAGGTCTCTCCCTGAGTCTGGTGTCAATCAAAATCAGGAAAGAAATAAGAGACTCGAGCTCCACTGGTAGGTCCTTAGCTGC
Organism: Pelophylax lessonae; assembly: GCF_965119305.1. Lineage (NCBI taxonomy): Eukaryota > Metazoa > Chordata > Amphibia > Anura > Ranidae > Pelophylax > Pelophylax lessonae. The sequence goes on along the minus strand of NC_138771.1, from coordinate 510,064,668 downwards.
AACCTCATCCTTCAAGGCATCCGAGAGACCATGAGAGAAAGCAGCGACCAGAGCCTCATTATTCCAGCCCACCTCTGCTGCCAGGGTACGAAACTCAATGGCGTATTCAGCTACGGATCGTGAACCCTGTCTGATGGACATAAGGAGCTTCGCAGCAGAGGCAGCACGAGCCGGCACATCGAATACCTTCCGAAGAGAAGCAACAAAACCGGAAAACTCGGCAACCACCGGATTGTTGTTCTCCCATAAAGGGCTGGCCCAGGCCAAGGCCTTGTCCGAGAGCAGCGAGATTAAGAAGCCCACCTTTGATCTCTCAGTAGGAAAGGCATGTGGCAGCAACTCGAAATAAATGCCCACCTGGTTAAGGAAACCTCGGCACTGAGTTGGCTCTCCCCCAAAGCGCTGTGGAAGGGGGGCAGAACCGGACATACCCCGAAACACCGCAGGCGCAACAACAGGTATCGGGGTAGACTCTGGCGCAACAACCGGAGCGGCAGTAGGAGCGGGCCCAGGAGCGACAACCGACCCATCGGCAACGGGAGCGAAATGAGCCGTGCGTTCAAGCAGGGTTTGCAACGCCACGGCGAACTGACCCAACAGGTGATCCTGCTGATCAAGTCTGGCAACCAGCGTGGGTAGTGAGGATGGCCCTGTACCGTCAGAATTCATGGCTTGGTCCTAATGTCACGGAACCATGAACCAGACGTACAACAACAGATAAGTGAAAATAAGAAAGCTTTATTGAAAAACAAGCTATAAAGCAAAAGTCCAAACGGATGGCGAAACCGATGCAGAGTCTTGCGAAGCCAGGAGTCAGGAACCAGGAGGGTAGTCAGACGAAGCCGGGATCAGGAACCAGCAGGGTAGTCAGACGAAGCCAGGATCAGGAACCAGCAGGGTAGTCAGACGAAGCCAGGATCAGGAACCAGCAGGGTAGTCAGACGAAGCCAGGAACAGGAACCAGAAGCAGCAGCAGTCTTAGAAGCATGTGAACACAGGAGGACCAAGCAGGGAACTGAAGCCACAGACCTCCTATATATATGAGCTAGGCATCCAGCTCCTCCCAATGGGAAGGAGGAGCCGCAGGGTGGGAGGCTACAAGAAACCCAGAAACCAAGATGGCCGCCAGCACATGTCAAACGAAGGAGAACAGCAAGAAGGTAAGACCATGACAATGAAGAGGCTGAAGAAGAAGAAATTCCACCCGTAATGAGGGCTAGACCTAAGAGTCAACCACGGGTGGACCTCATCCATGTATTGAAAGAGTATAACTGGGCGGAAATACAGAAGAATGATCCTGTGATTGCCCCAGTAAGAGAAGCGATGCAGTTACAGCGGTGGCCCAGTAGAAGAGAAAGATCGCGACTGCTGCCAGAGACACAAAAACTGTTGGGTGAATGGTCACGTTTCCTCTTGAGAGATGGCATATTGTATCGCAGAATAATGTTCCCCCATGACTCTTCGGTAACCTGGCAGGTCGTACTGTCACGGCCAGAGCTAGACAAGTGGCAGAAAGAATTCATGTGGAAGGAGGACATTGGGGTGTCCACAAGACATTCGCCTGGTTCAAAAGGCAAGTCATGTGTGTGGGGCTGTTCCAGTTGATCAATCAGATATCTCAGCACTGTGCGGTATGTTCCGTGACAAAAGGGGCTGAGGCCCAGGTGCCTCCCCTGACTTGGAACACGTCTGCCCCATTGGAAGTACTAACAGTTGAATTTCTCACCCTTGACATGTCAGAAGATGGACATCGCTATGTCCTTGTTATAGTGGATCACTTTACTAAGTTTGCAGTAACCGTGCCAACTCATGACCAGACTGCAAAGACTGCAGCCCAAGCAGTGTGGAAGCATTTCTGTCTCCCTTATGGCTGCCCTCAGAAGATACATTCAGACCAAGGGCCCTGCTTTGAAAGTCAGTTCTTCCAGGAATGGTGTTGCTCCTTAGGTGTCAAAAAGACGCATACGACCCCATACCACCCACAGGGTAACGGAGCATGTGAGAGGTTTAATAGTACCCTGATACAGCTGTTGAGAGGACTGGCCCTTGAGAAACGAACCAGATGGACCCATTACTTGGCTGAAGTGGTTTGGAAGTATAACCATACTGTGCACTCAGCGACAGGTCGCTCTCCTTACCATGTGATGTTTGGCCGTACTCAGTGCTGTATCTTGGCCTAGGCCAACAAGGCCCAGGCCTAGGGCGGCACTTTGCAGGGGGGCAGCAAAAAAGCTGCACCCTGCACAAAAAATACCTCCCGGTTCCTGCAAGAAAAGGGTCTCCGCCGGCTTGCGCTACACTTTTAATATAGTGCCAGTCTTATGGGGTGAATTTGGCCAGAGGGCAGAGTCCAGGAGGCAAATCGGTCTGGCACCCCCATAAAGCGGTCAGTGATGAGGCTTCACTGATGGGCAGTAATGAGGCAGCACTGATAAGGCTGTACAGATGGGCACTGATGAGGCTGAACGTGTGGGAACTGATGAGGCTACGCTGAAGGGCACTCATAGACTTGTGGTCTGTGGTTCACAGATGACAGGGCGGGTCGTAAACAGTAAAGGGCGTGGCCTTTACAGGAAGGGGTTGGTCATATGTAAATTAGGGGGTGCACAAGTTTAGTCCTGCCTAGGGCAGCACAAAACCTAAATACACCACTGGCCGTACTCTTGGGGGACCCACAGTTCTACGGGGTGTTGTCCCCACTGAAGAACTGGAGTATACTCCAGCATCCTGGATTCAAGAGTATAAGAAGCAACCATACATGTCCCTGGGGAATTTGAATGGAGGGGCTGGAGATAGACAGTATAGTAGAGAAAATGTATAGAAAAGGTATATAAAATATTGACATTTATTAGTTATGTTAAAATCCAACAAGTAACATACAATACATAAAAATTGAAAATAAATGACATTCCATATACATATCCTAGTAGGGATAACACATTAGGGGGTTCACGAGGCAGGTGAGTGTGTCCTCCAACATGTTTCGGAATTTTTTTCACAATTCCTTCCTTCAGGGAAAATACATACACACAACCGTGCTCTCACCACTTGTATATCTAGAGAAATGTATAAAGTACAAATGACATTATCTTGAATGAGTACATATGCAGAAAGGAACAATATATCTCGTCATCTATAGGGAAATCCCCATAATCCCATAGGGGTAGAGGATACCCATAGTAGACATGTATAGGTATATGTCTCCTCTAGTATATCTAAGCCAGTGTCCTTTTTCATTTTTTGGAAAGACAAACAAATAAATATCTGTAAGGATATCAACTTACCCACAAGGGGAATATGGAACGAGAAACGTCCTTCTAGTTGTATCCTTATAGAGAGGGCACTGAGGAGATAGCCATTTGTATGATATAGGGGTACCACACATACATGCAGTCCGACTGTGTTGCATCATGATGTTGACCGAGTCTGTGTAACATGCAGACTGAAGGGGATATGGATCCCTTCGCAGCCTGTTAGAGTGTTAGTGTCCCCACCGTCAGCTTCCTCTATCACCCAGTGACCGTATCCACACGGTGGTCACGAGGAGCGCATGGGGAGGGATGAGTCCACACCTATCAAGGATGCATAGATAGGGAAAGTTTGTGTCTGTCCCCATTCAATGGATTGGGGCCATATCCTTTTATTTATCCCAGCTGTTTGTGCATCATCCCCTCCTCCGTGAGCCCTGAGTGGGAAAGGAGGCCAGGGGGAAGAAGGCGTGAATACAACATTACAACAACCGGGGGAGCGCAATCCGTATTCTGTATTCACGCCTTCTTCCCCCTGGCCTCCTTTCCCACTCAGGGCTCACGGAGGAGGGGATGATGCACAAACAGCTGGGATAAATAAAAGGATATGGCCCCAATCCATTGAATGGGGACAGACACAATGGAACCACCCATCCTCCTCCCACTCTCCTCCCATCACCTGCTTGGGTATTCCCCCAATTAGGTAAGTATTCACAGATGGAGCATATAAATGCTCCCAGCTCAATATGGCTCATTACCTTTGGGTCACTACAGAGATACCTGTTGCTGTCATTCCGCACTGGATTCCCGGCTGGGTAAGTAGGTCATTGATACCTACTCCTCTTTCCTAACCTTTATCCCATTTTACACATGATGAATGATTCGAAATGGCTAAACTTTCCCTATCTATGTATCCTTGATAGGTGTGGACTCATCCCTCCCCATGCGCTCCTCGTGACCACCGTGTGGATACGGTCACTGGGTGATAGAGGAAGCTGACGGTGGGGACACTAACAATCTAACAGGCTGCGAAGGGATCCATATCCCCTTGAGTCTGCATGTTACACAGACTCGGTCAACATCATGATGCAACACAGTCGGACTGCATGAATGTGTGGTACCCCTATATCATACAAATGGCTATCTCCTCAGTGCCCTCTCTATAAGGATACAACTAGAAGGACGTTTCTCGTTCCATATTCCCCTTGTGGGTAAGTTGATATCCTTACAGATATTTATTTGTTTGTCTTTCCAAAAAATGAAAAAGGACACTGGCTTAGATATACTAGAGGAGACATATACCTATACATGTCTACTATGGGTATCCTCTACCCCTATGGGATTATGGGGATTTCCCTATAGATGACGAGATATATTGTTCCTTTCTGCATATGTACTCATTCAAGATAATGTCATTTGTACTTTATACATTTCTCTAGATATACAAGTGGTGAGAGCACGGTTGTGTGTATGTATTTTCCCTGAAGAAGGAATTGTGAAAAAAATTCCGAAACATGTTGGAGGACACACTCACCTGCCTCGTGAACCCCTAATGTGTTATCCCTACTAGGATATGTATATGGAATGTCATTTATTTTCAATTTTTATGTATTGTATGTTACTTGTTGGATTTTAACATAACTAATAAATGTCAATATTTTATATACCTTTTCTATACATTTTCTCTACTATACTGACTATCTCCAGCCCCTCCATTCAAATTCCCCAGGGACATGTATGGTTGCTTCTTATATGAATTTAGTATTGGGGAAGGGACTTTGGGCTAGTTTGGCACAGCCCTGTACCAACTATATTTTATATTTTTTATTTTTTCTGGATTCAAGAGTGGAGGTGATGCCTGTCAGAAGTCCAACAGTTCGTAAAGGATCGAACCTGGGTGGAACAAGAAGAGTCAGGAACGGAGGTCCATGACCTGAAACCTGGAGACAGGGTCCTGATCCAGCGCAAAGGTGCACATCAGCAGGGTAAGCTACAAACTCCATGGGAGGAAATGCCTGGAGTTGTGTTACGGCAACCCATCCAAGTGCCAGTCTATGACATACAGAAGCAAAATACTCAAGACAGGCCAAGGCGGCTACACCGCAGGCTCCTTAAGCCTATTGAAAGCTACAGGGAGATTCATGGGAGCTCATCTAGAGAGCCGGAAGAACAGGTTTCAGAGCCACAAGTAACAACCCCAACAGAGAATCAGTGTTGGCTATTCCCTGTTCCCCCACTGCTACCTCCAAGTCTCTCAGGAGAGATTACAGGTACAGACGATGCCGTACAGCCCAATGATTGCCCAGCTCAGATTCCTACTCCTGCTGTGGAGCCCTCTGACCCACTGTCTACGGAGAGGCCTGAAAGTGAGGATGCACCTTTGCCTGCTCCTGGAGAACAGCCTGAACCTCAACCCTTGAGATGTTCTCAGAGGCACAACTTTGGGAAACCACCTGAACGCTTTGCACAAGAGGACTTTGTATGGTCTGTGAACTTGCCTGGGATCGCAAGTTCAAGTGGGGTGGAGTGTAGTGGTGTGCCCCTTTATCCAGATGCAGGTGCAAGTCCCTTTAACTCAATTCCCCACAATCCTCTGGGCTCCCAGCATCCCCTGAGTTCCAGGACATGCCCAGGGAGTATAAATGCCAGCTCCGCCCAGCTTCCTGTGCTCAGAGAGATCCTGCCTGATGGGACAGCAGTGACTGGGCAAGTGAGCTGTCCCCAGGTGCTGGGTCCTCATTCGATCGGTCTGGTGTGTGGGCCACCAGCAGTGAGCACAAGAGCACGCAGCATCTATCCAAGCCCCAGTCACTGGAGAGGACTCTGTTACAGTCCATGTGGAGAAGCTGTCCAAGCAGTGGGTTGGTCCTATTTACGGCCCCCAGAGCCTCCTGACCAAAGTCAGCATCAGCAGTGCCTGTGTGAAGTCTGTGCCAGCAAGAAATCCCCACAGCTCCCAGTCTGCTGAATGAACGATCAATCTCTGGGAACACGTGAGAAATCTTCAGATCTTTATCCTATCTGTAAACTGAACTCAGAACACTCTGCTGCCATCTAGTGGCCATTACTAGAACTGCAATAGAATTGTTTTCACATGTTTTAGGAATGTTTCTCCCTTCCTCATATTGCTGTTTTGTACTGCAAACCCCTGTTCACATGATCTCCTGTGTAATCTACATTCCACATTGTTAAGTAAAGTAGAAATTGCACATCACCACTGGTCTGAGCATTTGGCTGATACAGTTACATAACACTGCACAGGCACCAGGATTTACATGTTTATATTATCTCTGAGCTGGTATCTCAGTCCATGAAGTAGGTTGAGATCCTGGATGATATCTGAACAAAGATGGTGCCATCCTTCTGAAGAGAAAAGCATAGAAAGGCATTGTCAGTCTGTCATTGATCTGTATAGGATGCTGCCCGCAGCTGTTTGCAGACACCTGTGACTTCTGGGCTAAGAAATCGCTCCTTTATACAATTATACAGCCTTCTGCTGCTTTGTAAATAAGACCTAAAGTAGATTGCTAGTTTTTTTTTTTTTTTTTTCGTTTTAATTTTTCAGACACTTGTGTTTTTTAGTTCCTACACATCTGAAATTCTTTTTCTACATTTTACTGTTTAGGCGAACACTTTTGCAAGCATTATGACTGTTGAAAATAATAATATATATTTTCATATCGAGGACAGAGATGATTTTTCTTTCCTTTTTAAGTGCACCTGTCATACTCTGTCACATCTAAATGCCACCCCTGGTATGGAGCTCCGTGGGAGATCTGACTCCTCTCTGGGCTGAATAATGAATTAGCCTCCAGTGCCAGGGCTTAATGAGCCACATTAATAATAAATCAGGTTATTCTGAGAACACTTTTGGCTGTAATCACAGACAGATTCTATTGCCTATCAGTTGTTATCATATCTTACTGCATAATAAACGTTTAACGCTGCCAATCTGTCCCAGGTACGCTGTACATTCGTCCGTGTTCTCCCAGGAACAGTCAACCTTCTCCAACATCTATTCAATGGCCGCACTGTGGATTGGGCATCAGATATTTAACACTAGGATTCAGTTCAGTCCCCTACAAAACAGTCATTACTAATTAACAGAGATTCCCATTCCTGTGTTGTTTCAGACTTAATCCCCTCCCCCCATGCTGGCAGCAATCAGCGTAGGTTTGTCAAGCGAGCGGAGCACCTGAATTATACTATTTGTGTGTTTGTGTCGGCTTCAAATAAACACTTCATTAAAATTAGCTCTTATCAAATTAGTCCAGCACTTTGGAATATACTGGGGAGGAGAGCATAGGATGGGGGTCTTCCTATAGCGGAGAGGTGGTTATGGAAGGTAAAGGCTTTCACACTCAGGAATGAACAAAACTGAGAGTTTTCATTTCTCCAAAACTGTAAAAACTGTAAAATATGCCACTATGGCTAAATCCTTTGAAACCAATTGGAAAGGCTTAGCTAAAGTGGAAGTTAACTCCCAAAAAGGAGTCAGTTCCATTTGAACATCCCCCAGGTAGAAGTGCAGTTTTTTTTTTTTGGTGTTTAGGACAGAATGATGTGCACCTGTACCTGCAGTCTCCTGGCATGCTTATGGCACTTTTCCACTGCAAGTACCGGCTCGGCTCTACTCGGCCCTGATTGGCCCTGCTTGGCCCGGTTTGCTTTTCCACTGCTGGTACCGCATGGTACGGTATGGTTTGCTTTTCCACTAAAGTAGTACTAAAGTTAAGTGGGTGGGATAACAACGATTCTCTGACCAATCAGTGGCTAGTAGTGACTGCATGCAAAGGATTGTGGGATATGGTACCGGGTTTGGTACCTCTTGGAACCACAATCGAGGTGGTACTGTTTCCATGCAGTGGAAAAGCGCTGCCGTACCGTACCGTACCAAACCGTTCCTATACTGTACCATCCGGTACCAGCAGTGGAAAAGCACAAAAGCGAGCCGAACCGTTCAGTTCCATGCAGTGGGAAAGCGCCATTACATCACATCCCTCAGGAGGATGCATGATCAGGTACACAGAGAGGTTGGGGGCCGAGCTGGCTGCTTGTACCCAGAAGAAGAAACCAGCTGAAGATGACCAAGATGATGGTGTGGGTCTTGTTATATGTCACCCGAACAGTTGATCCCAGCAGAACAATCCTGGATTTGCTGTGCAGGTGAGGATGTGAGAACGCAGCACCACAGGTAAGAGGGGAAAAAAATAGGGGTTGAGTAAAAAGTTTTTGCCATACTTTTTTTGTTGGTCACAGGGGTACTCCTACTTTCATTCTCTTGTGACCCAGTGTCAGATTTTAACAGGCTATTACCCACCCATCAGCTGACGGATCAGAGCCACTCCACAGAGGAGAGCGGTGACTGACAGCTTCACAGAACAGCTGTATTTATATTGAGATTAAATTATATGCAGGTGAACTCTATTTACTAATTAGGTGACTTCTAAAGGCAATTGGCTCTGATATTTTAGTTAGGGGTATCAGAGAAAAGGGGGCTGAATACAAATGCACGCAACACTTTTCAGATACTTATTTGTAAAAAATGTTGAAAACCATTTATTATTTTCCTTCCACTTCACAATTATGTGCCACTTTGTGTTGGTCTATTACATAAAATCCCAATAAAATACATTTAAGTTTCTGGTTGTAACATGACAAAATGTGGATAATTTCAAGGGGTATGAATACTTTCTCAAGGCACTGTATCTGTTCAATAACTGCAAAAAATATTTGTTGTTCCTTGTAACAGAACCATGACACACACTGTGTTTGTGGGGTTCCATCAGAATACAGCTTCCTTTAGTTTTGAACATAGATATCAGATATTCTAGCCACCCCATACAATAACTAGCCGGGAATAGCTTGGCTAAGATCTGGAACATTTATTGAACAAACTCACACCAAATATATACCACACCAGGTCAGGTGCCTAATTACATTATCATATGCAGATGAAACAACCAACACAAACAGTATTCTACTTTCCCACTAGCAACTAATAGATGACAATGGTTTAATTAACTTGAGCTAATTAGTTAGCAGACTTGCTGTCAGAGCTCATAAAGTACAATACACATTATTATAAGTGTAAACACCCCCCACAGTAGACAATAGGTGAGTTAATCACAACAATGTGTGGAAGACAGGTGGATGAGCTGATAGCATTAGCATCTGCCATGAGTCTGACTGTGTGGAGCAGTCCTCTGTTGGCAATAGGCAGCTAGGCCTTTAACATGGATCCTAGGCCTAGAGCCCCAGAGTCTGTGTGTCTTGGGGAGATGTGGACTTGAATCCAAAGTAACATTACTCCAAGGGTCCCCCCAGCATACACCCCACAAAGAGCAGTGTTCTCTCACAAGCCAGGGCCCATATTCAGTAGGCAAGAAGCTAGCCTGCAGTCCAACCCAAAATCCCCTGTCTCTCCCCTGAGTTTGGCACAATCCTGCCATAAACCTTCTCTGCTACTAACTTTCTGTGTTGCATTTTCATCAGATACATTGTTCCCAGCTATCTCTGAGGACTACAGAACACCCCTGTCCTAAATTGGTAAGAGTAGCGGTGGAGGTGTAGTCCCATTTCTGTTGCTCTGATACAAAACAAACACTGCTAACCTAGGGCAGGAAGTGTGTTAGTGGCAGGATCACCAGGTAAAATTAAAGGAAAAATAAGCTTAAAAAAAGAAAACGAATGCAGCCACCTTTGTGCTATGGCTATATTAGTGATTTTTATAACATAAATATGGAATAATGGCCACGTATTTTTTTAGAAGGTAGGGTTCCCCTATTCATATGCTAATTAACTCATTGGACTGGTTCATGAGCTTAGGGCAGGAAGTTATGGTATAAGAAGTAGGGGGAGGAGAAAGAGGACTTGGACATAGCCATGTGCTGAACAAAGGAAGCACTAGTAGGTTCTGGAAGACCCTGAGAAGCTTTGTAGGACTCCAAGAAGCAAGAAGCAGTCTGGAAGATTGCTGGAACCTGGAAGACTACTCCTTTTGTAAAGAAAGACTATAAGTAGTAACGTTACCTGGGCATGAGACTAAATCTACAACCCATGTTAAGTAACTTTTTGTGTATCCCTTTTGTATACATTATCCACGCTAAGTTGCTAGGAAGGATAGATAGTTTGCGTATGGGAGGCACAGTGGTGTAGTGGTTAGCACTTTCACCTAGCAGCAAGAAGGTCACTGGTTCGAATCCCAACCACGACACTACCTGCCTGGACTTTGCATGTTCTCCCTGTGCCTGTGTGGGTTTCCTCCCACACTCCAAAGACATGTTGGTAGGTTAATTGGATCCTGTATAAAAAAAAAAAAAAAATTGGCCCTACTGTGTATGTATGTGACTTAGGGACCTTAGATTGTAAGCTCCTTGAGGGCAGGGACTGATGTGAATGTACAATGTATATGTAAAGCACTGCATAAATTGACAGCGCTATATAAGTACCTGAAATAAATAGATAAATGTATATTGTATGTTTTTTTTTGTGATACTTTGTATGCCATGACTTGTTTTTCCTACAAGTGAGTACAGCATTTATGTTTAGTAAAGCAAATGAATATACACTACAGAAGTTTTTATGCTTCCTTGCTTTTACCTCAAAGTAACCTTAAAAGACACAAAGCAAAACACTGCCTCACCTAATGACTGGTAATCTGCAACATATTACATCTTTGTTCTTGAGTTTAGATACACTGGCAGACCTGTGCTTTGCTAATTCGGTGAATCTCTGTCAGTTTTTTTTTTTTTTTTTTTAATTGCTGTCTGTGTTGTGTTCCCACTAGGGAGATTTACCTTTTCCACTTGAACACAAAGTGATAAAGAATCTAAAATTTTATGGGTGTCACCCAAACAGGAAATGAGAGGAAATCTTTCAATGGCGACATTTGTTCCAGTTGTCTCTCACTTTGCAGAGATTTCCTCTCAGTTTGTGCCATGTCTCTGAGATATTCCCTGATGGGGCTTAGCAAAAAAAAAAACACTGTCATGACTTTCAACATTCTTCTACTCTCTATCCAAACCTAAAAAGGAATGTTCTGGTTGGCCCCTTTCATACACGGTAGTCCGTCGGCGGACTCCGTTTTTCTCAGCGGGGGATCGATCCGTCGATCCCCCGATGAGCAGGCGGATGGCAGCTCTGTCCCTGCGCTGTGTGCGGAGACAGAGCTGTCAGGTCCCCATTCTTCTCTATGGGGGAATCGGATGAGAACAGACCGTCTGTCCGTACTCATCCGATCCGATCCGCCAGACGGATGGAAAATAGGGTTTTTTTAGGGATCGGATGTCAGCGGACATGTCTCCGATGCCATATAGGGATGCATGGGGCATCAGCTCAGATCCGCCTGAAAAACGGACGGGTGGATCTGAACGGTCCGTTTGTGTGAAAGGGGCCTTAGAGATACACTTCACAAGCTGTGATCTAACTGGATTAGCGTATATAGAAGGGAAGACATTCACCATATACAGCGCTCTGTGATGTCCTGCAACCTTTTGACGGCCCCAAGCTGCACATTTGCTGTGGATTGAGTTGGATTGACCTGGAAGGATTGCGCTAGTAAGTTAAAGAGGTTATAAACCCCCCTGTGAGTGTCCGGAGCCGCGATGACGCGCGTGGGAGCTGCTGTTTATGGCATGGGCTCTGAATGCGCTCTGAAGGTCCGGCGTGGTAAGCCGGACCTTCAGAGCGCATGTACTGATGACATCATCGGCTGCTTGCACATCGAATATCTCCTAAAATGTGCAAGTTTAGGAGATATTCACAGTACCTACAGGTAAGCCTTATTAAAAGATAAGACTTTACTTCCTCTTTAAATCTGAGATCTGCACTTCCCTTCTTTTATTAATGACCCATAGAGGCTACGGCAGAGAGGATTCTGCTCTGAACAGCCTGTGGAGGTCATATGACAGATGTCCCCAGGGAAATCCTGGATGGATAGCAAAACAAATTAGAGTGAATGGCGGTGAATTGACTCACCGCGGTCAGTACAACATGGTTATGGTAACATCAGCCTAATGAATGAAAACATCACACACAAGCTCTGCATTAGGCCACGAAGGAAATGCATTCCTATTTGAAAGCAAGGAAGCATGAAGCAATATGTATATGAAATGTTTTGCAGTATTAAACCTCAAAAAAACAGTTATATTGCACCTGATCAATTCTTAGATGTGATGGCTGTATTAGTTTCCATTTCCGGGCTTTATTTCTTCTGTTTTCATCTGGTGATCCAGCCAGTAAATCTGTTGTTTTTCAAAAGCACAAGCTCTCCAGCTGAATGTATCAGTTTACATGGATAAGGCAAACCTTATCTTTTATTTTTTTTTTTCACGGAGCGGATGACATTTGTGTCATCCGTTCCGTATGTCCACATATCATCCCATCCATTTGCGGATGATATATGGACATAATGTATGTCTATGGCCATCCATAGACCATCCGCTGACATCCGATTTTGCATCCGTTACGTTTTTTACACGGAACAAAAATAGGGTTCTGTTCCGTTCCAAAAAACGGAACAGAACTGAAAGGATGAAAATCGGATGTCAGCGGATGGTCATCCGCTGACATCCGCAATGCCATTGACATACATTATGTCCGTATATCATCCGCAAAAAAATAGGATGATATACAGACATGCGGAACGCCTGTGTGAAAGGGCCCTAACACTGCCAGAGGTGATTAAAATGAACCGCTTTTATTTATTCATGCAAAACCTTTATCTCAAAAAAGAAAAAAAACAGTTTGCTGTAACTGATTATAAAGTGTTCGCTGGAGCTTGGCTTCAATGTGTTAGTATATCTAAATCTGCTAATACATTTAACATTACCCTCCCACCATCCTGGCAATGCTGCTGTCTGCTGTGCCTACTGTTCTCATTCCTCCAGGGTTGTGTCTCACTAATTCAGGAGGAGTGTTACCGGCCAGATCAGCTGGTGTAAACAGAGGGGAAAAAAGCCCATAAAAAGAAAATAAATGAAGCCACCACATCTAATGATTAGTAAGCTGCAATATAATACATATTTGATTTTGGGTCTAATAGCGCTTTAAGGGCATAATAATAAATCAGTGAATGTGACATTCACCAATTATTCATTTGCAGTACATCTTTGAAAACATGCACATTTCCCCAAGTTGTATTGTTCTCCTAAAATTATTAAAAAATACCAGTTGATCTGATGTAAATCTGGTGAACTCCTAACTGGTGACTATGCTGCTATGAAATCCCATCCAGCTTTATCAGCCCTGGCTGCTGGACTACACAACTCTGCCTTTAGCTGTCCTCCTTGTACCTTTCCTTACATTGCTACTGTGTGTAAGGAAAGGGCTCTTGGAAGATGTAGTTCTGGGGGGTATGTTAGTAGAAACTGTCCTCTGAGCAGCTGCCCCTGCTAGATCGTTATAATCCTGCTAATACTGCCAGGGGATATAATACAATCTGTTTCTTGTCATAGTAACAAGGTAAATAAAAAAAATTGTTTTGGGACATGATTTAGAGGGGAGAGGGAGAACTGGGAGTAAATTTGGGAAATCAGGGGTATACACTGTGGGGTCAATTTACTAAAGGCAAAGAGCCAGAGCTTAGTGAATGTTGTGAAGTTTCATTTTGTAAAGAATACCAAATCACATGCAAGGACAATTAAAAAGAAAAAGCATTTTTGATTGCATACGATTATCGGATGATGGAAGTTAGCAGATTTTCACCTCTTTCACTAACCTCTGGGGCAACAGCCCATTCAAAGTGTAACTTTCCTTGCAAAAGAGAACAGCCTATTTGTCTTTTGTAAATCAACTACTAAAAGCATGAAATTGTTGAAACAAATGGATTGATTTTTTCCTCTGCCCCTTAGCAATGTTCTCCATGCTGCATGGTTGTGTTCTGTCATTTTTGTAAAGAAAACCTAGTTCAAAGTGATTGAAATTGCCTGAAATATATCATACACTCCATATTTTCTTGGCTCTTGGCAAACTTCCTCTTCTTTTTGAGATGCAACTCTGACAAACAATGTGATATCATCATGTACTTGTACTTTGTGCATGGCAAGAAGTGTTCAGACAGGTAGGGTTCCAGCAGTGGGCAGAGGAGAACTGAAATGCAGCTACAGGGGTCTCAAGATGGGCCTTGCTCAGCATATTCAGCAGGATTCCATATTTATCCTCATTACTGAGCCAAAAAAAAAAGAAATGAATTTACTATTTTGTATAGGTCAACAGTAATTATTTTAAAGTGACACCCCAAACAAAAATCTAGATAAGCCTTTATCACAATTTTTGACACAGAGGAAGCCTTGAAAAAACTTTGGAAAGGAAAAGGATTGGACGGCTGCACACCCATGTGATGCATACAAAATTTTTTTTGAAAAAAACATCAATAAAAATAAGGCAAAATTTGCATATTGGCAGGGAACAAGGGAGGTTGACGCCTTTCACAAATTAAACATGCTTTGTCAAAACCACACAGGACACAACCACCATACACATACAGTATATATAGTAAATATCACATGGCTACACAGGTGTAAAACATGAGTTGATGGAATCCAAGAGCTTCAATCAGCTGTTTCCGCTTCACATGAAGAGCAAGCCATATGACTCAGCCCATTCTTCAAGAAAACAGATAAAAAATAAAAAGTATCCAAAAGTAATCTGAAAAAATAACAAAATAAGAATATAAAGCAAAATAAAGTAGAAATACAAAGTCCATAACAGACCACACACAAACTCTGAAGAAAATATATACATTTTATATATATTAAAAAAAAAATATTTTTATATGTATATATATATATATATATATATATATATATATATATATATTCAAAAAGTGTGAAAACAAACAAATATGGCTCAAATTCGGAAACATACACACCACTTGAAAGATGAAAATATGACTATATTCTTATAATACTATTAGACCATGGGGGTTTATATCATGAAAAACTCTTTTTGTGCATATATTTATGAGATTACCTTTATCCCCATCTAATCTAATCTCCACAGGTTCAAATATAGTGAATTAGAAGATTTTAATCATAAAAGTGAGTCAAATGCCACTCAAAATTAAAACCCTCTGGAGTTGCCGTTTGGAGAAAAAATATCCAATCAACCTCACGTTTACAGAGAATTCTGAAACTGTCTCCACCTCTCCTGGGGGTGACAACCTTCTCAATTCCCTGTATCTGTAACAAAGTGGTGTCACCTCCATGAACTTCATTAAAATGTCTAGCAACACTAGTGCCGTGCTACTTTTCAATGTCATAAACATGATCGTGCAAACGATCTCGAAGCCTCCTCGTTATACGACCTACATATTGGATTGCACACTTTTTATAAGTAATCAAATAGATCATGTTTTTAGTGTTGCAATTGATGAAGGTCTTGTTTTTGAAGGTCCTGCAATTTGCCATGGAACAAAAATAATCACTTTTGATAAGTCGAGGGCAACATGGGCAGCAATCAGCTCTGCACTTAAATGAGCCTACAGCCCAATCCAGCCACGTTCCAGACCGATTGCAGGAGCTAAAATCATTGGGAGACAAGGTATTAGCCAATGATGGTGCCCATTGTGACACTGATTTAAACCCTCCAGACAGAATTTTAGCATAACATTCATCATCATACAATATGGGTATATATCTCTCCACTATTCTTCTTATTTTATTATACTCCATACTGTACAAGGGTTTTAATCTATGTGGATTTTCGTCTTCTGTCCTGTAATTATTTCTGTCTAGGTGTGGACTCTGCTATTTTAATTGCCCTACTAATAGTATTGGGTTGATACCTTTTATCACAAAACCTGGAGCACATCTTATATCTCTCTTGCTGAAAATCACCCTCCTCACTGCAGATCCTGCGCAACCTCAGAAACTTAAGTAATCATGCACATATGATAAAATCTGTGCTCCACTGTGCATCCGACACCCAGCCACACTATGTTCTCACCTCAAGGATAGCCCCTGTGTTACCAGATGGGCTAACAAGGCACAAGATTCTTACACAAGTCAGAGAAATCCCAAAGATGATGACCATGGATCTTTAGCCAGGAGACGCAATCAGTGCAGCTAGACCTCTTCATATCACCAGAAAAGCTTCTGCTCACCATAGAAACTCCACGCATCCATATGAAATAAAAGGTCTAAACATAGTGCTTACAGTGGTGATCGAAAGTTTGGGCACCCCAGGTAAAAGTTTGTTTTAATGTGCATAAAGAAGCCAAGGAAAGATGGAAAAATCTCCAAAAGGCATCAAATTACAGATTAGACATTCTTATATGTCAACAAAAGTTAGATTTTATTTCCATCATTGACAGTTTGACACTTTCATAACTACAGAAAACAAAAAAATGGTGTCTGCAAAAGTTTGGGCACCCTGCAGAATTTATAGCACGCATCGCCCCCTTTGCAAGGCTGAGACCTGCCAGTGTCATGGATTGTTCTCAATCATCATCTGGGAAGACCAGGTGATGTCAATTTCAAAGGTTTTAAATGCCCAGACTCATCTGACCTTGCCCCAACAATCAGCACCATGGGATCTTCTAAGCAGTTGTCTAGAAAACTGAAACTGAAAATAGTTGACGCTCACAAAGCTGGAGAAGGCTATAAGAACATAGCAAAGCTTTTTCAGATGTCAATATCCTCTGTTCGGAATGTAATTAAGAAATGGCAGACATCAGGAACAGTGGAAGTTAAAGCAAGATCTGGAAGACCAAGAAAAATATCAGACAGAGCAGCTCGAAGGATTGTGAGAAAAACAATTCAAAACCTATGTTTGACTGTACGATCCCTCCAGAAAGATCTGGCAGACACTGAAGTTGTGGTAAACTATTGCACTATAAAGAGATACTTGTACAAATATGGTCTTCATGGAAGAGTCATCAGAAGAAAACCTCTTCTACGTCCTCACCTCAAAAATCAGTGTTTGAACTTTGCAAATGAACATATAGACAAGCCTGATGCATTTTGGAAACAAGTTCTGTGGACCGATGAGGTTAATATTGAACTTTTTGGCATGAGCAAAGGTACGCTTGGAGAAGAAGGGGCACAGAATTTAATTAAAAGAACCTCCGTCCAACTGTTAAGCATGGGGTGGATCATTCATGCTTTGGGGTTGTATTGCAGCCAGTGGCACAGGGAACATCTTATGAGTAGAAGGAAAAATGGATTCAATAAAATTTCAGCAAATTTTGGATGGTAACTTGATGCCATCTGTGAAAAAGCTGAAGTTAAAGAGAGGATGGCTTCTACAAATGGATAATGATCCTACACACACCTCAAAATCCACGGGGGATTACATCAAGAGGCGTAAACTGAAGGTTTTGCCATGGCCTTCACAATCTCCTGACCTCAACATAATTGAAAATCTATGAATAGACCTTAAAAGAGCAGTGCGTGACAGACAGCCCAGAAATCTCAAAGAACTGGAAGACTTTTGTAAGGAAGAATGGGCAAAGATACCTCAAACAAGAATTGAAAGACTATTGGCTGGCTACAAAAAGCGTTTACAAGCTGTGATACTTGCCAAAGGGGGCAGTACAAGATATTAACTCTGCAGGGTGCCCAAACTTTTTCAGACGCCATTTTTTTGTTTTCTGTTATTTTGAAAGTGTAAATGATGGAAATAAAATCTAACTTTTGTTGACGTATTATAAGAATGTCTAATCTGTAATTTGATGCCGTTTGGAGATTTTTCCATCTTTCCTTGGCTTCTTTATGCACATTAATACATTTTTTTACCGGGGGTGCCCAAACTTTCGATCACCACTGTATACCTTTAAAATAAACTTTAATGCTTCACATAGTAATTACCTTGGCAGGCACTGTATCGCAGTGCACAATAAAGGCTGTATACAGGAAAACGCTGGCTGCGATGGATGGCGGGTGACATCACCGGCCCCTCCCCCCTCATACGCGTTGCGTCCCTATAGGTGGGACTTCATCAGCGAATAAAAGGGAGAGGGACGCGGCCGCATATATAGAACTGAGGGCTCTCACAAACTGCCCACTTGTCACTCACTTTGTGTACTTACGCACAGAGTGGAGCACAGATTTTATCATATGTGCATGATCACTTCATTTTCCCCTTGGGACATTTCCTTTGCTTCCTATTTCTTTTATTTATTGCTAGCGCTGCACTATTTATCTGTATAATGTTTGATTTGGGATTTGGTTTATTGGCCCTCAGTGTACAGCAGCTCCTTCGTAACTTCATCTAGGTGTGCTGATTTAATTTATTTTACAACCTCAGAAACTGGCCAACTTGTATACCCTGGGTCACATGACTGGGGTGCCCAGAATCAGCACGGAGGAGGGTGTTTCCAAAGAGGTGTTTCTTATACAAACTGGATACTATGCGATCATCCTTCTAATTCACTATATTTGAACCCGTGGAGATAAGATTAAATGGGGATGAATATAATCTCATAGTAGTTTTAAATATATGCAAAAAAAGAGTTTTTCAGGATATAAATCTCCATGGTCTAATAGTATTACAAGAATATAGTCATATTTTCGTCTTTCAAGTGGTGTGTATGTTTCCGAATTTGACTCATATTTGTTTGTTTTCACATTTTTTTAATGTATATATATACAGAGTTTGTGTGTGGTCTACTACAGCCCTCAAAATTTCACTCGCCTGCTCGCATTTTGCGAGTGGAATGATGAGGATGGCGAGTAAGGACTGTGCTGTAAGAAAAGGGTGGACCCGGGGCGCAGAGCAGTGCACCCTGAGCCCACCCATTGTGTTACAATCACAGGGATCCTCCTCCTGATCCTCCTCCTGGCCAATCAGGAAGCGGGTAAGGGGGAACTCCTTACAAAAGAGTCCATAGAGCTCCCCCTTACATTACAGTCCACAGAGATTGCATACATGGCACGAGAGACGGTCAGAGACTCCATACATGGCACACGGGACGGTCAAAGATTGCATACATGGCAAACGGGATGGTCAAGGGTTGCATACATGGCACACGGGATAGCCATGGGTTGCATACATGGCACACGGGATGGTCAGAGGTTGCATAAATGGCACATGGGATGGTCAAGGGTTGCATACATGGCACCACGGGATGGTCATAGGTTGCATACATGGCACACGGGGTGGTCAGGGGTTGCATACACGGCACACGGGATGGTAAAGGGTTGCATACATGGCACCGCGGGATAGTCATAGGTTGCATACATGGCACACGGGGTGGTCATGGGTTTCATACATGGCACACGGGATGGTCAAGGGTTGCATACATGGCACTGCGGGATAGTCATAGGTTGCATACATGGCACACGGGGGTGGTCATGGGTTTCATACATGGCACACAGGATGGTCTGGGGTTGCATACATGGCACAGGGGATGGTCAGGGATTGCATACATGGCACACGGGATGGTCTGGGGTTGCATACATGGCACAGGGGATGGTCAGGGATTGCATGCATGGCACACGGGATGGTGAGGGATTGCATACATGGGCAGGACTGAAACACTTGCTTCCCTCACCTTCCACAGACATAGGAAAAATAAATCTTGATCACTAACTGTGCTGTACACCCTTCAAACCACGCTCCTCCTGGGCCTTCACACCTCTGGACCCCTTTACATTACACAACCCCCACACCTCTCAACCCCTTTACATTACACAGCCCCCACACCTCTGGACCCCTTTACATTACACAACCCCCACACCTCTGAACCCCTTTACATTACACAACAGCCACACCTCTGAACCCCTTTACATTACACAGCCCCCACACCTCTGGACCCCTTTACATTACACAACACCCACACCTCTGGACCCCTTTACATTACAAAACCCCCCCACACCTCTGAACCCCTTTACATTACACAGCCCCCACACCTCTGGACCCATTTACATTACACAACCCCCAAACCTCTGAACCCCTTTACATTACACAGCCCCCACACCTCTGGACCCCTTTACATTACACAGCCCCCACACCTCTGGACCCCTTAACATTACACAGCCCCCACACCTCTGGACCCCTTTACATTACACAGCCCCCACATCTCTGGACCTTTTTACATTACACAGCCCCCACACCTCTGGACCCCTTTACATTACACAGTCCCCCATACCTCTGGACCCCTTTGCATTACACATAGGGTGGTATAGTGGCATTTTAGGGCAGTATAGTAGCATTATAGTGGCAGGTTAGGGCAGTATAGTGGCAGGTTAGGGTGGTACAGTCACAGTGGCAGACTAGGGTGGTATACGGATTGCATAGTGGCAGGTTAGGGTGATATAGTGCCAGGTTAGAGCAGTATAGTAGCAGGTTAGGGTGATACAGTAGCAGGTAAGGGTGATATAGTGCCAGGTTAGAGCGGTATTGTAGCAGGTTAGGGTGATATAGTGCCAGGTAAGTGTGATATAGTGCCAGGTTAGGGTGATACAGTGCCAGGTTAGGGTGGTATAGTGGAAGGTTAGGTGATATAGAGCCAGGTTAGGATGGTAAAGAGCCAGGGTAGGGTGGTATAGAGCCAGGTTAGGGTGGTATAGAGCCAGGTTAGGATGGCATAGTGCCAGGTTAGGGTGGTATAGTGCCAGGTTAGGTTGATATAGTGCCAGGTTGGGGTGATATAGAGCCAGGGTAGGGTGGTACAGAGCCAGGGTTGGATGGTACAGAGCCAGGGTAGGGTGGTATAGTGCCAGGTTGGGGTGGTATAGTGCCAGGTTAGGGTGATTTAGTGCCAGGTTAGGGTGATATAGTGCCAGGTTAGGGTAGTATATTGGCAGGTAAGGGTGGTATAGATGGCAGGTTAGGGTGATATAGAGCCAGGTTAGGGTGATACGTGGCAGGTTAGGGTGATTTAGTGCCAGGTTAGGGTGATATAGTGCCAAGTTAGGGAAGTATATTGGCCGGTTAGGGTGATATAGATGGCAGGTTAGGATGATAAGTGGCAGGTTAGGGTGGTATAGAGCCAGGTTAGGGTAGTATATTGGCAGGTTAGAGTGGTATAGATGGCAGGTTAGAGTGATAAGTGGCAGGTTAGGGTGGTATAGAGCCAGGTTAGGTTGATATAGTGCCAGGTTAGGGTGGTATAGTACCAGGTTAGGGCGGTATAGAGCCAGGTTAGGGTAGTATATTTACAGGTTAGGGTGGCATAGACAGCAGGTTAGGGTGATAGAGCCAGGTTAGGGTGATAAAGCCAGGTTAGGGTGATATTCCAGATTCCAGTGTGGGGCGTATGGTCTGAGCACTGACAGGCTGACTCCCCACCCCTTCAACCCAGTGTTAATTTTGGCAGCAAATTTCTATTTAGTTTTAGTTATAGTCTTTTGACTAAAATGCCATTTTAGTTTTAGTCCTATTTTAGTCTTTTGACTAAAATGCTATTTTAGTTTTAATCGTATTTTAGTCATCTGAATTGTTTTAGTCATATTTTAGTCGACTAAAATCTCCAGTACATTTTAGTCTACTAAAATCTTATACTTTTTAGTCAACTACAAATTGAATAGGTTTAGATTATTGTAATGCATTATTTTTAACTTTTCTCTAGAATTTCCAAACTAATTATATACTCCTGGAGTAAAAATCGAATTTATTTATTTATTATTATTATTATTATTAGTTATGGTTAAGGTTTGAACACGCACAGACACAGGTTAGCCATTGTGATACATAAGGTCTTTATAAATAAAACCAAGTTTCATAGGTAAGCAAAAATATTGCTTTTTGACAAACAGAAGTGCAACTTTAAAATACAAAAAAAACAAAAAACAGTAAACTCCATTGGCTGTAATGTCATTGCACATATTACCTGAATATATTACCAACATTAAATATTAGGAAAAAATATAAGAAAACGGAAAATTTATATCAATACTTACCGTAATTTTCCTTTCCTGATGGACTCCATGGCAGCACACGTATGGGTAGGCTCCGCCTCCTCTCCTACCCTATAGGACCCCACTCCCATAAATCTTTGCTCCATACCAGGAGCCGTGTTCCATAACTAGAACTACTCCAGCAGATGGGAGGGGACTCCTGCTGCCATGGAGTCCATCAGGAAAGGAAAATTACGGTAAGTATTGATATAAATTTTCCGTTTTCCTGACAGACTCCATTGCAGCACACGTATGGGAAATAACTAGCCATACACACCCGGGCGGGTAACTGCTGGTTTAACAGAAAAAGGTTTAATTTGCACCGTCAACAGACAAGACTTTTAAACCAAAGTTGACCGAAGATAAAGAAGCCGGTTCAACACAGTAATGCGACATAAAGGTATGAATTGATGACCAAGAAGCCGCTCTGCAAATCACGTCAGGAGCTACATGAAGAGAAGCTGCCCACGACGTAGAGATCCCTCTAGTGGAATGAGCTGTCACCACCTCTGGAGGAGCCAGTCCCTTGGCTTTATATGCCCACTGGATGGTCTGAACTATCCAACTTGCTATAGATCTTGAGGAAGCTTGTTTGCCCTTGTTTTTTCCACAGATGAGGACAAAAAGATGGTCTGACTGGCGGAAAGGAGCTGTAGTCTCCAGATATAGCCGAAGAGTTTCCCCCACGTCCAAAGGATGGACAGAATTTTCATCTTGAGATTTGAACGTGGGTAGGACAATTTCCTGGTTGACATGGAATACCGACATTACTTTCGGATTGGAGCCAAGCATCGGAACCAATACTACCCGATCAGGGAAAAACGTAAGGAATGGTTCCTTGTAACCCAAGGCACCGAGTTCAGAAACCCGTTTGGCCGAAGTAATAGCCACCAGAAAGGCTGTTTTCATGGAGATGTTTTTAAGGAAGAATGGATCCTTCTGATTCAAGGTGAGTGAGGAAAGAAACTCCAAGACCGTAGGAAGATCCCACTTAGGGAACCTGGGCTTTCTAGGAGGTCTTAACCTAGTAGCGCCTCTGAAGAACTGGCGAACCAGGGAGTGTTTCGCCCATGCAGTCCCAGTGAAGGCCGAAATGGCTGAAATTTGGACCCGAAGGGAGCTTACTGCCAATGACAGGTCCAGACCGGACTGGAGGAAGCCCAAAATATCCTGGATTCCTGGGTCAGAGACAGAGCTAGATCTGCTATCCACATAATCCTTAAACTTGGACCAGATTTTTTCATAGACCTTGTTTGTGCCGGGTCTTCTGGCACTCATCATTGTAGCGATTGCCTCGTTTGGACAACCGAGCGCTTTCAATCTTTCCCTCTCAACAGCCATGCCATGAGATGAAGCTGTGCTGGGCAGGGGTGAAGAATAGGCCCTTGGGACAGAAGGTCCGGCCTGACTGGCAGAGGTATCGGGTCCCGACAGCTCAGCTGGAGCAACAGAGGAAACCACGGTCTCTTTGGCCAGAAGGGAAGAATCGCTATGATCTGCACTCTCTCTGTTCTGAGTCTGTGAAGAAACTTGAAGATGACT
Source organism: Pelophylax lessonae (assembly GCF_965119305.1). Lineage (NCBI taxonomy): Eukaryota > Metazoa > Chordata > Amphibia > Anura > Ranidae > Pelophylax > Pelophylax lessonae. The sequence goes on along the minus strand of NC_138771.1, from coordinate 510,041,036 downwards.
GGCACTGGAGGAAACGCATAGGCCGTTTGAAAATTCCAATGATCCGTCAGGACGTCTACCCCGTAGGCCTGGGGATAACGCCACCTCGTGTAGAATCTCTCCAGTTTGGCATTGCTTGGAGATGCGAACAGATCTACCTCTGGATGGTAACCTAGAGACATGACCCATATGAAGGTCTCTGGATGGAGTGACCACTCGTTGTTGTCCAGAGCAGACCTCGAGAGGAAGTCTGCCTGGACGTTCTGGGCACCCGGAAGATAGGCGGCTGACAAGTTGGACAGATGTCTTTGAGCCCAATCCATAATAGGTTTCACTTCTTTCAGAAGAGACGGACTGCGGGTGCCCCCTTGTCTCTTGATGTAGGCGACGGCTGTCGTATTGTCCAGTCTTAGGAGGACCGAGGCATCGGTCGCCAGATGCTGAAAGGCCTGGAGAGCACAGAATGCTGCCCGAAGCTCCAGCACATTCGAGACCACCCCGTATGTAGGGAAGTCCCATCTGCCCTGGGCCACCTCCGACAGGCAATGCGCTCCCCATCCCGTCCTGCTGGCGTCCGAGGTCATGACCAACCAGGACGCTGGAACGATTGAATGGCAGTTTAAAAGATTCTTTCGCTGAAGCCACCAGGTTAAGCTGTCCTTCATGGACGTAGTTATCCGAATGAGGACTTCTGGATTCTCGAAATTCCATTGTTGGAGGAATCCCATCTGAAAGGGCCTCATCTTCCACTGTGCCCACTTCACCATGGGAGCCGTGGAAACCATGGTCCCAATTATCTTCATGCACTGGGACGCCCGGAGATGAGAGGCTGATAATGCCGGACGAATCCTGTTGCGAATTGTCGGAATCTTCTCTAATGGAAGGGAGATAGTGCCTCTGGAAGTGTTGAAGAGGGCCCCTAGGAAGACCAACGACTTTGTGGGTTCCAGATGACTTTTTTCCAAATTCAGGAGCCACCCGAACTCTTGAAGGGTGGAAATTACTTGAGATCTGTGAAGCAGAATTTGATCCTGATGTTCTGACAGAAGGAGCAAGTCGTCCAAGTAATGGTAAAGACGAATCCCTTTTGCTCTGATCAGGGCTACTACAGCCAGTAAGATTTTGGAAAAGATTCGAGGTGATGTGGTAAGCCCGAAAGGGAGACAGGTAAATTGAAGATGCACCTGACCCACTGCGAATCGGAGAAATTTTTGCATTTCTGCTGCGACTGGGACGTGAAAGTAGGCATCTTTCAAGTCTATGGATATCATCCAATCCTCTGGCTGTACCACTTGCCGAATTGTAAAAAGTGTTTCCATCCTGAACCTCTCTTTCTTGATGAAGGTGTTTAGGTGTGTTAGGTCTATAACCGGCCTCCAAGAGCCGCTTTTCTTCAAGACCATGAAGAGCGGAGAGTAGATGCCTTGGAACCGTTCCTCGGTTGGGACAGGCACTGCCGCACCCTGGGCAACCAGGGATTCTACATATGTAAGAAGAGTTGACTTCTTCTCTTCTGAATGGGGTAAGGCCGTAGGAATGAAGCGAAGAATGGGGCTTTTGTCGAAAATCCACACATGTCCGTGTGATACGGTTCTGACGGCCCATTGATCTTCGATCGAGGCTGCCCAGACGTGCGCAAACTGAAGCAAGCGTGCGCCTACCCGCACCGTCTGGACAGGTTCGATGTCAAAAAGACTTCGTCGCCTCTCGGCTTGCTGAAGATTTTCCTTTGGAGAACTTCTGCTCTGTAGACTGAGGGCGCTTCCAGTTCTTCCTGAACTCACGACCGGGCCTGTAAAAACGGGCCTCTCTGGCACGATCAGGATTTTGTCTGTTTTGAGGTCTTCTCTGATCTATCAACCGGCGATCCTGGGGAAGGAAACCAGATTTACCACCAGTGGCACGGGTAATAGCACTGTCCAGTTTATTACCAAAGAGGGAGGAACCCTCAAAGGGAATTTTGCACCAGGCCTGCTTAGAGGCAGGGTCGGCCAACCAGGGGCGCAACCACAAGGCGCGTTTGGCCGTGACAGAGGACAGCATGACCCGCGCCGCCAAGCGGATTATATCAATGGATGCCTCACCCAAGAAAGCCGTTGCCAGTCTCAACTCCTGAATGGCTGAACTCCTGGCCACCTCTTCGGAGACACTCTGAAGTGTAGCCTCCACGCTGTCTACCCAGGCTTCCATTGCCTTGGATGTGGCTGCCAAAGCCAGAGTCGGCTTACACGCTATACCTGCGGAGAGATAAATCTTCTTAAGATCTGTGTCAATCCGCCTGTCAAGAGCGTCTTTGAATGAGACTGAGTCTTCCAATGGTAAGGTTACGTGTTTCACCAACCTCATCAAGGCCGCATCCACCGTGGGAGCGGAGTCTAGATGTTTCACCTTATCATCCTTAAAGGGATACATTCTGGAGACCTTAGATGACAAAGAGTTTCTCTTTTCAACTCCCTGCCACTCGTCTGTAATAATTTCTCCCAATTCCCCTAGGAGGGGAAAATGGGAACGCTCTTTTTTGAGATGTTTGAAGTATTTCTTCTGTTTAGCTGGGGACTCAGCTGGATCTTCCCATTTTAATGCCTCCTTAACCGCCTTAACTAGCGGTGGGACCATAGCAAGTTCAAAACCTACATTCTGGTCTGCCAAATCATCCTCACTGTCTGTAGAATCTTCTGACAGACGACTTGGTTGTGAGGTACCTGGCTCCACTTCATCCCTTGGGAGGAAACCAGGAGCCTCTGAAGAGTGACCCGAAAGCCTGCTCGAATCCCAATCTCTAAGGGATTCTTTTACAATCCGCCTGACCATAGCCTCCACTGGTTATGCAGTGTCTTGCTTTTCCCTCAAAACCCTGGAATAACAGGTATCACATAGGGATCTATCCTCAGGGATATGGGCTCGACAGCCCCAGCATGATTTCCCTGAACTGCGGTCAGAATGGCGGGATTGCCGCGGAGCGACTGAACTGGAAGTGTGCTCATGTCGTTTAGACCTGGAGCTAGACCTATGACCAGACTTTGATAAAGAATGCCGATGGGCTGAAGGAGAACGATCCTTTGATCCAGAAATAGGGCGTTGGTCAGACCTAAAAGGGCTAAATAGGGAAAGAAAAACACACTTAGGCTCCATTCCACCAGCCAATGCAAGCAGGTAAGGGTTAAGAAAAACTAGCTCACCTGTTGCGCAGGGACTGGCCACCGGGGGGTGGTGAAGCATCCATTTGCAGATAGAAGCAAAAGCCTGCACAGGAAGAAAGTAAGCATACATGTACTGACTTTCGTCTCCACACCAACCCTTTTACCCCAAATGGCACCTGGATCAAAGCATGACTCACCGCTGAAGAGTAGAGAAACAGCACGGGGAAGCCACCGCAACGCCCGCAGACATCCCATTGTAAACAGGAATGACAGCTGCTTAAATCTCCCGGGCGCCGCAAAGCCACGCCCCAAACGACGCAATATCGTCATAGGAGATCGGGAGCGATGCGCGCGCATGCGCAGACGATACCAGGGCCAAGCCTCATCCTGGACAACCAATTGAAGGTCCAGCGAGGCAGGGGGAGGAGCCTAAGCGACGATCTGGAACGCAGGAGCGCTCCACCGCACAAACAGGAAATGCAATGAAACCAAAAGAAAGTTTTATACTTTACCACCATGACGATAAACGAACAGTCTCAGGCCTGGATGAATTCATGCGTGTGTGACAGGGCACCAGGGCCTATCCGCTCAATAGCAAGGACGTATTGGCCATCAATGCAGCCCACCTCTCATTCAGGATTTACGGCATCTTCAGCATTTTAAAATAATATTGCCCGGGTCCACCCGATAAATATCGAGATTGCTGGACATAAAACAGGAGGCATCCGACATCAACAAGGTCCACACGCCACCAGCTCGCCTGAAACCGATAGACGTCCTATAAGGTAAGACTTCCTTCTCGCAGGAGGAGGACGAAAAAGGAACACGGCTCCTGGTATGGAGCAAAGATTTATGGGAGTGGGGTCCTATAGGGTAGGAGAGGAGGCGGAGCCTACCCATACGTGTGCTGCCATGGAGTCTGTCAGGAAAAGCCTTTTTCTTATTTTTTTTTTCCTCTTTCAGCAGCTTAGTAGATGGCCCTTACTTATGCAATACATGTTTAAACTTTAATGGGTTATTATTACAGGCTCTGGATTCCGAATTAGAAATGGCCAGCAGAGGAGTGTTATTTTGATGTAAATTTTCAGTTTAGTTTTAGTTATAGTCTTATGACTAAAATGTCATTTTAGTCTTATGACTAAAATGCCATTTTAGTTTTAGTCGGCCTTTGTCCTCTTCAACATGTCCCATTCAACGCCCAGGAAAAGAACCTCCCATGTTGGGGATATGTGGCCTGATGATTCAGGAGGCGCATTCCACCCCTGCCCCTTTTCCAGGCCTGCCAGGCTGCATGCTCAGATAAAATCCTGGTATGAATTTTTTTTCTAATTTTTGTGTGGGGTTCCCCCATAAAATCCATGGGCCTGGAATAAATTGTAGGGGGGCCCCATACTTTTTTAACTATCCCAGCCACTTTGTTTTTATGGTCAGGTAGTCCTGGCAAGTAAATGCATAGGGTCAGATGAGGTCACTGGTTCCTAAAGACACAGCAGGTGCCCACACCCGCTGCTTCCCTAGCAACCTTGAACATAGAAGAGGGAAGTGAAGAAAAACCTGCTAATATATATGATGTTTTGCTCCTGACAAATGGACTGAAAGTCTGGCATTTGGATAATTGCTCTAACAAGCAAAGTTCTGGTAAACTGCTACTATTTATGACATTTGGCTCCTGCTGAATTAGCCAAAAGTCCTAGAATTTGATAAATGCCTGAACAAGCAAAGCTTATAGTTTTCTTTTTCAGTTTATTCAGGAACAAATTACAGGCCTAGGAAGTTTACATGACAGTGTTTGGTTGAAGTGGAACAAGGTTAGACCATCCGTCATGTTTTTATTACTGTCTCCACTGGTGAGGGTTACCCTCTCTATCTGTCCTGGTGACCAGTCAACTTTGTAAATTGTGTTTTGTTGTAGTCCTCTTCTAAACCCATTTTTTAAAATTCAGAGCAGGTTCGCCTTTAAACCAAGATATTCAACAAGAGCTACAACAACTGCCACCTGTTTGAAGAAGCTTAGCCAACATCGCCCACATCGCCATCCAACGCAAGGTCTGCCCGAATGCCAGAGCCTGGGCATGTATACAAGCTTCAGAAAAAATCAGGAAAATATAAAATGCTGAGAATAGTGTGTGGTTATCCAATAAATGGGATTTGACTTTTAACTGGTGTGGGATGAGTATTTGTTATAAACCCAGTGTAAGAAGAGATAGAAAAATATGTTAAAGCTCAACTTCAGGCAGGAAAAGAAACAGCAATGAATGCAGTTAAAAATGATTAAATATTGTTTTTACCATGGTGTTCAATTACAGGCTAGGTGAAGGAAGGTGACCAGGCTGTATTGCTCTAACTGCAGGAGAGAAAAGTAAGGTCACCAACCTGGCTGTACTGTGTAAATTTCAGGACTGGATGTAAAGCAATATGAATCCTTTGGCAGATAAAATAGCTGCCTTCTACAGTATGTATTTTAACCATTGGTTTAGTGGCTTGCTTGGAACTTAGCTATAAACTCTAATAAAGAAATTATTGTTGAATGGATATGCGATGTACATTATACAGAAAATATAACATCAATGTGTCTCAGTTGAGGTCATATCCAGGTCCACAGGGTAAGATGTCTACCCACAATACTTTTAACACTACTAAATATTGTAAAAGGTAATCTTCCCACCCATCAGATGATGAGATGAGATGGGGTAAGGGCTGAAACTAGGACCTCCTAGCATACAAAAATTATTTTAGAGGTTATTGGTGACACCTTGCACAGGAATATTCAGGCAAAAATGGCTAAAAGTTAACCCAAGTTGTATATTTCTTTGCAGATATACGTCAGTCTTTTTTTTTGTATAGCATAAGCACCTGAATCTGTCTTTATACCAGTCTACTGTCAGCCCTTTCATAGTAACAGGCAGGGAGAGAGAGGAGCAGCATTAAGACCCAAGCACGTCTGCTGAGAGTAAACATGGAGACAGGAGGATAACTTCCGGAGGATCGTCGTGGTGATCAAACCAGAAGTAAGAATGGGTACCTGTCAAAACCAGGTACCCGCTCCCCCCCCCCCCCCCCCAAAAAAAGGTGCCAAAAACAAAAGAGGAAGGAGGACATAAAGCAGACATTTCCTTTATAGAGTGAAGTTCTGCTTTAACCACTACCTGCCCGCCCTATAGGGAATTGACGGCGGGAAGGTGGTTGTATTATCCTGACACGCCGTCATATGATGGCGGCAGGATAATGCACTCTGACACACCGCATCTCTGATCTCGGTAAAGAGCCTACTGACGTAGGCTCTTTACCATGTGACCAGCTGTGTCCAATCACAGCTGGTCACATAGTAAATAGGAAGTGCCATTAATCGGCTTTCCTCAGTTTGTGCCTGACAGGCACAAGTAGAGGAGAGCCGGTCTGCAGCTCTCCTGACAGGGGGGGGGGGGGCTGCACTGATAATCAGAGCATTTATTACCAGTGCAGACCCTTGGGGGGGGGGTGCCACTAGAGCCATCAGGGAAGCCCACCCATGACCCCAGGGATGCCCACCCATAACCCCAGGGATGCCCACCATGGTCACCAGGGATGGCAATCATGGTTCAGGGAGCCCGCCCATCAGCCCATCAGTGCTGCCTGCCAGTGCCCTCCCCATCAGTGCTGCTCACCATTGCCCATCATTGCCATCTATCAGTGCTGCCCACCAGTGCCCATTATTGCCCACCAGTGCCGCCTATCAGTGTCCACCAGTGCCCATCACTGCCACCTATCAGTGTCCCGATCAGTGCCGCCTATCAGTGCCCACCAGTGTCCATCAGTGCCGCCTATCAGTGTCCATCAATGTGCCTATCAGTGCCCATCAGTGCTGCCTATCAGTGCCCACCAATGCTGCATATCAGTGCTACCTATCAGTGTCACATATCAGTGCCCATCAGTGCCGCCTATCAGTGCCGAATATTAGTGCCACCCCATCAGTGCCACCGCATCAGTGCCACCCCACCAGTGCCTCCTCATCAGTGCCTGACGTATCTATTTACAAAATGTTATAACATAAACAAAAAAATTATTTTTTTTTTTTTTCAAACTTTTTGGTATTTTTTTATTTGTTTAGCAAAAAAGAAAAAAACTTGTGGTGATCAAATACCACCAAAAGAAAGCTCTATTTGTGGGGGGGGAAAAAAAGACAAAAATTTGGTTTAGGTACAGTGTTGCATGACCGCGCAATTGTTATTCAAAATACAACAGTGCTAAAAGCTATAAATTGATCTGGGCGGGAAGGGGGAAAAGTGCCCAGTGTTGAAGTGGTTAAAATGGATTTATTAGTGTACCTCCACAGTGACTATATTGTTACCAAAAGAGGAAGTGGAGGAAGTGAAGTGAAACTTTCCCACAAAGGCAGACTTTAGAAGAAAACTGAGCTCTAAATGTTCCTTCCTGTATCTGAAACTTTAAAAAAAAAATGAATAGAGATACACTTTGAAGTAGAACTCCAGCCTTCCCTTTAGTCTTGCACAGTTGTACAGGCTCCTCTCCTGTAATGAAATTACTTACTCTGATTTCACTGCTCACCATGGGCTTCTCACAATGTGTAATAGAAGTTGCAACAAGTCAGATAGTCATTTTCTGTTTGGATTACATCCAGTGTCATCTAGCCTTTTCCTTCCCAGCCTAACTATGCCTGACCTGCCCCTTTCATTCATTGGATTTCTTTCTTTCACCTATCGTGGTGCAGTGGTAAAGGAGAAATCCAGAGAAAGGCGCTGATTGGCCAGAGGGGGAGCCAATCAGCAGGTCCAGCGAACGCAACGGCCACCCGCAATCACTCCCCATAGAGGCAGAACAGCGGTCTGTCTATGTAAACAATGCAGACTGCCGTTCTGTCAAAGATGAACACAGGGATCCTGTGCTCCTACTATTTAGGAACACAGGTTTCTGTGTTCATCTATTGAGAACAACCACCTAAAAAGCACTCCCTAGGAGCACACTTAATCCTTTGATCGCCCCTGGTGTTAACCTCTTCCCTGCCAGTGTCATTAGTACAATAACAGTGCATATTTTTAACACTGATTACTGTAGTAATGTCACTGGTCCCCCCAAAAGGGTCAAAAGTTTCAGTTAGGTGTCCCATCTGTCCGCCGCAATGTCATAGTCCCGCTAAAAATCGCTGATCGCCACCATTACTAGTAAAAAAAAAAAATAATAAATAAAAATGACATAAATCTATCCCCTAGTTTATAGACGCGGTAACTTTTGCTCAAACCAATCAATATACACTTATTGGGATTTTTTCTTACAAAACATATGTGGCAGTATACATATTGGCCTAAATTGATGCAAAAATTAGATTTTTAACTTTTTTTTTGGGATATGTTTTATAGTAGAAAGTAAAAAATATTGTGTTTTTTTTTTTTTTTTCCAGAATTGTCGCTCAGTCTTGAGGACTCCCAGGTCACCAGAACTAGTGTCCTCATTGTAAAATTCCCTTCTATTACTTTTCTGGGGACAACCCAAAATTTGGCATTTTCTTTCACTTTCAATGATAATGGTAAACAGGACAAATAGAGAGGGTAAATTTCCCTAACACAAACAGAAATAATTTTGAATAAATAAAGTCCAATAGGTGTTCTAATCCCTCTCCACTCTACCCAAAACTAAAAAAAATGTTTTGCCTTTAGTTATACTTGAAGTTTTAAGAAACTTTTTCTTTTTCTTTCAGCAGCTTAGAAGATACACCCTACTTATTGTATACTTACGTGGTAGTGCAGTGTTCATTTTTATGACAAATTTCAATTTAGTTTTAGTCATAGTCTTTTGACTAAAATGCCATTTTAGTTTTAGGCACATTTTTATCATCTGAATGGATTTAGGTTTATTTTAGTCGAGTAAATAGTGTTAATTTAGTCGGCAAAAATATTTTCATCTATGAAATTACCACTATGGTGGTGGGTATGCAGCCTGCCTCCCACCCACACCCACTCCTCCATACTGACATCCACCCATCAAGGCATTTCAGTATTTGTATATGTACAGCACCTTGCCTTCTCTTCCAACCAGCCATGATCTGCCTGCATTACATAGAGAACACAATATCATTACTGGGTCCAAATGTGGTATGTAATAAAAACATAAAGATTTTATTTATACATTTCTTTAGCATGCTGATAGGGGAAGAAGCAGGAACAATAAAAGGAAAAATATAAGCAGATTAAAGCCCTTGTTAGCTGTAAGTGTTCCTTGCTCTCTCATTAGTCCTGTGTTAACTATCGAACATGAGCTTTCCAGAGAATAATTTTTAGGGACTCTTTAATGACTGGGATAGTACCACTGGATTGGCGTAAGGTTGATAGGGTGCCTTTATTTAAAAAGGGATCATAAAATCTTTACCAAGTAACTACAGGCCTGTTAGTTTAATTTATATAGTTGGAAAGATACTGGAGAATTTAATAAAAGACCACATTGATGAGTTCTTGCTATTAAAAATATTTTAAGCAACAGACAGCATGGATTCAAGAAAGACAGGTAATGTGGTGCCTATATTTAAAAAGGGATCAAAGTCTTTACCAAGTAACTACAGACCTGTTAGTTTAACTTCTATAGTCAGGAAGATACAGGAGAGTTTAATATAAGACCAAATAAATGAGGTCTTGCTGGAAAAAATATTTTAAGCAACAGACAGCATGGATTCATGAAAGATAGAAGTTGTCAGACAAATCTGATTTCTTTTTATGAGGAGGTAAGTAAAACCTTAGACAAAGGAGTGGCTGTGGATGCTTGGATTTTGCAAAAGCGTTTAACACAGTTCCCCATACACGGCTTATGTGTAAAGTAAAGTCTACAGGCTTGGAAAGCTCAGTTTGTAAATAGATAGGAAACTGGCTAAAAGACCAAATTCAGAGAGTAGTGGGTAATGATTCTTACTCTAAAAGGTCTAAGGTTATCAGTGGTGTACCCCAAGGTTCAGTGTTGGGACCCTTACTTTTTAATATACTGTATGTATAAATGATATGGGGTCTGGGATTAAAAGTACCATTTCAGTCTTTGCAGATGACACCAAGCTTTGCAGTGGAATAACTTCCTTAAAGTATGTCTCTGACCTACAATCCTTACAAAGGACAGAGAGAAGGCAAAGGTGCTAAATAAATTCTTCTCCTCAGTCTTTACAAGAGAATTGGGGGGCTACAGTAACCCGGCTTGTAATGTTAAAGTTAATAACACGTCACAGGAAGCACCCTCATGGTTAACAGAAGACAGACTCAGAACTAGACTTTAAAAACTTAACATAAATAAGTCACCGAAACCAGATGGCTTACATCCGAGGGTCCTTAAAGAACTCAGCCAGGTGATAGCCAGATCATTATTCCTAATTTATATGGATAGTCTACTGACGGGAATGGTACCAGCTGATAGGAAATAAACCAACATGGTACCAATATTTAAAAAAGGGCCGAGATATATCCCTGAGAATTACAGGCCCGCTAGCCTAACATCAATAGTCTGTAAGAATTTGGAGGGGATGATAATGGACTATATACAAGAATTTAGTAATGAAAACGGTATCATTAGTAGAAACCAGCATGGATTCATGAAAAAAGCTCTTGCCAGACCAATCTATTACCATTCTATGAAGAAGTGAGCTGCCATCTAGATAAAGGAAGGCCTGTGGATGTGGTGTATCTGGATTTTGCAAAGGCATTTGATACAGTTCCCCACAAACGTTTACTGTACAAACTAAGGTACGTAGGTATGGACCATAGAGTAAGTCCCTGGATTAAAAACTGGCTTCAGGGGCGAGTCCAAAGGGTGGTTGTGCTGTCTATTATAGAATCGTCTATAATATTTTCATTTTGAGGACACCTGGTGGTAGCCTGTTGCAATTGCAGTTCAGTTCCTCACAGGAAGAAACAGAAAGGCTTGCCTTTGTTAATAAAGTTTATTTTTGAACAACATAAAGTTTTTACCTTGGTTACCACATAACGATTTTACCTCAGAGACAGAAGCCATTTTAATTCTGATGCAGACAAGTGAAGATCTCCATATTTGCCCCTAGATACACAAATGCCTGTAAGTCTATTTATTATTTCCCAAAGTTCATTTTACACTTGGACTGCACTGTTGTGTGTTTGATATATCATTTTAATATACGCTTTCTGCATAGTAATGTTTAATGTTGTGCTTATTAGCAAAGTGTCACATGTAATACATAATTGTAATTCTAAGTCTCTCTGATTGTATTGCAGTTTACAGAACTATTGATAGAAGTAAATTCAGTTTTGGAATAAAACACAACGCTATTTCTGTCTGTTTTGTTAACTGGCTGTCAGCTAAGGGATAGTAGGACAGCACAGTGGTGATAAATAAGGGAGTACTCGGAATGGTCTGGTGTGGAAAGTGGGGTCCCCCAAGGATCTGTCCTGGGACCAATCCTATTTAATTTATTCATAAACGACCTAGAGGATGAGATAAACAGCTCAACCTCCGTATTTGTTGACAATATTAAATAAGCAGGGCAATATTTTCTATGCAGGATGTGGAAACCTTACAAGAAGACCTGAACAAAAATAATGGGGTGGACATCTACATGACAAATGAGGTTTAATGTTAAAAAATTTAAAGGTAATGCATTTGGGTGCCAGAAATACAAATGCAAGTTACTCACTAGGGGGGGAGCCTTTTGGGGGAATCTAAGATGGAGAAAGACCTGGGGGTCCTAGTAGATGACAAGCTCAGCACATGCAATGTCAAGCTGCTGTAAGCAAAGCAAACAGAATATTGGCATGTATAAAAAAGGGTATTCACTCCAGAGCAGGGGCGGACTGACCATTTGGGGATTAGGGCACTGCCCGAGGGCCCAGGGTCAGTAGGGGGCCCCATGAGAGGCTACACACTACAGAAAGAAGCCAGGAACTTCCATGCAGGCTTTGCTGTGGTAGATATTTAAATGCCCACTCTATGTGGCTGAGCTGCCATTTGTAGGTGGGGCTTTGTGTGGCTTGAGTGTAGACACAGGGGGCCCCATGATCTCTGATTGCCCAGGGGCCCCATGAGTTGTCAGTCCACCCCTGCTCCAGAGATAAAACGAAAATTCTCCCACTCTACGAGACTCTGGTCCGGCCACATCTCGAGTATGCCATCCAGTTCTGGGCACCGGTTCTCAGGAATGATGTACTAGAACTGGAGAGAGTCCAGAGAACGGCAACAAAGCTAATAAAGGGACTGGATCTCTGCTATAAGGAAAGACTACAAGCATTGAACAAATTCTCTCTGGAGAAGACACTTGAGAGGGAAAATTTTATCAATGTACAACTACCGTACTGGTGACCCTAGCATAGGGAACAAATTATTTAGTGAAAGGGAATATGAAAGGACTTGCAGCCATTCGCTAAAATTAGAAGAAAAGCGGTTTAACCTTAAACCGCGTAAACGGTTCTATACCGTCAGAGCAGTAAGGATGTGGAATTCTCTTCCACAAGCAGTGGTGTCAGCAGAGCTCAAAGTGGTGTCAGCATAGTTTCAAAAAACTATTAGATGGGCACCTTAACGACCACAACATACAGGGGTATACAAAGTACTATTGACATAAACACTTATTATACACACACTCATCATAGGTGAAACTGGATGGACTGGTGTCTTTTTTCAACCTCACCAACTATGTAACTATGTAACAATCCGACCTCAATGCACTATTTAATAGGGCAACTATGTGGCAGATGAGGTTTAATGTTGATAAATGTAAAGTTATGCATGGGGGCTAAAAATATGCATGCATCATACATACTAGGGGAGTACAACCGGGGGAATCCATGGTGGAGAAGGATCTGGGTGTTCTGGTAGATCATAAGCTTAATAATGGCACGCAATGCCAAGCAGCGATTTCCAAAGCGAGCTAATTTCTTTCTTGTATTAAAAGAGGTATGGACTCCAGAGTGAGAGATATAATTTTGGCCCTGAACAATTTATTAGTAAGACCTTATCTGAAATATGCAATTCAGTTTTGGGCACCAGTCCACAAAAAGAATATCAGGGAACCGGAGAAGGTGGCGAGAAGGGCAACCAAACTGATAAGAGGTATGAAGGAGCTCAGCTATGAGGAAAGATTAGAGGAACTGAATTGATTCTATCATGAGAAGAGGAGATTAGGTGGTGGTGGGGGGGTGATTAACATGTATAAAAACATAAGTCCATATATTGAATTGGGTGTTGAGATATTCAACTTAAGGTCATCAGAGAGGACAAGGCGGCACTCTTTACGTCTTGAGGAAAAAAGATACGGAAAGGTTTCTTCACAGTAAGAGCTAGGAAAATGTGGAATAGACTCCCTCAAGAGCTGGTTCTAGCTAGCTCAGTAGATTGCTTTAAAAAAGGCCTAGATGCACATAATATAACTGGATACTAATATTTATAGCAACCAAACAATTCAGGCAAGCGCTCACTCCGAAGGGAAAGAATGGCGTGCTGCTCTCCTCAGGCAGGGTACTCCAACATATGTGCATGAAAGAAAAGAAAAAGGAGGCGCAAACACCTAGTGCATTACCCGTGGTCACTGTTTATAGAATTTTAATAAAATGCCAAATGCATACTCACAAACATGAAGATTGTTAAAATCATGTTACAAGAATCCACCACACATGAACAGGAACATGTCCCTGTGGATAGGACCGCTGACGCATTTCAGGAGTCAAGCTCCCTTCCTCAGAGTAATGCACTAGGTGTTTGTGCCTCCTTTTTCTTTTCTTTCATGCTTTAATATTTATAGGTAAAGTTGATCAAGGAATATCTGATTGCCTGTTGGAGGATCAGGAAGGAATTTTTTCCCCTGCTGGAGCCAATTGAATTATGCTTTGTTGGGGTTTTTGCTTTCCTCTGGATCAACTGTGGGTAAAGGATTATGTATATAGCATTGCCAAATTATTTTTTCTTTCCCTTTTATTGGTTGAACTGGATGGACTTGTGTCTTTTTTCAACCAGACTAACTATGTAACAAGTGCCAGCCCTGCCAGTGCTATTGGCCCTTCTCGTCACAGACATATACAGGTATATATATACTGTGGATACCTTTGGGCATGGCTTTCCAAATCACCAAAAGCCTCAAATGCCAAGCATCCTTGGGACCAATCCCCTTATTCGCGTGAAATAAAATATGATTGATTCAAAGGAATAGGAGCACTCATAGAAGTCTCATTTTTCATTTTTCCTGCTGATCTTGTTTTGAAAAACAGAAAAGAAAAACATCTGTGAGTACAGAGCCTGACTCCGCATCCAGATCGAGAGCAGCTGATAGGCAAAACCCTTGAATGTTGTTGCAAAAACTAAAATAATACTTGCATATTTTCTGCTTCGCCCTCGTATCAAGTGTTTGCCAAGATTTCCCAATTCCTCTACTAGACTCCAGAGTGGTGTTGTGAGCCGGAGCACTATTTACGCTAAGAGCGTGCAGAACAGATGTAGGTGACGCATTGTTTATACACATTATGCATCGCGGACTATGCGCAGCTCTTCAATCCACGCTACGCTGACACAGAGGAGTGACTAATCGGCATTATGTCTGTTGTCTCACATCACTGTACTCTTCTTAAAGGGAAACACTCCTTTCCAAAAAATCTACCATTGCAAGCAAAGCACCCAGTTGATGTTTTAATTTAGGCTCATGAATAGAATAAAAATTCTTATCTCAAAACTTTCTTATGAAATATATGCATCTAGTTTAAAACCCTTTCACCGCCAGAGCCATTTATGCATTTCTTTTTTTCTTTTTTTGCACACATTAAAATGCACATTCTAGGCCTAAATATTAATTAAAAACCCCCAAATGTTAAATATTTTCTGAAAGCAGAGATGCTGGAGAATAAAATGGTTGTAGTTGCAATTTGTATGTCATACAATTTTAGCCTAACAGTTTATTAAACCAATATTTTCTGTAAAAAAAAAAAAAATAAAATATTAATAATTTTAGTGCACACAAACACATTGGGGTTGATTTGCTAAAACAGGAGAGTGCAAAATCTGGTGCAACTCTGCAGAGAAACCAATCAGTATATTTAATTGATTTCATTAAACTGTATATATTTTTTTTCACTTAACATTGTTACTATCACATGGAGGCTAATAGGCCCCCTATGTGATAGCACAGTGCAGGTGACAGGTTCTCTTAAAGGGAGACACCAGGGGTCTATTAAACCTTTAATTTCCCCCTTGCACTCCAAATAGGTTATTCAGGCAAAGATTGTGCTCTGAAACCAGATGTGCTGAAATGCTTATTGGACCATCGTCTTAGCTCGCTGTCATCCATGGACAAGTTCCTGGAAAAAAGTGGTGCCCAATCTTGCCCGCTCAGCGCCCACTAGACTCTGCAGAGACAGCCCCACTCTCCAACATGGTGGAGGCCCCAGCCATGGAAGTTAGTGCCACCCCCTCCTCTCTCTCTCCCCAGCCTGCAGACAGCAACACTGAGCGTATCGCTCAGGTGGTGGCTGCTCTCCTAGCCCCTACAATAGCTTCTTCAGTGGAGAAAGTAGTCCAAGCAGGCATGATACAAATAAGAAAAGAACTGGGGGAACATACGACTCGGCTGAATGAGGCTAAACAAAGGATTTCTAACAGAGGAGGAGTTATACCAAGCCCAAGCCACAGAACTATCCCGGAAACCCTACATGGATCTGCTATTATGGAATTCTGTCTTAGGTTCTGACGCCGTCGGTCACAGAGCTGGAGTTCTAATCTTGATCCAAAAAAACCTCCCTTGTGAGGTACTAGCGACAGACACAGCTTCTCAGGGATGGCTCATTAATGCTCACTTACACTTAGGACACAAGGATCTTTTATTAACATGCTCCTAACAATCCAGAGAAACACTTTTACAGGGACTTGTCCACTAGACTTTTAAAATTTCCTCATATCCCTCACATAGTTGGAGGTGCTTTCAATGCAGTAATGCACTTATCTGACGATAGGTCTGCCCTAAAGTAACACCGAAAACCCCCAGGGGCCCCTGGACAGACCACTCTCGCTATGACCATGGAAACCTTGCACTTCACTGACCTATGGAGATTATTTTTACCCAGTAGATAGGGAATTTACATTTCACTCCTCCCCACATAATGTTTTCACTAGGATAGATTACATCTTCTGCACAGACAACATCATTCCATTAGTCTCAGGAGCAGAAATTCACAATATAGCTATTTCCGATCATGCGCCTACTTCTATCTCTTTTGCGGACCCTGGCCCCCAACTCAATTCCTGCCTATGGCGCTTCCCATCCTTCCTTTACAATAACACTGATTTCCAGGCCTCCATGGAAGCTTCAAGGGAAGAATTTCTCTCTGCAAACTCCACATACATGGATAACCCCAATCTTTTTGGGAAACTGGCAAGGCCTTTATCAGGGGTCGGATTATCTCATACGCTGCTTCCTTTAAGAAACATGCCTTGTACAATTACCAGGAGGCGAGCACTCGCCTTAAGCTCACTCAGTGCTCCCTTTCCTCCTTAAACACCCAGAACATAGGAAAGCATGACATGCAGTCAAACAAGCTTTTGACTGTTGGGCAGAAAAGCTTGAACTGACAAAATGGACATTTAGTGATGCAACATTCCACAGATTTGGCAACAAACCAGGCAAACTCGTAGCAAGACTTTGTAAAAAGGCCTACACCGCCCTACACATATCACAGCTCTTCGGGACGCCACAGGCTCTGTTAGATCCCTACCACAGGAGGTAAATAAGGTAATGCTCCAGTTCTACTTCTCTCTATTTTCGCCCGACTCTATAGACAAAAATATTGCCTTGAGGTTCTCAGATAAAATCCTCCTTCCGACGATCTCCCCCTCCCAACTTGAGACCCTTAACGCTCCTATTTCCCTGTCTGAAACTTCCATGACAATAAAACACCTAACTGTGCCCCAGGCCCAGATGGGTTTACTGGCAAATTTTACAAGACACTTCATGATAAAATCACGCCTATTCTTCACAAAGTATATCAGGGAATTTGGCAAGGAGGCTCATACTTATCTAATCAAGCCATTATCAAACTACTTTCTAAAAAAAAGAAAGACCATCTAGAACCAGGCTCCTATAGGCCTATATTCCTTCTAAAATTAGATGTCAAGAACCTCTCTAAGATTGTAGCGACCAGGCTAGCAAATATCATTCCCTCACTGATTCGCTCAGTAAGGTGTCTGCTGTTGAACGCTTTCCTTGACAGACTGATACACGGGGACGGGTGCTGTATTGCACTGTATTTTATTATTACACTCTGAAATGTGCGGTCAAATGAATTTTACTTCTTAAAGGCACTATAGTGATGCTGTAGGCGCGCTGGGACTCTTTTGAGGTGTTTCTCTAGCCTCCTCGGAGGCTTATCAATTTCTTGTGATGGGCCTGATGGGTGGAGCCTGGGGTGGTGGGTGGGTGGGGTGGGGGTTGGATTGGGGGGGGGAAGGGTTTTCGCTGACATGTTGTCAGCTGTTCTTATGTTTTTGTGTCCGCCCTGCGCGGCGTCTATGTTGTGTTATGTCTTTTTCTTGTTTAAAACAAATAAACAGAAATTTATAATAAAAAAAAGAAGCGCTCTCGTATTGAACTTTCCAAACTATATCTACCAAGAAGCGAAGGGGGTATAAATCTCCCCAACATAAGGATCTACAATTTAGCACCTACTGCGTTCAGGTCTAGAATGGTTACAGAAAGCTTTCCATTACTCAAACTACTACATTGAATCTGCAATGGTGCATCCCTACTCCTTGGAGGTTCTCTTACATATCAAGTGGAAATCTGTTCAACAGGATCGAAAAGCCATGAAGATTTTAGAACATGCTAAATTATCAACTCACACCTTCACGAAAAAAGCAGCAAATTTCTCTCTACCCTTGTCTCATGCTTTCAACTTTGGGCAATGCATCCGTTATGTGCGCACTCACTGTCACAACAGTGGCAGGAGCTTCCAATCTTCAATCCCTCACCGTTTTCTCAAAGTAGGAACATATTCCATTTCGGATATCTATAAGCCCTTGATTCATAAATTTACTCCCCCCTGGTCTCATCCTCGATGGCCAACTGGGGCAAGGATTTCTTTGACCCGGAGGATAAAATCCTTCAAGCCTACAATATAATTCTTCGCCTGGTCCCAACAAACATTGGAGAGAAACTCAGATAAAAATTCTTCACTGGGCCTATATTCCATCCATATCAGATACAGACAACCCTCAAGCCACTTTATGTCCTCAACCATCTCTCTCATCTTCTCTCTCATCTTCTCTCTCACACTGCTTATGGTCCTGCAAGTTCATTTTTAATCCTTTCCTTTGTCTATGGAATCACCTCTTTGCAATTCCCAAAAGATCCACTCCTCCTAATCTTTGGATATTGGAACAAACAATTACTCTTATATTTTCCAAACACCACCAACTCCAAACACTAATCCTGGATTCAAATTTGCCTTCTAGTCACCAGAAAAACCATCTTAAAAAACTGGACTACTTCCTCCCACCCAACAATCTCTCTAACCAAAAGAGAACTTCACCTGTTATTATACAGGGAAAAAATGACCACTGATTTTTTTTTTTTCCAAAATGCTTGATTACTGAGGTGCATAGGTCAGTAACCATGTTAGCTTGATAACCAATTCCGCTTGCCCCCTCCCCATAAAAACTACTCATACAATGATTGAGTTGGAAAGGGCAAGGCCACAGCTTTATTTATTTTCCAATTCCAAACAAGTAAACTTTTAGACCAGTGCCAGTCACAGTTGCACTGCGAGCACTCTTAGTCATCAACAACTTAAATACAAAACGGGGTAAAAAAGGGGGGGAGGAAGGGGTCTGTCGTTACCATCAGTGCAGGGACAGACAGCGTACCCCCCAAATTACAAACCAGGGCATAACCCATTGCCATAACTGTAACTGCTGGCAAGGTCAAAACCGCCAATACAGCTGTGACATACCACCTGAAAATTGGGGCGGGGGGGGGCAGCTCTTCAGCCACGTTCTTCTAAAAGACCCAGAATTCCTTTGGGGAAGATATTTATCTGAGCTCAGGCCCAACCCCATACCC
Organism: Pelophylax lessonae; assembly: GCF_965119305.1. Lineage (NCBI taxonomy): Eukaryota > Metazoa > Chordata > Amphibia > Anura > Ranidae > Pelophylax > Pelophylax lessonae. The sequence continues at coordinate 510,021,890 of NC_138771.1, read as the reverse complement.
AGACTCCATCCAATCCATTGTCCAAACCAGTTTGCTTAATCCAAGCCCCCTGGCCATGCCCCCAGCAATCAAGGCTCTCTTTCCCTAAAGGGATCAAGAGGCCTTCATGATTACTGAGGTGCATAGGTCAGTAACCATGTTAGCTTGATAACCAATTCCGCTTGCCCCCTCCCCATAAAAACTACTCATACAACGATTGAGTTGGAAAGGGCAAGGCCACAGCTTTATTTATTTTCCAATTCCAAACAAGTAAGCTTTTAGACCAGTGCCAGTCACAGTTGTACTGCGAGCACTCTTAGTCATCAACAACTTAAATACAAAAGGGGGTGAAAAAGGGGGGGAGGAAGGGGTCTGTCGTTACCATCAGTGCAGGGACAGACAGCGTAACCCCCAAATTACAAACCAGGGCATAACCCATTGCCATAACTGTAACTGCTGGCAAGGTCAAAACCGCCACCCGCACGTCAGGATTTAACTGGCGTGCGCCCCACTGAAGCCAGCGCCTGTTCAACACCCCGCTGAAGGCCAAGGTTGAAAATGTCCAGGCCAATGGTGTTAAGGTGAACCCCATCAGGCCGCAACAGATCCGCATTGTCACCTTCCAAGTCCCTGTGGCGGATCACGACACCTAGCAAATGCCGCACAAACTTCGACACCTGGGCATTGATCTTCCGCCGGGAGCCTTCCAGGCATGGCCCCGGGATGTCACGTGCCCAAAGTAGGCGAGGCACTATCTCAGACCAAACTAGAACCAATCCAGTGAAGGCAGCGTAACAATGACCAATGTCCTGTTTTATGGCCGAGATAAGGTCAACAGACCGGGTGTAGCCGATATCGTTCCCCCCGGCATGCAGGATCAAAATAATGGGGCCGGAAACATGCGAACGGAGTTCAAGGCACTTTTGGAGAACTTGGGACCACCGCAGTCCACGCAAACCGCGCCAGCGAACTCTGGCAACCGAGTCGTCGAAGCCCAGATTCGTCCCATCACCTCGAACGCCGGATCGGCGGTGTGCCCAGTAAATGAAGGAATCCCCGATGATCCAAACTAAGGCAGGGTGGAGGTCTGAAAATTAAAACAAAAGATGTGGACGAACGTATAAGGAAAAACGGGAAGATTCCCACCTGCCCAAGCGCCTGAGCTCTGCATCAGAAAATCCCATGCCAGAAGCCGCGGTAGCAGCACCAATACGAAACGAGTGCGTCGAAAAATCCGCGGCAGGTAAACCCAACTTGGTCAGGCAAAGCCTGAAAGCCCTCAAAAATTGAAACCTGCTGAGGGAAGACGAATCCGCGTGTACAGAAAATTGGGGGCCGAGGGGCGAATGGACCTAAAGTGAAACGACAACGAGACCGGGCAAAAGGGGCCTCGACAGGAATGCAGAACAATGCGTCTGCCCCTGCCAAGGCTATCCGATTTAGAGGTGCGAAGAAAAACGACAACGCAATGGTCAGAAAAAGACACATCGTCCGCCCAAATGCCGCCGAGGGCAGTTCTGGACTTGGCAACCAGTTCCCCGATGCGAAAAGCGCGAAAAAGGCCCAAGAAAAAGCGACCTTAAACAAGAGGGTCTCGAAGGGGGATGAGCACACGGATGGCAATAGGGAAAATATATTGGACAAAATGGGAAGGGAAACCGGGCGTCGGGAATCAGGGAACCGTGTTACTCGGCGCCAGCCGTACAAAATCCGCCCCCCCGGAAATTCCTTGGTGACGTCTTCCCAGCCGAGAAGGTGAAACCAAAAGGACAAGGCAGACATGGCAGCGGAGACAGTGGAACCCGAGGAGCCCTTTTGGAGTAAATGTATAAGATAGGAAAATAACGAAAGGCGTCTGTCATGGTGTGAACAAAATGAAAACTCACCGCGGGAAACGGACACCCACTCGTCCCAGACTCGAAGATACGACGCCCACGTGCGAGGAGAAAGCAAAGCCCGAAAAAGGTCTAACAGACGTCGGAAACGAGGGTCCACAAGAAGGGGGGGCAGGGCAGGCCCACCCGTGCCGCAGATGGAGCCAGGGAGCGGAAGCGGTCGAGCTGTGAACGAGAGAGTGCATCAGCAATTTCGTTTGAGACACCGGGAACATGCTTAGCTCTAAAATAAATATTAAACTGCAAACATTTGAGAAAGAGAAAACGCAGTAACGAGATGACGGGAGGGGATCTAGCAGACTGGCGGTTAACAACCTGAACTACACTCATGTTATCTGACCAAAAACGACCTGTCGATTACGCAACCTCTCTCCCCACAGTTCAATGGCAACAACAATCGGAAAAAGCTCCAACAATGTGAGGTTGCGTAACAGATCCATGTGGGCCCATGAGGCCGGCCAACGTTCAGCAGACCATTCTCCTTGGAAAAAGGCCCCGAAGCCACAGGAGCCTGCCGCGTCCATGTACAACTCCAGCTGCGAGTTCGGGACCTCCTCCATCAACCAACAGGAGTGACCGTTGTAATTCTGGAGAAAGGAGAGCCAAATCCCTAAGTCATCCCGCATAGGCTTGGTAATGCGGACATAGTGGTGAGGTGCGGACACGCCCTTCATGGCCCACGACAGGCGTCTGCAAAAAGCCCTCCCCATGGGCAAAACCCTGCAGGCGAAGACCAGATGACCCAACAGGGACTGTAACTGCTTCAACTGGAGCTTTTTGGCGCCTTTCGCCAAACGGATAAGGGAAAGAAGTCTGTCCAATTTGTCGCCCGGCAGGCGAAAAACCATGGCCACCGTGTCAATTTCGATGCCCAGGAAGGACAATACCGTCACCGGGCCCTCAGTTTTGTCAGCCGAGAGCGGGATGGAAAACCGCTCGCACGTAGACTGGAAAACAGAAAGGAGTGACTGGCACTGCCCATCGCCGGCCGGGCCAACGAAAAGGAAGTCATCTAGGTAATGAAGCAGGGAATGCGAACCAGCTGACTGGGAAACCACCCATTCGAGAAAGCTACTAAATAACTCGAAGTAGTAACAAGAGATCGCACACCCCATGGGGAGGCACATGTCAAAAAAGTAACTACCCCGAAAGAAGCAGCCCAGCAGGTGGAAGCATTCCGGATGGACGGGTAGAAGGCGGAAGGCGGACTCAATGTCCGCCTTAGCCAGTAACGCCGCTTGGCCAGCAGCTCGAACCAACCCAAGGGCTTTGTCAAAAGAGGCGTATTGGACCCTGGATTCCTCCTTATCAATACCGTCGTTGACAGAAGAGCCGGAAGGATGGGAAAGGTGGTGGATAAGGCGGAATTTGCCCACCTCCCTCTTGGGAACCACGCCCAGAGGTGAAACCAGTAGGGTGTGAAAAGGGGGCAAATCAAACGGACCCGCCATGCGCCCCAAATCCAGTTCCTTCCATAGCTTCTCGGCCAGTGCAGACTCAAACTGCAACGCCGACTTGAGGTTCGCAGCCATAGTAGGCTCGTCTGAATGAGTAAAAGGAATCCAAAAGCCAATATCCAGCCCGTCACGCAATATCAAAGCCTCTCTACGCCGGGGGTAATGGTCTAGCCAGGGAAGCATCCTTAAGACTTTCACCGGGGTCCTCTGACCTAGAAAGGTCAGGTTTTGCCCCGGGTTTGGCAAGCGGGGGCTTGTGCTTCCGAAAGCACCGGATGGCGGGGTGAGCACCCCCGCATACCGAGCATTCGTGTTTAAAACGGCACGCGGTGTACCACTTGCAGTGGCTTTCGTTGAAAAGCCAGCAGATTCCTTTCTTGGGGGCAGCCGACACTCCGTGAGAAGCGCCGGCCGGGGATTGAAAGGACGACGGTCTGTGAGGGCACATGAGCAATAACCACAGACTGCCATCCTGGCAATCAAAACGAAATTCTTTCCGGCGCCGCCATCTTTTGCCGGAACTGGGTATCATAGTGGAACCAGCACTGTCCCCCATAGACCTTGTAGGCACCCCAAATGAGATCCAGGTAACAGAAGAGGGAAGGGCCTAACTCTGGAAAACGCTCACAAAGCACCCCGGCATAAGCACAGAAACCCTGCAGCCAGTTCCCGAAAGTGCGAGGAAGCTGTTTGGGCTTGTCACCCTGTGCAGTAACGTCGACCCGCCGAGATTTGTCCACCGTTTCCCGATCGGGAGGAACCAAAGTGAGTAAATCGACGAATTCCCGCCGACAGATCTTTTCCCGAACTTCAGCCGCAAGATGCATGGCTGACGACGGAACCGCCCACAAATGGCCACCCGAAAAAACGCCACCACTCGATGGGGTAGAAACACCCATGCGAGAGAGGACCGACTTGTGCTCGTCTGGCGGACCTGATACCGCAGCGCTTTCGGACCTACCCCAAAGCAAACCACAATCATACTCACTGAGATGAGGAGGGGGAGCCAGCACGGGCTGTCAGTCACGAGAACCCATCGACCCGGATGCTCCATCGGAGGGGTGGTCCGGCAGATGCCCGCGATTTCCAATGGACACAGGAAACTCAGGGAACCGCGATGAAGGACGTTGCACTGAGAGATCCGAAGGCAGAGGTCCAGACGGAGGCCCAGGCGGGCCCACTTGGCGTTGAGTTGCAGAAGAGCAGGAACATGCAGAGTCCGGAGCTGGAGTAGGTAGGGCAGAGGCAGCAGAAACCACTGCGCTGGAGTGGCAATGAGGCAGGCGTCTGTCCCCCGCCCATCCTGGCGCAGGGGGAGGATAGGCTGGCAGCGCCAGCCCGTCAGGAGCAAAAAAGGAATGCGGCGCTCCAGCCCGGCCGGGCGCAGGGAGACCTGGAGGGGCTTCCGCCACAGAGCGACTGACTGATGACTGCGACTCAAAAGCATCACCCACCCTGCTGGGTGCAGGGTGACGCACGGGGACGGCGGTCACGCTGGGACCGCCAGAGGGATGCGGGACTCGAGGATCTCCCGCCCTGATGGGCGCAGGGAGACCAGGCAGGGAAGGGGAATGGCGGGCATTGGAATCTCCCGCCCTGCAGGGCGCAGGGAGATAAGCCGGGGTGGGACGCTGAGAAAATCCCACGGAAGGAGCAGCGTAAAATGGATCTCCCGCCCTGCCGGGCGCTGGAAGATCAGCAGGGGTGGGAAGCTGAGGGAAATCCAAAGCAGGAGCCGTGGCAACAGAATCACCTGCCCTGTAGGGCACAGGGAGATTCACTGGGGTGGACAGCTGTAAACCAGGTGAATGAGCTGAAAATAAATTTAAATCTCCCGCCCTGCAGGGCGCAGGGAGACATGAAGAACATCGATACCTCGACCGACCAGCAGGTGGCGCTGTCCGGTCAGTCAGGAGCTCCGCCGCACAGGAAGCAGACGAGCAAGAAGCAACAGCCGGAGGCTGTGCACCGACCGCCGCTCCACAGGCCAGATTTCCATGGGGGGACCTGCCAGCAGCAACCAGGGGGGCCGGAGAGGAAGACCCCGCACTGGAAGGAACAGCAGGCCGCGGGGAAGGAGGAGGAGGCACTGTCAGCGCAGCGCAAGGTAGGGGGGTGAGCAGGGGGGGGACCTAGGCCTTGTGGAGCGGGCAGAGCGGGTCCGAGGAGGGTCGGCAGCAGGGACATGCCGGGAGGTGCCCCGCCGACTGCGGGCGGATGTGCGGGGGGCAGATGGCTGACGGGCGCCAGCCCCAGCGGAGCCAGTAGCGCCAGGACTTGGGAAGGAAACCCCCCTTCCACGACGGGCTCTAGGAGGGCTGGGGCTTAGGCGAGAAGGGGGGCGGGAGCGCCTACTGGTACCGGAGGCCGCACGCCTCACTACAGGTGACAGGGGTGGAGGGGCAGCGGGAGGGGGGGGGCGCAGGTGAGAGGAGGGAAGCCAGCCAATCAGCCTGGCCCTGGTCCATGAGCTCACAAACCCTGGAAAGTAATAGTTCAGGATCCATGCTGAGATAGGCCCAAAAACCCCCCCCAAAGTCCAGCTCTTACAGGTAGCTCTTCAGTCAGCTCTTCAGCCACGTTCTTCTAAAAGACCCAGAATTCCTTTGGGGAAGATATTTATCTGAGCTCAGGCCCAACCCCATACCCAGACTCCATCCAATCCATTGTCCAAACCAGTTTGCTTAATCCAAGCCCCCTGGCCATGCCCCCAGCAATCAAGGCTCTCTTTCCCTAAAGGGATCAAGAGGCCTTCATTATTGAAAAGTGCAAATCAACATGTTACAGAGTACAGCAGGTGAACCATCCCGATCAACAGTATCGGTGATTCATTATAGAATATATTAACATAGGTTTGTAGATAACAAAACAATGCTGAAATACAATATAAGAATATACCGGAGGAAATTACATCAAAATATTCGAAGAGGATGATCAGAGAAAAGTGATTGCTTGTATTGTAAATGGATACTGAGTATGTATGACAGTATTTTGCTTGGTGATAAACTGAGAGCGTTCGACAGGAAGTCTGTCTAATAGGGTGAAGTGAGATGTAGCTTTGATGTAGGGGGAGTCAATGTCCAGCATGAGCTCCCCAAAGGAGAAAAGGGGGAGGGGAGGGGAGGGGGAGGGGGAGGGATTAATAAGGGATTAGGGGAGGGTATGAAATTGAGCTGATGAAATATATTAAGAGTTTAATAGAGGACAGGTAACAGATGTTAAGCGATACAAACATAAGATAAAACTGTGCAAGACACGGCTCGGTGGTTAGCTGCTCTCGTAGCGTGCGCTCCACCGGCCGGATATGATGTAAGTAGGTTTCTGCTTATCTAATAAAGTATACCAAAAACATACTTCACCATGGATGGTTTCTATATTTTATGAGGATACCCTGGATCCATGAATATTAGTATAAAGGATTTCTCTCACTAGCTGTTATCCAAAGGCTGCTCCTAGCAGGATCTGTGGTCATACACCAGGAGATCACATACAATCCAATGCCTGATTTCCATCTGCCTGTGGTGAGTAGGGAATCATAGGGGGAGCACCAGCACTTTGTCTCAAGCAATTGGAGCACTACAACACTTGGATATATGCACTTAAGGACTATCAATTAATTTTTGCACCTTTTTAAGAAATCAATTAATTTTGCAATTTTTTTATGAATTGAAGCACCACAGCACTTGGATATATGCACTTAAGGACTATTGTTTTATGTATTGAAAGATTATTTATTCATTTATTTATATTTGCATTGCACACAGGTTTACGCATATAGTATATGTATGGATGTGGATTATTGCTAATTTGCACATATATTTATTATACAGTTGCGTATTATACTACTAATGTGTATTGACAATGCTCCATAATGAATTGAAAACATGCCAAATCCCTTTTTTAAAAAGCAGTGCACCACAATGCATGTGTTCTAGTGTGCTGCGGTGTATTGCACATTGGGCTCTACTGTACAATGCTTTGCAGTGCCATTCACCGTACATAGAGCAGGTGCATTGCCACAACACACAATATATTTTAGTGTGCATTGCCAGAACATGATAGTGAGAATGGGCTTTTACTGAAGTTCTTTGGGACTGGTTCTGGGTACTGAGTCTTTGCATGGAACTCCAGTAATGTTTTTTTCAACTTTAACCCAATTATTATTATTATACAGGATATATATAGTGCCATCGGTTTGTGCAGCACTTTACAACATGAGGGCAGACAGCACAATTACAATACAATTCAATACAGGAGGAATCAGAGGGCCCTGCTCGTTAAAGCTTACAATCTAGGAGGTAGGGTCAAGTGATACAAAAGATAAAAGCTGTGGGGGATGAGCTGATGGTGAAAATAAAAGTACAATTGTTAGGTGGGGGCAGGATAGGCTTCTCTGAAGAGATGGGTTATCAGGGATCATCTTCAAGCAAACAGAGTAGGAGATATTTAGACAGATTGGGGTAGGGAGTTCCATAGGAGGGGCGAGGCTTGGGAAAAGTCCTGGAGACTAGAACGGGAGATGGTGACAAGGATGCTAGAGAGCAGCAGGTCTTGGGAGGAACGAAGAGAACATTTTGGTTGGTATTTTGGGACTAGGCTAGTGATGTAGCTGGAGTTGTGGATGGCTTTAAAAGTTGTTGTTAATATTTTGGACTTTATTCGTTTGGAACCAATGGAGGGATTGACACAGAGGAGTGGCAGACGCTGAGTGGTGTATAAGGTGGCTGGGGTCCCGAGAGCTGGAAAATCTTTGTGCAGGGTGAGGATGAGAATGTTATTGTCACATATCAGTGACAGCATGGTGTGAGTTTGACCAGCCATTTTTCACAAGTTGGTAAAGGTGGCTGGGGTCTGACACCACATTTTTCACATGGACTTCAGTGGCACAGTAGGTCCAGTACCAAAGTATCTATCCAGGTGCTGCCTTTGACAATTTTATATTGAACTAATTCGCCCGTATAAAGATAAAATTAAGAATAGAAATATGTGCTGAACATGTAATTTGCCTTATTAACAAATAATATCTGAGTTCTGATCTCTGGGCACCGCAGAGTCAGCAGTTGGTTTGCCTCCATTAACTCAGCCCAAGGTCGAACAATTTTAATTGGCCTTGTCATATTACTACGGCATAACTGCAGTGTAAGTGCGAGTAAATGAGGGGCATATCTATTCAGCAGAAGGTAAACTGCAGATGTATTGATTTTCAGGTTTTATACTGCTCCCTAACATAGCTATATGTGCATGTTGCATAGTTCATATGAAAAGGAGAGAACCCATAATTATGGAAGGACAACCAGAGAGGCTTGTTTGGCTGTACATCTCCTATGGATCACAGGATTGCAGTTCGTTCTGCACTCCTGTGACCCGTTTTCAGCAGAGAGCACACTGAAGTCCGCTCTCTGCTGACATCATAGATGCTGGTCCAGGCACCACGTCTTTGCGACAATGAAGTCGGGATCCGCCAGGTGCCTGGACCAGCACCGGCTCAGCCTCTCAGCGAGCTGCTGAGAGCCTGAGCCGGTGGCTCCTCACCCCTCCACAGCTCAGCACTCCAGTGAGACAGGCAGCAGCTCTCTGCTTGGGGAGCTGTCAGAACTGAGGGATTGGTGGTGTAGAGGCGCCAGGGGACAGAGGCAGCATGAAACCGATGCAGCATCCATCTAGGTAAGTATAATGGGAGAAAAACACCAAACCCCATACTTTTCTTTTCTAGCCCGACTCTGGGAAGAGTAAAAGCCCTCTGTGGTAGTTGGGCTGCACCTGCACTGCAAGGGTAAAAAGCTCGCTCGTTTCTGTCTAAGAGACAGTAAAGCACAGCATTTTTACTTACCTGATCCCTGCTCCCCCTGAAAACGGTGCTCCTTATGCTAGGGCAGTGGACCTTCGATTGGCTTCCTCACACCCAGTAAAGAGCTGTAGTTTTTGACCTTAGATCAGTGGAGTGCAAACAAAAAGAAGCTGCAGGCATCAGTTTAGCAGGGCGGAGTAGCCTGCATAAGCGGAGGATCAGGTAAGTAAAATTATTTTACCCGTTCACCCTAGATATAAACGAGCATTTAACCCTTTCAGCACGAGGGCAGCCCCACTGCAAGGGAGGACTTTTATTTTTCCCACAGTTCAGCTTTAAAAATGCCCTTTATTGTAGCTTATGTTTAGTCAATACAAGAGTAAATGGTTACTGCACATTGCACTCATATAGCTGTTTTATAGATGACACTGGGCTATGTAAACCATCAGTCACAGCTGTGTGACTGGATGAGGATTGAGCTACTTAAAGTGATATTAAAGCTGTTTTTTTTTTTAAATAACAAACATGTTATACTTACCTGCTCTGTGCAGTGGTGTTGCACAGAGCAGCCCAGATCCTCCTTTTCTCGGGTCCCTCACCACTGCTCCTGGATCCTCCCCCTGTCAGGTTCCCCCACACCAAGCAGCTTGCTCTGGGGGGACCCAAGCAGATGCGCTACTGACCCACGACTCTGTGTGTCCATTCAGATACTAAGCTGTGGCTCGGCCCTGCCCCCTCCGTCTTCTGACTGGCTCACTGGCTGTGATTAAAAGTATTGGGCTCCCACTGCTGCCAAAAGCCAATCAGGAGTGCGAGTGCCTGGAGAGGCAAGGCTCTCATGAACATCGCTGGCTTGAGAGGGGGCTCAGGTAGTTTTTAGGGGGGGGGGGGGGTGCTGCACACAGAAAGTTTTTTACCTTCATGCATAGAGTGCATTACAGTGAAACTCTACTTTAGCTCTCTAAAAAACATAGCCATATCAGTCACAGATGTTGCAAGGATACAAGCTGCTTCTGACCTCCTTCTGCTTCTGAGCTGGTTCAAGATGTTTTTACATCTTGGCCTGAACCGTTCGCCCAACTATTCTCTGCTGCCATACTATGTGAGGCAGGCAGCAAGCAATTACTGTACAGTAAATATAGACAAGAGACTCCGCTACTAACATTTATTTCCAGGGTAGATCTTCTTGAAGTGGTCAAGTGCCGACACAACAATTCAAATTTCTCCACATGTACCTAGCTGTTAAAGCCACTAGTGTACCATAAAATATACTTTTTTTTCAGATACCCATCTGTAATACGAGAATAGAGATATACAGTGCATTGCGAAAGTATTCGGCCCTCTTGAACTTTTTGACCTTTTGCCACATTTCAGGCTTCAAACATAAAGATATAAAACTGTAATTTTTTTTGAAGAATCAACAACAAGTGGGACACAATCATGAAGTGGAATGAAATTTATTGGATATTTCAAACTTTTTTAACAAATAAAAAACTGAAAAATTGGGCGTGCAAAATTATTCAGCCCCCTTAAGTTAATACTTTGTAGCGCCACCTTTTGCTGCGATTACAGCTGTAAGTTGCTTGGGGTATGTCTCTATCAGTTTTGCACATTGAGACACAGAAATTTTTGCCCATTCCTCCTTGCAAAACAGCTCGAGCTCAGTGAAGTTGGATGGAGAGCGTTTGTGAACAGCAGTTTTCAGTTCTTTCCACAGATTCTCGATTGGATTCAGGTCTGGACTTTGACTTGGTCATTCTAACACCTGGATATGTTTATTTGTGAACCATTCCATTGTAGATTTTGCTTTATGTTTTGGATCATTGTCTTGTTGGAAGACAAATCTCCGTCCCAGTCTCAGGTCTTTTGCAGACTCCATCAGGTTTTCTTCCAGAATGGTCCTGTATTTGGCTCCATCCATCTTCCCATCAATTTTAACCATCTTCCCTGTCCCTGCTGAAGAAAATCAGGCCCAAACCATGATGCTGCCCCCACCATGTTTGACAGTGGGGATGGTGTGTTCAGGGTGATGAGCTGTGTTGCTTTTACGCCAAACATAACGTTTTGCATTGTTGCCAAAAAGTTCGATTTTGGTTTCATCTGACCAGAGCACCTTCTTCCACATGTTTGGTGTGTCTCCCAGGTGGCTTGTGGCAAACTTTAAACGACACTTTTTATGGATATCTTTAAGAAATGGCTTTCTTCTTGCCACTCTTCCATAAAGGCCAGATTTGTGCAGTATACGACTGATTGTTATCCTATGGACAGAGTCTCCCACCTCAGCTGTAGATCTCTGCAGTTCATCCAGAGTGATCATGGGCCTCTTGGCTGCATCTCTGACCAGTCTTCTCCTTGTATGAGCTGAAAGTTTAGAGGGACGGCCAGGTCTTCGTAGATTTGCAGTAGTCTGATACTCCTTCCATTTCAATATTATCGCTTGCACAGTGCTCCTTGGGATGTTTAAAGCTTGGGAAATCTTTTGTATCCAAATTCGACTTTAAACTTCTCCACAACAGTATCTCGGACCTGCCTGGTGTGTTCCTTGTTCTTCATGATGCTCTCTGCGCTTTAAACGGACCTCTGAGACTATCACAGTGCAGGTGCATTTATACAGAGACTTTATTACACACAGGTGGATTCTATTTATCATCATTAGTCATTTAGGTCAACATTGGATCATCAGAGATCCTCACTGAACTTCTGGAGAGAGTTTGCTGCACTGAAAGTAAAGGGGCTGAATAATTTTGCACGCCCAATTTTTCAGTTTTTTATTTGTTAAAAAAGTTTGAAATATCCAATCAATTTCGTTCCACTTCATGATTGTGTCCCACTTGTTGATTCTTCAAAAAAAATTACAGTTTAATATCTTTATGTTTGAAGCCTGAAATGTGGCAAAAGGTCGAAAAGTTCAAGGTGGGCGAATACTTTTGCAATGCACTGTATAACATGGATAAGTCAGATTTTGGTGGCTGTTGGCAAGTTGAAACACATGCTGGGTTGTTTGTCCTGGGGACACCAGTTGCATTAATGTCAGTTGTCCCAGATTTGTTGGGACAGTCCAGCAGCTTGCTCCTATGTCCTGCTGATCCTGTATTCTGGACTATTTACTAAAATCACAATCTTACAATAACCGAGATAGGCATTATTGGGGGGGGGGGGGGGATCTAGGGAGGACCAGCCTGTAAAGTGTGTGTGTGATGGGTGGTTCCCGAAATTAGTCTAGGAGGGCCTAACCAACCCATAAAGTGGACATGATTTGGGCTCGCCCACCCAAAATCTGGGCAAATAAAATGTGGACCATAGGTTGAGTTAACAGTGTTCCAGGATCGGGGATCATAATGTTGGTAAGTATGCACTCAGGAAATGTCACTAAAAGGACTGCCAATTCCACCAACATGCTGTGTTGGAGCTTGTGAACACATGCATTTGCTTACAATAGAACTGTCGCCCCCCCCCATAGGAATCAGTGGAAATGTAAAAACATCTTGAATCAGCTCAGAAGCAGAAGGAGGTCAGAAGCAGCTTGTATCCTTGCCACACCTGTGACTGGTATGGCTACATTTTTTTTAGAGAGCTAAAGTAGAGTTTCACTGTAAAGAACTGTTTGCATAAACATCAGTTATTTGAAATGTTTCATTAGAGCAAAGAACAAAAATAAAATGTTTCTGCCAGAAATCAAGTGCTGTCCTCTCCCCTGTACACTATGCCAGTGTTTCTCAACTCTGGTCCTCAGGGCGCACTAACAGGCCAGGTTTGCAAGAAAACTGAAAAACATCACAGGTGATATCATTTGCTGCTCAGTGATTGCAGTATTGTAGCCTGCATCTCCCCAAGGTAATACTTAAAATCTGGCCTGTTAGTGTGCTCTGGGGAGTGGAGTTGAGAAACACTGCACTATGCAGTTCTTTTTCAAGCAATTATTGGGAAGTATATTGGAAATACAGAACACCTTCCCACATGTTATGAAGATGAGGAGATATGGGGGTGCTCTGAAGTCCTGACACACTTCACGTTCTAGGTTGACAACACCGCTCGTCGATCTAGTACACAGAGGAAATGTTGACACCCTAGGACAGGAAGTGTGTTACTGGCAGGATGACCAAGGGAAATTAAAGGTAAAAAAGCATGAAATAAGAAAAATAATGTAGTCACCACATCTAAGGAGTGTGAAGCTGTAATATATGACATTTTTGTTCTTGGTTTAGATACACCTTTATTTTGTAAATTCTTATTGGATTAGAATGTGTTAACGCATTACCCGCATCTCCTTTTATTTCCAGCACTCAGTTTGTGGTGGCAAGTTAAGAAGCTGTATACTTCCAACCTCACTGTAAATAATGTGCGCTATTATGTTGACTTCTCCAGCACTAAGTGAATGATCTCACTGAAGCATGGGGTATGTCTCTATCAGTTTTGCACATTGAGACACTGAAATTTTTGCCCATTCCTCCTTGCAAAACAGCTCGAGCTCAGTGAAGTTGGATGGAGAGCGTTTGTGAACAGCAGTTTTCAGTTCTTTCCACAGATTCTCGATTGGATTCAGGTCTGGACTTTGACTTTGTCATTCTAACACCTGGATATGTTTATTTGTGAACCATTCCATTGTAGATTTTGCTTTATGTTTTGGATCATTGTCTTGTTGGAAGACAAATCTCCGTCCCAGTCTCAGGTCTTTTGCAGACTCCATCAAGTTTTCTTCCAGAATGGTCCTGTATTTGGCTCCATCCATCTTCCCATCAATTTTAACCATCTTCCCTGTCCCTGCTGAAGAAAATCAGGCCCAAACCATGATGCTGCCCCCACCATGTTTGACAGTGGGGATGGTGTGTTCAGGGTGATGAGCTATGTTGCTTTTACGCCAAACATAACGTTTTGCATTGTTGCCAAAAAGTTTGATTTTGGTTTCATCTGACCAGAGCACCTTCTTCCACGTGTTTGGTGTGTCTCCCAGGTGGCTTGTGGCAAACTTTAAACGACACTTTTTATGGATATCTTTAAGAAATGGCTTTCTTCTTGCCACTCTTCCATAAAGGCCAGATTTGTGCAGTATACGACTGATTGTTGTCCTATGGACAGAGTCTCCCACCTCAGCTGAAGATCTCTGCAGTTCATCCAGAGTGATCATGGGCCTCTTGGCTGCGTCTCTGATCAGTCTTCTCCTTGTATGAGCTGAAAGTTTAGAGGGACGGCCAGGTCTTCGTAGATTTGCAGTAGTCTGATACTCCTTCCATTTCAATATTATCGCTTGCACAGTGCTCCTTGGGATGTTTAAAGCTTGGGAAATCTTTTGTATCCAAATCTGACTTTAAACTTCTCCACAACAGTATCTCAGACCTGCCTGGTGTGTTCCTTGTTCTTCATGATGCTCTCTGCGCTTTAAATGGACCTCTGAGACTATCACAGTGTAGGTGCATTTATACGGAGACTTGATTACACACAGGTGGATTCTATTTATCATCATTAGTCATTTAGGTCAACATTGGATCATTCAGAGATCCTCACTGAACTTCTGGAGAGAGTTTGCTGCACTGAAAGTAAAGGGGCTGAATAATTTTGCACGCCCAATCTTTCAGTTTTTTATTTGTTAAAAAAGTTTGAAATATCCAATAAATTTCCTTCCACTTCATGATTGTGTCCTACTTGTTGTTGATTCTTCAAAAAAAAAAATTACAGTTTAATATCTTTATGTTTGAAGCCTGAAATGTGGCAAAAGTTCAAGGTGGGCGAATACTTTTGCAATGCACTGTATAACATGGATAAGTCAGATTTTGGTGGCTGTTGGCAAGTTGAAACACATGCTGGGTTGTTTGTCCTGGGGACACCAGTTGCATTAATGCCAGGTGTCCCAGATTTGTTGGGACAGTCCAGCAGCTTGCTCCTATGTCCTGCTGATCCTGTATTCTGGACTATTTACTAAAATCACAATCTTACAATAACCGAGATTGGCATTATTGGGGGGGGGGGGGGATCTAGGGAGGACCAGCCTGTAAAGTGTGTGTGATGGGTGGTTCCCGAAATTAGTCTAGGAGGGCCTAACCAACCCATAAAGTGGACATGATTTGGGCTCGCCCACCCAAAATCTGGGCAAATAAAATGTGGACCATAGGTTGAGTTAACAGTGTTCCAGGATCGGGGATCATAATGTTGGTAAGTATGCACTCAGGAAATGTCACTAAAAGGACTGCCAATTCCACCAACATGCTGTGTTGGAGCTTGTGAACACATGCATTTGCTTACAATAGAACTGTCGCCCCCCCCCCCCCCCCCCCATAGGAATCAGTGGAAATGTAAAAACATCTTGAATCAGCTCAGAAGCAGAAGGAGGTCAGAAGCAGCTTGTATCCTTGCCACACCGGTGACTGGTATGGCTACATTTTTTTAGAGAGCTAAAGTAGAGTTTCACTGTAAAGAACTGTTTGCATAAACATCAGTTATTTGAAATGTTTCATTAGAGCAAAGAACAAAAATAAAATGTTCCTGCCAGAAATCAAGTGCTGTCCTCTCCCCTGTACACTATGCCAGTGTTTCTCAACTCTGGTCCTCAGGGCGCACTAACAGGCCAGGTTTGCAAGAAAACTGAAAAACATCACAGGTGATATCATTTGCTGCTCAGTGATTGCAGTATTGTAGCCTGCATCTCCCCAAGGTAATACTTAGGCCCCATTCACACTAGTTCGACTTGTCCCGCGATTTTGGACCGCAAAATCGCATGACAAGTCGTTTTCCATTATTTTCAATGAGCCCCATTCATATCAGTGCGTTTTGAAGTCGCACCGACTTCAAAGTAGTTCCTGCACTACTTTGCCATGATTTTAATGCGTTTTGAGGCATATAGCCTTGCCATTGCTTTCAAAATTCGCGGCAAAATCGTGCCGCAAAATCACGGCAAAATCGCGGTAAAATTGCGTCGCATAAGTGTGAAAGGGGCCTTAAAAGCTGGCCTGTTAGTGTGCTCTGGGGAGTGGAGTTGAGAAACACTGCACTATGCAGTTCTTTTTTAAACAATTATTGGGAAGTATATTGGAAATACAGAACACCTTCCCACATGTTATGAAGATGAGGAGATATGGGGGTGTTCTGAAGTCCTGACACACTTCACGTTCTAGGTTGACAACACCGCTCGTCGATCTAGTACACAGAGGAAATGTTGACACCCTAGGACAGGAAGTGTGTTACTGGCAGGATGACCAAGGGAAATTAAAGGTAAAAAAGCATGAAATAAGAAAAATAATGTAGCCACCACATCTAAGGAGTGTGAAGCTGTAATATATGACATTTTTGTTCTTGGTTTAGATACACCTTTATTTTGTAAATTCTTATTGGATTAGAATGTGTTAATGCATTACCCGCATCTCCTTTTATTTCCAGCACTCAGTTTGTGGTGGCAAGTTAAGAAGCTGTATACTTCCAAACTCACTGTAAATAATGTGCGCTATTATGTTGACTTCTCCAGCACTAAGTGAATGATCTCACTGAAGCAATCTTTTATAAAGCAAATGGCTTGCTAATATACTGTATGTACACATGCATGACTTCGGCACTATTAATAATAAATAGGACGAAGAGTTAAAGCCTTGCGTATGAAAACTGAAAGAGGGAATTCAGTTGGGCAGACCAATGGCCAACAGACAGGGACTGCATGGCAGGTGGCAAATGCTGCTGCATATTGCAAGGCAGTGGCATAGCATTGTCAGCTTGCAACAGGAGGTGCTGTTACCTGTAGGATCTCCCGGTATGAAATCTGTCAACAAATTTAGCATAAGTGATTTTCTTGTATACAGTGAGGCACAATGCCTCATACCGATGGCATGGTGCCTAGAAATAAGATTTAGTTTTTTTGCAAGTTGGACTTCCCAGACTGGGAAGGGGTTAATTTGGTCTGGACTCCTTTGCCGGGCTTTTTGTGTTCTGCCTCCCATCCCAGGACATATTTAAATAGGGGAGAAGGCTGGACGTGTGATGCTAAGAAGGGGCTGCTGCGCTATGAAGTCCCACAGAGAACCGGAACATTGGAAGAATCTACCAGCTTTGGAAGATACCAGTTATGGACTTACAGCTTTTTAAGGTATACCTTGACAGCCTCTGCATAGTCAGTTAGGGTTGAAACTGTATTTCCCTTGTATAAACATTGCCACAAGAGTTTACAGTAAAGTTCCTAAAACAGACCTGGTCTGAAGTTATTCAAGGGGTTCCATGGTAACATATAGCGTATCAAAAGGACAGGGCCTGTGAAGCACACATGGGGTGTGCGAGGCCACTACCGAAGGTTAACTCTGCAGAGAAGTGAAGCAGGAAAGAAGTTGCCACAGGTAACCAAGACTGGTGGGAAGTGAACAGCAACCAATCATGAAGTGTGGTACCTAGTGTAGGTGACAGGTCCTCCGGTAGTAAGGCGGTCAGTATTCTGGCTCCCTCACTAGCGGACGATTCACCAAAAGCATTCGGGACTGAACCTACAGTACGGTGACCCCATGTACCTGGCTGTATTGTACAGTAGAGAGAAGTAGTGAGAGCATGCACGAGGTCCACGCAATGTGCGGGATCCCATTCTGTCACTGGGAGTGAGGTGACAGAAGTGTGCTGGACTGGTGGAGAGGGCATAGGCTCAGCCGTATCTCTCCTAAATGAAACATACATCAAGCAGGGGTGTGTAGTAACATGGGACAGCACATTTCACAGAAGAACTCTGTACATTTAACTACTGCACACAGTGTCTCATCATCTCATCTCTAAGCCGAGATACCGTCTTAATCTTTGACTTTCACATGAATGTAGCTCCTCATTGATGAGTGAGTACATGCAAAAGGTACCCCCATGTGCAGGGTGAGCGGGTCCACCCATATGCTGAAAGATAGATTAAGGCGTTAAAAAAATAATAAATAGAGACGGAACACACGCCACTATGCATATGTGATTCTGCCACAGCCATCTTGGATTCTGGAATATGAGTTGTTTACAATACATGATATGAAGTGCCTGGTTGTCATGTCTTCATTGTAAGTGCATTAACCACATTACATTGGTGTTTTAATTGGGATTACACTATTAAAAGTGTATCTTTTTCTTTTTCATGATACTCCGTCCAACTGAGTATATATACACGGCGATCTATTACTACGCAGCAGTACCATCTTTTGACATGTGGTTTTGAGAAAAGCTGAATATCTTGGATTGATACACAAGCGCTGGTTGGCCACTCCTAATTGGGGGGTCATATGATTCTGGAAAGCCTCCCTCTGTTGCACACTGAGGTGCTGTGTGGTTTATCATTAAAGCGGAGTTCCGGGCAGAGAATCGTTTTTTTTTTTAACATACCCCCGGGACAGTCAGGGCTAGCACATTCCACAATGGCTAGCCTCTGATCTGTCCCGGTTCGCACTTACCTTTTAGAAGAAATACTTACTTAGAAGTTTTCTTCCACAGCGTTTCCATCTCGGTTGTGGGCAGCTGAAGCCGGCGCGGTCCTCTTCTCCGTCTTCTTCCGCGTCTTCGTGTCCCAGAATGCGCTGCACCGGCCCCTCTCGTCACTTCCGGTGCGGCGCCGCATTCCTAAACAGCTTCTGGGCATGCCCAGAAGCTGTTTAGCAGGGGAATGCGGCGTCGCCCGGAAATGACGAGCGGGGCCGGTGCGGCGCATTGATTCCTGGGAGCTATGACGTTCAGCTCCCAGGAATCATAGCGAGACAGGAAGTGACGGGGTGAGCCGCGGCTCCGAGGGAGGAAGCTGTCATAGGTGAGTATTTACGATCGTCAATTACAAGGTGAGTTTTTAAAAAAAAAAAATCTAACTATCCAATTCCTTTTCAGGTTAGGCTGAACTAGCGGACGGGCACAAAAAAAAAATATTGTTTTTGTGCCCGGAACTCCGCTTTAAGAAGTTTGATGGCAATTGGTATTCACATCTGTCATTTCCCTCATAATCGAAGAATCGCTGAATTCATAGTTTTTTGGCTTCACATTTGGATTTCTTTGTTTTATTTTTTCAATTTGTGGTGACGCATAATAGTTTGATATATTTGCATTACTCTATTGTATTGCACATACTATTTAATTTATCTTAGCGCGGCACTATTTTTTTGTAAAGACAAATAATTATGATATATTTTATTAATGAATACATTACATCGTTAAGTTCTTATATGATAATGTTGGGTTATTTATATAATAACAGATAGATAAAATTACAGATAGATTTTTGTCCTTCTCCTGGTCCTTGGAATGTCTTGTTGTGCAGTGTGTACACACAGTCTCCTTATTCTACAGTGAGAGTCTAGGTCACAGTCAAGCTGATATGGTGTTCCAAAATAACAGTAATTAAAGCGGTAGTAAACCGGCCCCCAAAAAAAAAAATGTAAAAAAAATTGGGTCCCCTATGCATCGCATACTAGCACATTATGACATACCTACCTTTCAAATAAAGCCCCCCATTGGTGCGCTGACATCGCTGCCGGGGCTTCCATCGTCACCCTCCCTTTCCGGATTTGCAGGCTCGCTGAGATAAAAATCATTCTGTTGCATATGCGAAGTGCTCCGTGGCATACTGTCTGCCCTGAATGCAGAGCGGCACTGCACATGCATGGGTGATGTCATTGGCTATTACTCCTAACAGTGCAGCAGAAAGGAAAAGGGTCCATAATCCGCTGAACTTCTTCAACCTTTATTGTATGTTCCATCTAATATCACAAAGTTCGGTATAGCTGAAAGTTAACACGTTTCACTCTACAACTAGCTCTTACTCATTACCTCCTCTAATGGTGCAGGTTTAGGAGATATTCATTGTACCTACAGGTAAGCCTAATTGGAAACGTTCCTGCAGGTACAAGATAAGATAGAGAGTTTACTACCACTTTATTCTCTCTTGTAATTAATGACATGCTGTTAGTGCAAATTCCTAAAATAAAAAATGAATGAGTTAATATGTAAATTGTTAGTGTTGGGGAGGTCCAACATGGCAACTGTCCAGGACTGGAACCTAAAAGCCCCTCTTTTGATAAAATCCTTTCCTCATGTGCTGTTTTATCAAGTATTTACATACTCTTTAATTACAGAGGTGAATACATTTGCCTAAAACAGCTGGCGTTGTGGTTAGTTTAGTCCCTTGTTAAATAAAGAACATTTTGAAACCACAGGTCCTTAATAGTTATTATAAAACTGATTAGTGGATAATTCTAAACATATGGCATCTTGCGAATTCTGATTTGCATGAAAACTAGCACTCTTTTGGATTACACTATGGAATTCCTATTACACAGGAGCCAGGAGTGGTCCAGTCATTAGAATGGATTTATCATCATATATCATATATCATCATATATTTTTTTTTTCAGACTAAACTGGACGTAGAATACGTTCCCTTACGTACTTTATGCCATAGGTATTAAAATATAACTTTTATTAATTTCTATAAAACATAATCTGGACTGTATATGTACATAAAAAGAGGGTGTATTTAGAGCCCATTTACATTAGCGCGACTTGTCAGGCGACTTGTCAGCCTGACAAGTCGCGTTATGTCGCGGTCCATTGACTGCTACAGGACCCTTTCTAATAGCTCCGACTTAGAAAAAGGGTCCTGTACTACTTTGGGGCGACCTCGGAGCGACTTGCATAGACTTCCATTATGTGAATTCTCTGCAAGTCGCGCCGAAGTCGCGGTGCACAGCGGTGCACGCGACTTCACAGGTCGCCCCCCAAAGACGTGTCACCTCAATGTGAATGGGCTCTTATTGGTTGGCCAGCAATGTACTAGTGATTATTACATACATATTGAAAAATAGAGTGAGGCTCTATTTGACCTGCCTGGGGGATAAGCGGCACAACTACAGAATGGCAAGGGAGGTGGGACTGCCTGTGGCAGGCGCAGCACTATGAAGTGCCTTGTGCGCTGTGGCATTAGAAGAACTTGATCTCTCTGACTTCAGTCTAACCAGACTGTCTGTTACTCCATAAATTCCTCTAATACCGTTCTATGGAAAGCAGGTTTAAATAGCACACCAAACGCTTAAGATATCTTCTTTATTAACTTCAACTTTTCTTCATAGATAACACTGACACTTTTGCAGCAGACAGTCCATGTACAGCATGTGCTGAATACAGTATAACAAATGGTGGATATATTTCTCTCTCTATTGCTGTTTGATATTTGATAGTTTGTTCGGGTTCGATTTAAGTTCGTTCGCGTATTTGGTTTGTTTGGTGGAACTACAAGTGAACACATAACTAGTTCAGTATACATTTCTAATCACATTACTAACAATAGGAACATATAGAACTGTTAATTACCTATTTTTGGCCACTTGCTTCCATAAAACTGCTCTGTGGATCTGTGTGTCTGTTCAGTTCTTCTCTCTCTGGTGGAATGAGAATGCTGGCTGAAAGCATGGAACTTTAGACAAAAAATGGGTGTAAGGCTGACTGTAATTGGCCAAGACTGTTGCTGAGTGTGAGATTGGCTGTGATTGGCCATAAACTCCTTATGGGTAATAAAGTTTAACTCTGTGCTTTCTGGTTTCAACTCTGCTGTGTCTGAGCTTACCTTACTGGCATATAAATGAATCTTACAGGCATATTTCCTTTTAGCTTCTGTGAACACAATATACAATTGTTATATGACATCCAAACATAAAGTCACAGTAAATAACTGCTTTTGTCTCTCACATATAAACATATTCACTGTATTGAGGTTATTAGCAGGTCTAGCTGTATATGCATGCAGGTCATACTAGCAACCTAGGACAGGTTATAGCTGGCCAGCTACACTGCCGTCCTGCTCTGTACTGCTGCGGTGGTAGATGGGACATGTAGTCAATGTTTGTAAGCAACATCAGACCTGGATTATGTGGCTGTGCACAGAAGTCTGCAGGAAGATGCACTCTGCGATTCAGGGATGTGGGTGGATGGTTTGGATTTTGGGGATGGTATTTTTTTCCAGGTTTCATGTTACACCCTAAATATGGGCATGACATGAAGCATGGTATAAAACGTGGACTTGGCCTGTAATCTGTGGTTTTGTGACAGCTGGCATCCTACTCCAGGGCTCTTAGAGGCTGAAATGTGCAATGTGCTCGTAGCAACACCATCATCTCATCCTGATACCATGGACAGTGGTCCTGCACTGACCTTCGAATTGGTGAGGATTGGGAGGAGATTGGTATCCTTTTTAAGTCAAAGCATGCAAAATAATGTGTTAGTGTAACAGTTCCAGGTATTTATTACCTCTTATAGACATCACAGCACTCCCCGTGATGATGCCTTATTCTGCTTTTCCTCCAGGAGGATGAAGCCAACTTTGTTCAGGCATCATTTAGCGTAAAGATCTACTTCCTGGACTGAGTTGCTGGCTCTCAGTCATAAAAAAGTGTTCACAAGTGTCTGACACAGATCAGCCCCTGCTGCAGTTTCTCACCTTGTGTCTTGCTGCTAAGTTACAGTGTTACAGTCTGATCACTGGAGAAAAGCATACTAAAGAAAAAAGGTTCTGACAAGGCAAGTACTGAAGACACTGGATCAGCATGACTGCAGAAGAAGTCTTTAGAAGGGGTTATGAGTGGCAACCTGCATATTTTATCAGTACAGCATTACTTTAGGGAGTTATGCTTTTACTTGCAACATACTTGTGTAACGCTACCCCCGTAGAAGCTGCTGGTGAATATGGGTATCTCCCACCCTGCACAGCCAGGCACACAAACTTTCCACACACACTGGAGTCAGAGATCAGTACTTGCAGTTTGTTTTAATGTTTTTTATTTATGGGCATTGAACTTGGATGGGGATAGGGTTATTATGGGATGCCCACTTGATCAACAAGGAAATCTTCAGGGACTCAACTATATACATCCAGTATATATATGTAGCAATGTTTCCAGGCCTGTGGCCTGATGTGGGTCTGCCATTGTTACCGGTTACCTCTCCAGCCCATGTGAGCTGCGACCCTGGGTGTGAGAACTGAGACATTGATTACCCTGGCATCTTTGTTTTGTGGTTTTATTGCAGATAAGGGGATGGGAGAAGGGAATGAGTGGGATACTCCTTAGACTCAACTAAATACACTTGGTACTTTATCCGGGAAAAATGTCTGTTAACGCTGCCTTGACGCCAGCCGACGCTAGCCAACGCTCACTGACTCTCAGAACAAGCTGTAACTTGATAGAAGTGCTGAATCCTCGACTTTAAGTCCAGAAGATCCAGGACTGTGGATTATAGAACTACTGACACTGCGGTACTGCAAAGTCACTGACTACTTCCCCCCAGCCTTGCACTTGCTTGACGTAGTTTGTTGTAGGTTCCTGTATGGCTGCAACTCTCAACTGACACTCTGTACAATTCAGGGCCCAAACTGCAGGTGCCCCCTTTTACATTGAACTCTTCAGGGTTCACTGACTCTGTACCCCCTCAGCAACTTCAGGGTCCTCCACCTAGGTACCCCCTTTTCTCAGCTAGATGAGCACTGGATCCTAGAACCTCTTCCGGAGTGGTCCCCTCTGACTCTAGGCAGACCCCCCAGGGGCAATCCTCAGTACTCACGACCTGTGTAGGCTTTCCTGGGACTGGACCCCTCTCGCTCTCCATTGGTTCTGGGCACACCGGATCCCCTCAGCTCAACTTAGCACTCTCTGGATTCCCAGGCGACACCCCGAGATATCCACTTCCTCAGACAGGAGGAGAGACAGCCGTTCTCTCCCTCCTGGGACTCTGCTCCTGCCAAAGACACCGGATCACTCACTTTCCCCAAACTTATATCCACTCCCAGAATCCTTTGTGGCATAATCTGCCTCCTGGGGTAGCTACAAGCTTGAATGTGTCCCCTGATTGGGCTTCCTCCACTACCCTATGAGAAGCCTCTCATAGGAGCCAGTGGGGAGACTTCCCCCTCAGCAAACACATCTCGAACTCATGACACCCTAACTAACAGAAATCATGGCCCTGCTGTTAGGCAGGCAAGGCCCACTATACATTTACCTAGCACCTACCTGTAGGGTGCTACATATATATATATATATATATATATATATATTGTGACAGGAAGTCAGGTAAATCTGTGGATGTAGTCACCGACAGGAGATACATTTCCACCTGGTTTAGAAAATTCACCAATTACTATAGGGTGTCAGCTGCAAAGGTAGCCAGAACTGTCTAAGGACGTTGAACAGACTTCAGCTGTTCAGAATGAGGCAATTAAGGCCTCTATAATTTGTCCAGAGGAAGTCTAAGGATTGCTGCCTCCTGACGCTGTGTGAGCTGGGGAGAGGAGGACAGTCAGATGTGTACCTCCCAACGCTGTGTGAGCATGGGAGAAGGATTGCTGCCTCCTGACGCCGTGTGGGTAGAGGAGGACAGTCAGAAGGAATGCCCCCTGAAGCTGTGAGGGGAAGACCTCCTGAAGCGATGTGCGCTGAGGAGGGTAAAAAGTGTGAAGACTACTCAAGGTGAGGTCTTGGATTGTCTCTATGTGAAAAGAAACCAATCGACATTTCCTGTGTGAAGGGAAAATTAATTAAGAAAATTAATTAAGACTGAAGACTACTCAAGGTGAGGTCTGGGATTGTTTCTATGTGGAAAGAAATAAATGAAGGTTGCCGCCCACAGTGGCAAGGATTTATTTTGTGTTTTATTTTTATTTTGATGTTTTTGAGGCTTGCACTTGTGTGGAGTAAACTGCAAGAATAAACCAAACTGTTGTTTGCAACCACTACTCGGCTATCTCCCTGTGTAAACGCACCCCCCAAAGGGGTCATCCATACCCGCCAATCTCCCACATAATATATATACAGTGGGTACGGAAAGTATTCAGAACCCCTTAAATTTTTCACTCTTTGTTATATTGCAGCCATTTGCTAAAATCATTTAAGTTCATTCTTCTTCCTCATGAATGTACACATAGCACCCCATACTGACAGAAAAACACAGAATTGTTGACATTGTTGCAGATTTATTAAAAAAGAAAAACTGAAATATCACATGGTCCTAAGTATTCAGACCCTTTGCTCAGTATTTAGTAGAAGCCCCCTTTTGATCTAATACAGCCAGGAGTCTTTTTGGGAAAGATGCAACAAGTCTTTCACACCTGGATTTGGGGATCCTCTGCCATTCCTCCTTGCAGATCCTCTCCAGTTCTGTCAGGTTGGATGGTAAACGTTGGTGGACAGCCATTTTTAGGTCTCTCCAGAGATGCTCAATTGGGTTTAAATCACAGCTCTGGCTGGGCCATTCAAGAACAGTCACGGAGTTGTTGTGAAGCCACTCCTTCGTTATTTTAGCTGTGTGCTTAGGGTCATTGTCTTGTTGGAAGGTAAACCTTCGGCCCAGTCTGAGGTCCAGAGCACTCTGGAAAAGGTTTTTGTCCAGGATATCCCTGTACTTGGCCGCATTCATCTTTCCCTCAATTGCAACCAGTCGTCCTGTCCCTGCAGCTGAAAAACACCCCCACAGCATGATGCTGCCACCACCATGCTTCACTGTTGGGACTGTATTGGACAGGTGATGAGCAGTGCCTGGTTTTCTCCACACATACCGCTTAGAATTAAGGCCAAAAAGTTCTATTTTGGTCTCATCAGACGAGAGAATCTTATTTCTCACCATCTTGGAGTCCTTCAGGTGTTTTTTAGCAAACTCCATGCGGGCTTTCATGTGTCTTACACTGAGGAGAGGCTTCCGTCGGGCCACTCTGCCATAAAGCCCCGACTGGTGGAGGGCTGCAGTAATGGTTGACTTTCTACAACTTTCTCCCATCTCCTGACTGCATCTCTGGAGCTCAGCCACAGTGATCTTTGGGTTCTTCTTTACCTCTCTCACCAAGGCTCTTCTCCCCCGATAGCTCAGTTTGGCCAGACAGCCAGCTCTAGGAAGGGTTCTGGTCGTCCAAAACGTCTTCCATTTGAGGATTATGGAGGCCACTGTGCTCTTAAGTGCAGCAGAAATCTTTTTGTAACCTTGGCCAGATCTGTGCCTTGCCACAATTCTGTCTCTGAGCTCTTCAGGCAGTTCCTTTGACCTCATGATTCTCATTTGCTCTGACATGCATTGTGATCTGGAAGGTCTTATATAGACAGGTGTGTGGCTTTCCTAATCAAGTCCAATCAGTATAATCAAACACAGCTGGACTCAAATGAAGGTGTAGAACCATCTCAAGGATGATCAGAAGAAATGGAAAGCACCTGAGTTAAATATATGAGTGTCACAGCAAAGGGTCTGAATACTTAGGACCATGTGATATTTCAGTTTTTCTTTTTTAATAAATCTGCATCAATGTCAACAATTCTGTGTTTTTCTGTCAGTATGGGGTGCTATGTGTACATTCATGAGGAAGAAGAATGAACTTAAATGATTTTAGCAAATGGCTGCAATATAACAAAGAGTGAAAAATGTAAGGGGGTCTGAATACTTTCCGTACCCACTGTATATACACACACAGTATCTCACAAAAGTGAAGTCAAACAAAAAATTGTCTTGGTGCTAATCCCTTGGATGTGTTCCTGTCAGATCGTGATACCAGATGACTGTAGAAAAGGGGGTAGAATCAATGTATACTGTGACACCTAGGCTACCAAATTCCTGACACAGGATGAAGTGCAAACTCTGGAAATTGGTGGGGAAGAGGGATGGCGCACTGCGGTGTATAAATAAGCCATATATCTTAAGTCAAAGCACTGGCAATTGGTGTTGATAAAGAAGTACCATAAAGTTTTATTGATGAAATTTAAAAACAAACCAGTCCTGGAGTCTCCGGTATCGCTCTGGGGTGCTGTGGGAGTCCCTTGCCTGGAACAGCAGGATGACCCAAACACAAAGGCGGTGAGGAGGGAGAATATGGAATCACAGGGGTCCAGAATTATTTATACACCGCAGTGCGCCATCCCTCTTCCCCACCAATCTCACAAAAGTGAGTACACCCCTCACGTTTTTGTAAATATTTTATTATATCTTTTAATGTGACAACACTGATGAGAGATGACACTTTGCTACAATGTAAAGTAGTGAGTGTACAGCTTGTATAGCAGTGTAAATTTGCTGTCCCCTCAAAATAACTCAACACACAGCCTTTAATGTCTAAACCGCTGGCAACAAAAGTGAATACACCCCTAAGTGAAAATATTTTCCCTCCCCGGTGTCATGTGACTCATGTTACAAGGTCTCAGGTGTGAATAGGGTTTGGTGTTATCGCTCTCACTCTCTCATACTGGTCACTGGAAGTTCAACATGGCACCTCATGGCAAAGAACACTGAAAATCCAAAAAAAAAGGAATTGTTGTACTACATGAAGATGGCCTAGGACATAGGAAGATTACCAAGACCCTAAAACTGAGCTGCAGCACAGTGGCAAAGACCATACAGCGGTTTAACAGGATAGGTTCCATTCAGAACAGGCCTCATCATGGTCGACCAAAGAAGTTGAGTGCATGTGCTCAGCGTCATATCCAGAGGTTGTCTTTGGGAAGTGGACGTATAAGTGCTGCCAGCATTGGTGCAGAGGTTGAAGGAGTGGGGGGGTCAGCCTGTCAGTGCTCAGACCATACTCCACATACTGCATAAAATTGGTCTGCATGGCTGTCGTCCCAGAAGGAAGCCTCTTCTAAAGATGATGCACAAGAAAGCCTGCAAACACTTTGCTGAAGATAAGTAGACTAAGAGCATGGATTACTGGAATCATGTCCTGTGGTCTGATGAGACCAAGATAAAATTATTTGGTTCAGATAGTGTGTGGCAGCAACCAGGTGAGGAGTACAAAGACAAGTGTGTCTTGCCTACAGTGGCAACCTGCGAAGCTCTGGTGAACTCAATGCAAAGTGTCATTTCTTCAGTGTTGTCACATGAAAGAAACAATAAAATATTCAAAAAAATGTGAGGGGTGTACTCACTTTTGTGAGATTATATATTTATTCTCCTCTTCTACCTCCAGCACAATCTAGCTTGTAGAACTACATCACCCAGGACCAGCTAGCACTGACAAATTGATCCAACACAAACTCAGTCAGATTCAGAGCAAATGCCCTTTGCAAGCACAGAACCCGGGCCCCCTTGGTAGTGTAGCAGGAAAAATTGTGTTTTTGACTTACTGTGAAATCAATTTCTCTGATGGTCATTGACGGACACAGCTCCTGATATTCTTAACCATTGAGTTATACTGCCCCCTACAGAAGTAGGACACTAGGCAGAAAAAAAGTCTAGCTACGCCTATGGGCAGTACTGCATGCATTGGAATTTCTTTAGGATATTTTGGCCTGGGACACAGGGAAGGCAACACAATGTTTTTTTTCAAATGGAAATTGAGAGACAACCTTTGGAAGGAATGATGGACAGGGCGAAGAACCACCTTATCTCTGTGAACCACCAAGTAAGATAAACAATAGGATAACACCACCAGTCAATACAATGTCTTAATTCCCACCTTCTGAGACAGCTTAAACAAGGGAATCCCCCGAAGAATCCCAAAAGTAAAACTTCTGGAGGACCGAAAGCACCAAATTGAGGTCCCAAGGCGGTAATGGAGACCTCACTGGAGGAACCAAATGGCAAACACCCTGAAGAAAGGTACGTGCCAGTAAGTGCGTGGCCAAGGGTCGTTAAAAGAACATGAGAATTCCGGCTACCTCCAGAGCCGCCAGGACACTTCTTGTGCCCCCTTGGTGATTGACATAAGCCACCGCTGTGGCATTGTCTGATTGACTGTGCACTGGACATCCTTGGAGACTATCCGTCCAATGTTCCAGGCACAGTCTGATCGCTCAGAGCTCAGCAATATTGATCGGTAGTCTGGACTCTTCCAGGGTTCAGACCCCCTGAGCAGAATTTCTGTAGAGAACGCCTCCCCATCCCGACAGGCTGGCATCCATGGTGATTAACGTCCAATACGAGGGGAGGAAGCATTTTCCCTGCTGGAGCGCCGGAGAATGTAGCCACCAGATTAGGGAACATTTTGCACCCCGGCTCAGCTGCATTTGGTTGTCCAGAGACTGCGGAGTCTTGTCACATTTGATCAGAATCTCCCTTGCAGGGACCTTGTATGAAACCGTGCAAACGGGACCACCTCGAAGACACCATCAGGCCCAGCACTCGCATGCAAGTCCGAAGGAATGTCCCTCTGCTGGACAGCAGGAGGCGAATTGCAGCCTGCAGTTTCTGGAGTTTGTCCAGAGGAAGGAGTACTCTGGCTAAGGCCGAGTCCAGAGTCAGACCCAGATAGTCTAGTTTCATGGAAGGAACCAAGGCATACTTCTGAAGGTTGAGAATCCAGCCGAACTTCCTCAGAGTCTGTATGCAGATCTCCAGGTTTTTCCACCAGCGCAGTAGAAAACTCTGCTCGCAGAAGAAGGTCATCCAAGTAGCCCAGGACAGCGAACTCCTGTTGACGTAACAATACTAGCACTGGGGCCAACACTTTCGCGAAGACCCGAGGAGTGGAGGCGAGACTAAAGGGTACTGCCACAAACTGATAATGCTCCTCACCTACGGCAAAGCGGAGGAAGCGCTGGTGACTGATACATATTGGAATGTGAAGGTAAGCATCATTGATGTCGATGGAGGCAAGAAAATGCCCCTGAGGCAGGGAAGCCACCATCATGCGAACAGACTTCATTCTGAACTTCTGCGCCTGAACAAGCAGTTCATCATCTTGAGGCCAAGGATTGGACGCACCTTGCCTTCCTTTCTGGTGACTGTAAACAGGTTTGAGTCAAACCCCTGAAAATGTTCTGAAGTTGGAACCAGGACAATCACGCCTTGAAGTAAAAGGTCTTCTTGCACCACCACAAAGACCTGGGACAGTCGCACATTTTTCCAGGGGGTAAGAATGAAACTCGATCTTGTAGCCGGACCGTATGATTTTGTGGACCCACTTGTCTTGTGCGGGGGAAATCCATGGGTCCGGGACGTCCCCCCACCCCAGATACGGGTGAGGGCCCACCTTCAAGCTGAAGGGGCCTTGTCCTCGGGTCTGGAGAAGCCCGCTCTTGACTTACCAGACCAAGTTTGCTTGGATCCTCCAGAGGAGGCACTGAAGGGATTCGATCCCTTGTCACTCGACCCTAAGGGCCAAAAAAAACGTGTTGTTTTAGAAAGTACTTTCACTGAGTTTTAATATAGACAAAAATGTAATGCTGACCTCTTCCTGATGTTCACTTGAGGCAAGCTGTTTTCAGATCTACAACTCAGAAAAATTGAAACCAAACACCGCAAGCAAAATAGCATTATTACTAGGAGGCCCTCTCATCCCCCTTGTGACAGATCCCCTTTAAAGTGTATGAAAAACTCAAACAATGAACTTCTTTTAAATAAATAATCAAAGAGTGAGTAGCGCTAGGAACTATAAAAATTAAACACCATCAAAAATATCAATTTTACCCAAGTTGTGTTAAATCATACCATATATATCTTTCATTAGGACCCTGTTCACATCGGTGCAACTTATAATGTGATTTGACAGGTCAAATTGCATGACAAGTCGCACCCTACTCTAGGCAGTGGAACTGTTCAAATCGGTGCAATGCGGACTTTGCAGTGCCACACCGATTTGAAAAAGTCGTTCCTGCACTACTTTTGGCGATTTGAAGGTGCAACTTGCATAGACATCTGTACATGAAGTCGCACAGATTTCAGCCAAGTTGCACATGAAGTTTCACTGACACGCGGCTTTGATATCGTGTAATTTCAAGTGAAGCCACACTATTTGAAAGCCGCATTCAGGGTGAACCTAGAAAAAAAGTAAATCCATCCAAACTGTGCTAGTACATGAAATTTAAGCCAACGTATTGCTGTGCTCAAAAAATACGTCCATGCAAAAAAAAATAACAAACTCTGTGCCATGTACTGCACTTTAGATCAATTCTGTGTTCCAATGTGTGACTCTTCAAACCGTGCTCCGTAACCCCTTATAGGTATAGACTCATCTGAAATATTTGACCCTTTTAAGTAAATAATGAATCCACCACTCTGTACAACACTGGGACCCCAGGACTTCCAGGTCAGAATGTAGACCATGGGTGTCAAACTCAACTGCATTGCAAGCCGCATCAGCCTTATGGTTCCGCTCAAAGGGCCGGTTGTATCTGTAAGACTAAATGTGCAGAGCAACCCCCCCCTTCCCCCCTGTCCTTACATCAAATGGCAAGAGCCCCCCCACCATCAGAAGTTAAGAGTCCCCGACCCTCCCTTATATCACAGCACATCCCTGTTACCTTGTGCTTCTTCCAGGAAGAAGCTGGGTGTGGAGCTGGGAAGCATAAAGTGTAGGATCTGGAGGAGGACCAAAGGAGGACAGGAGAAGAGTTCAAGAGTCTGCTGAATGCTGAGACCAGGGTAGGCTGAGAGAAGAACTTCTGCTGCACAGAGAGGCACAAGATCTGTAGGAGGAGTCCTGTCCTCTCAGCTGCTGACTCCTGGCCTCTTGGCAGCTTGACAGAGAAGCACAGGATCTTGCAGAGGAATTTTTTCCTCCTCTCTGCTGCCAACTGCTGAGACAAGGGGGTGGATGGAGAAGAGGGGGGTGCCTCAGCTCAAGAGAGGTGAGAGGGCCACATGAAATAGCCTAGCGGGCCGGATTTGGCCCCCGGGCCTTCTGTTTGACACCTATGATGTAGACCATAAATGTCTCTCAGAGATAGGGACAAAATGAAATCGCAAAAACAAATATCCTAGTGTACCCCATTTATTAAGAATCCACCATACAATGAAAGCTTTATAATAGAACTCACTTTTTTGAATTTTTCATTTTTTTTTTTTTTTGCACAGAATGTGTTTTCTGTTCCATGGACAAATTTTTTGAGCACAGCAATACGTTTTAACAAAATTGATGTACTATTACAGTTTGGATTGGCTCACTTTTAATGAAAGCTGTATAAGGTGTGGTTGAGCGCAAGTTGGGTAAAATTGAAAGTTTTGATGGAGTTAAGATTTTATAATCCCTAGCGATACTCACTCTTTGATTATATATTCACTTTGGTGTGCACATAGACCAGGCCAATACAGAGCAGCTTGTCTGTAGAACTTTCTATTATTAATTTTGGTATACTCTGTGGCGCTTGTAATATTGTTTTTTTGTTGGTAATGAACTTATTTTATTTGCTCCATTTTTGGTCTGTTAAACAAACCACTGAAAGATATTTTTTTTCTGTCTGTCCAATAAGTAGAAAAAGCATCTATTGATCCTGCCAGAAACCTAGTGAGCTAATAACTTACTGTGCTCTCTGCCTGTACTGTTATCACTTAAGGCCCGTACACACGTACCGATCGTCAGCGAACGATCGGCCGTCTTTTGTCCCTGGGCTGTCGGTGTCTGTTGAAAAGTGCAAAGACTGCACAAGAAATTTGTCCGCCGACTACAGCCGACTGCAGAAGTGATGTCATGTAATGGTTAACTTTCCCTGTGTTTTTTCTTTTCTGAGCATGCCCAGTCTTGCAAATCTGCGGTCTGTCGTCCGAATTCTGTACTGACTGGCGAACAATCGGCCGCTCTGGTGTCGGCATACAAAAATTTTAATGCTTGCAAGACAGACTCTTGTCGGCAGAATGTGCGCTGACGGCTGTCGGAGGCACCATACTAACAAGCGTACAATCGGCAGATCTTTCGTCCGCCGACGTTTGTATGCGGACGATCGGTACGTGTGTACGGGCCTTTACATTGTTCCCTCTGTAAATTACAGAACACCACTCCCCATGTTATGGCAGTCATGAGAGGACAAGGTGTTCTCTAGTTCTAACACACTTCCTGCCCTAGGGTGGCAACGCTTCTCCTCCATAAATACAGTACATTAAAACGAAGCTCCCAAAAAGGGGAAGCTCTGCTTATCTGCCTCCTCCCCCCTTCAGGTGCCACATTTGGCACCTTTCAGGGGGGAACGGGTACCTGGATTCGACAGGTTCCTACTCCCATTTCCTGCAGCAAGATCACTCAAAAATTCTGCTTCCCTCCTCCTTTCCCCGCCACTGGGCCATTCACAAAGCGTAGCTACCTTCGCGCATGCGCTGTAAGGAACTAAGTGTGAAGCTGCAAGGCTTCACTGCTGGTTTCCCTTACAGGCAATGGCAGCAGCAGCACCCGAGAGCCAGTGGAAACATCGGCTGGGGTGCCGACATCACTGAATTCCAGGACAGGTCAGTGTTCAAATATTAAAAGTCAGTAGCCACAGCATGTGTAGCTTTTGCTATTTAATTTTTTCATGGAGGGGCTGGACCTCCTCTTTAAGCGAATGTTGTCACCCAATTATCTAAGTTCAAAGGCCAGTGCATACCATAACAGTGCAATATGGTTACTAAGAATTTGTTGTTTAATTCCTGCATTATTTTCTTGCGACCACAAACTGTAAACACGTAGGGTTTGCCTTGTACCCATGTGGCAGTGAACTGGATCACCATCCATAGAGGAAGTGTCTTACTGGTAGGATCACCAGGTGAAAATAAAAAGCCTGAAAACAGAAATCTAATGCAGCCATCAAATCTAAAGTCTGGTAAGCTGCTATGTATTCAATTTTTGTTCTTGGGTTTAGATATACTTTAATTTTTGATGACGGGTCCATAGTCCTATACCATATGGATAAAGAGCAAAAAAGCGGGAAATTGTATCATACTTACCGTAATTTCCCTTTCCTGGTGCCAATCCATGGCAGCATACCAATGATAGAGCTCCGCCTCGACTCCTCCCTCAGGACTAGTGCATAGCATAAAAGACAAGAAGGTCCCTTCCCCCAGCATTCTCCTGTAATTTAGAATACCGAGGGTGGGAGCCTATGCTGCCATGGATTGGCACCAGGAAAGGGAAATTACGGTAAGTATGATACAATTTCCCGCTTTCCTGGTGCCTCCATGGCAGCATACCAATGATAAATAAATAGCTGACACGGGTGGGATAATGCACACACAAAAAATAAATTTTATTCAGACAGAGGACATGGCCGAGTTTAGTGCCCGTCTTCCAAAGTTTACAGTTGTAAGGGATCCTGGATCAATTCTGTAATGCCTGATGAAAGTATGGCAAGAAGACCAGGATGCTGCCCTGCATACCGTCTCCAAGGAGACGTTGGCCCTAGCTGCCCAAGATGCTGCTACAGCCCTCGTGGAATGAGCTTTCACCTGTGTTGGAGGCACCAACTTCTTGGATATGTACGTTTTTTGTTTTTTTTTTTTGATTAGCTTCACTATCCAGGAGGCTAGAGTTCTGCTAGTGGCATCTTTCCCTCTATTTTTCCCGTGAGGGATGATGAATAGTCTTTTCGATATCCTAAAAGATTCGGTGGCAGCCAAGTAGGCTTTCAGCACTCTAGCGATGTCTAATTCGTGGCAAGTATCGGAATCCATGTCAGTAAAAACTGGCAATGCCCAGGGTTCTCTTAGGAAAGCTGATGACGCCACTTTGGGGACAAAGCCATGAATCGGACGGAGTTCCACCCTATCCGGGAAAAAGGAAATGTGTTCCTCACCAATTCCTAGTGAGTGGAGTTCTGAAATTCTCTTTCCAGATGTTATGGCTAAGAGGAAGACCGTTTTTAATGTAAGATTCCAAAGTGAAATTTGCTCTACTGGGGCAAACGGCTGATCTGAGAGGACCTCCAAAACAAATGAAAGATCCCATTTTGGAAAGGAGTGCCTGGCCGGAGGGCGGATTTTTAATACTCCTCTCAGAAAGGTCACTACTAAGGGGTCTTCTGCCCATCTTCTATTGGATGCGGCCGATATTGCTGCTACCTGAACCTTTAGGGAGCTCAGACTAAGACCCAAATCTAGACCCGTCTGTAAAAAACTGAGGACGTCAATCGGAGAAGGAGAGATCGGGTTGAATCCTTTTCCAGAAGCAAAGGTTTGAAACTTGTTCCAGATTTTATTGTAAACTGCGTTTGTGGAAGGCTTTCTCGCTCCTAGAAGGGTAGAGATGACCTCTGCGGAGCAGCCTAGGTTTTCAAACCTCTGCCTTTCAGCTTCCATACCCGAAGGTCCAGCTTGTGGGGATTCGGGTGAAACATCCTGCCTTGGGATAACAGGTGAGAAAAGGAGGGGATCCTCGTCGGCGGTTCCAGGCTGAGATACATGGCTAGAGGGAACCATGGTCTCTTCGGCCAATAGGGTAGTATTGCCAAGACCTGGACTTCTTCCTTCAGAAGTCTTGAGAGAAAACTCGCAATCAGTGGGCGAGGTGGAAAGGCATAAGCCGTCTTGAAGACCCATGGGCATACCAGAGCGTCCACTGCTTCGGCCAATGGGTGAGGAAAGCGGGAGAAGAAACGGGTCAACTTGTTGTTGCTCGGAGAGGCAAACAAATCTACCTGAGGATAGTCCCAGAGATTGACTATCTGCTGGAAGATGTGGGGGTGTAGAGACCACTCGTTGCTGTCCGTGAAGTTCCTGGACAGCATATCTGCTTCCATATTCAAAGTGCCTGGAAGATACACAGCTTTCAGGCCGAGGAGATTCTTCTCTGCCCATAAGAGTATTGGCTCCACTTCCCTGAGAAGGGATCTGCTGTGTGTGCCCCCTTGTCTCTGAAGATAAGACACTGCTGCTCTGTTGTCCAGACGCAGTAACACTCTCTGACCTTTGATGATGGAAGTCAAGGCTAACAATGCTTGAAAAGCCGCTCTGATTTCTAGGATATTCGACACAATCCCGTTGGTAGGGAAAGGCCACCTTCCCTGTACCCTTGTCTCCCCGCAATGGGCTCCCCAGCCCTGTCCGCTGGCATCGGACGTAATTGTGATCCATAAGGAAGAGCCGAGGTGATGCGATTTGGAAAGATTTGTTGCGTCTGTCCACCAGTGTAGGCTTCTGATTGTTGACACTGACAGACTGATCTTTTGGGAAAGATGTAGTCTCTTCCACTGTGCCAGAAAGGCTACTTGGAAATGCCTCAGATGTCAAGGAGACTAGGGGACTAAAGGGATGCAGGCCGACATAGTGCCTATTAGACTCATGCATTGAGATGCTGTCAGGAAAGAACACCGCCAAACTCGGATCATTTTCTGAATAATGGCTTCCCTCTTCTGAGGAGGCAACGAAACTGAACTTTGTTTCGTGTTGAATAAGGTGCCCAGATAAATCATCTCTTGAGTAGGTATTAACTGGCTCTTCTGTAGGTTTATCAACCATCCCATTTCCGTTAATTCCTGCATTAACATTTCCTTGTGAACCATGAGCTGGTTTGGGTTGGAGGCCAGAAGCAAGATATCGTCTAAATAGTGGTAGACTATTAGACCTCTTTCTCGAAGTGGAGCCAAGGATGAGATCAGTATCTTTGTGAAAACTCACGGAAAGGTGGACAAGCCGAAGGGAGGGGCTTGGAATTGGAGGTGCAATTGTCCAACTGCGACTCTCAGGTATTTTTGGAGAGAGGGGAGAATTGGGACATGCAAATACGCATCCTGCAGATCTATAGAGATCATCCAGTCCCCTGACTGGATGGCATGGATAATCGTTTGCAGGGACTTAATTTTGAACTTTGAGAAGAATGTGTCGATTTAGCTTCTTTAGGTCTATAACAGGTCTCCAACCTCCTGTTTTCTTTGGGACCAGAAAAAGGGTAGAATAGAATCCCTTGAAGCGCTCTTCCGAGGGAACAGGAACTGTCGCTTTCTGAAGCTGGAGAGATGACAGGAAATGAGACAGTGCTTGTGCCTTTTGATGGGAGGTCGGCCACGTTGTCTGTTGGAACGAATCTTGAGGAGGATGACCCAAAAAACTCGAAAAATGGCCCCAACGAATAGTCGATAGAACCCAAGGATCCTGGCAGCGGCTTGCCCAGATTGGAAAAAATTGTTTTAGCCTGGCCCCCACTGGGAGGGACAAGGCTAAGTTGGTGTCAAAAAGGTTTTGGCGCCTCTTAGGGAGCGGTAAGGACTTTATTTTTTCTGGAATTTAGGAAGGAATCTTGAGTGCCTCTCCAGGGTTTCCTGCCCTCTCTGGCCTGTTTTGGCTGTCTGTAATATCACACATTGGATGGACAGAATCTTGCTGTAAATGGCCTTGACTTGCGAGCCCTTCTGTCTTGTGGAAGCATGCCAGATTTTCCGCCCGACACTCTCGAGATGGCTGTATTTAGTTGTTCCCCAAACAAATTTTTCCCCATCAAATGGAATCTTGCACCAGTTCTGTTTGGATGCAGGATCTGCTATCCATGGTTTAAGCCATAAAGCTCTTTTGCCATCACAGAATGGAGCATAGCTCTGGCTGAGCAGTGGATGGTATCAATTGCCGCTTCTCCCACAAAATCTGCCGAAATCTTGAGCTCTTCCAGGGCTTTGATTATGTCCTCCTTTGGGACGTCCTGACATAAGGCAGTCTCGACGTTTCCTGTCCAAGACCTAATAGCGGTGGAAACCGAGGTGAGGGCAATTGCTGGTCTGCAAGCTGCACCTGCTGCCAGATAAGATTTTTGTAGGTCCGAGTCAATCCTTCTGTCTAAAGGATCCTTGAAGGAAGTAGAGTCCTCCATAGGTAATGTAACGTTCTTTGCCAGGCGGACCACTGCTGCATCTGCAACTGGCATAGAGGCTAAGGAATGCATATCCTGTTCAGCCAAAGGGTATAGCTTTTTCATCCGTCCCACCGAAAACTTCTTATCTGTTTTCCGCCATTCATTATCAATGACCTCCTTAATTTCTCCCATTAAAGGGAAATAGATCTGTTTCCTTTTAAGAAAATAGGATTTGGATTTTTGAGGAGTGGGATCTTCTACCTCCTCCCTGGCAATAGCTTCTTTGACCGCCTGAATGAAGGGCTGAACCAAGGTATACTGGAACCCAGATGGATCCCCTGTTTGATCAAGTCTGTTTAATCAAGTCTACTACTTGTTTGCTTTCCTGCTCCCGATTGGCCGCATAATCTCTCAAGCAGTCCTTGCAGACTAATTTATCCGGGAGGGGATTTGCGCCACAAGCCCAGCATTTCTTCCTGGAAGTATGAGGAGGGGGAGATGGGGAATAGTCCCGCCTCCTCGATCTTGATCTTCCAGATCTATGTTGTGAGGATCGGGATCTATATGGACTCTCGTCATCTCGATATCTTGAAGATTTCTCCGATCTCTTGGAATGGGCAGGGCTGGTGAGAGAGGGAAATTTCCCATCACTCAAGGGCACATGCTCTCTTTTTTTTTTTTTTTAATACTCACGTAAAGTTGGTCCCATACCTATCAGAAGTGTGAGGATCTTTTGCATGAGATGAGTGACTCATGATGGCTTACAAGCAGCAGGGTCAGGAGAGAGAGACAGAGAGAGAGACAGAGAGAGAGACAGAGAGAGAGAGACAGAGAGAGAGACACGCACAGAGAGAGACAGAGAGAGAAAAAATCCCCATTTTTTTTATTAAAGACAATAGGGATGAAGAAAAAGAAAAGAGAGAGGGAATAAAACTGTCAGACCTATACAAGACAGATACCCATACATACACGCATATAGACACACATATATACACATATATATACATATATATATACATATACACACATATATATATATATACACATACACACATATATACATATACATATATACATACACATACATACACATATATACACACACATACATACATACATACATAGCTGCACAACTATACTTGTACATATTTTAAATAAAAATTTACTTTACCTAAGGGCAGGGAAAGGAGCACTTGAAGGTCTTCTCATAGAGGCAGATCCCAGCAAGATGCCTCCTTATATCTTTAATTAGGGAAAGGGAGAGCCTAATGGACAAAACTGCTGCTCATAGTTTACTTTGATTGCTTTAGAGAAAGCGAGCACTGCTTTCCCCCAACAAACATGGCCAGCGACTAAGAGGTAACTTTTTGGGAAAAAGGACAAACCCCTAAAAAAACGCATTACAACCAGAATATAAGGAAGAAAAAAGTAACAAAATATGCCTAACTAATAACATCATCTAGCGACAGTAACCTGAAAAAAGGGGAGAAAAGGAAAATAAGACATTGATAACACATACAGTAGCCTTAAAGAAACCAGTGAAATATATAAATGAAACAGATAAAATAAAGGGAAAACCTGACCCGGCTGTTTTGCAGAAACGACTCATCCATCATTTTTCAGAAACTGCAGACTGCGTTCCTATGAGGAAACTCTGCTTTCGACCCCAAAAGATCCACAGAAGGGGTTCCCTGCCTTATTAGTGCTATGAGCGACCCAAGAGCAGGGACTGCGTCTGGGAGAGGCTGAACCCAGCGGAAGCTGCCAAACTAAGTAAGGCAGAGGTAGGGACATACTGCTAACTCTTCACCAGTTCCAGAGGTATGAGGAAAAAAAGGAGAATGCTGGGGGAAGGGACCTTCTTGTCTTTTATGCTATGCACTAGTCCTGAGGGAGGAGTCGAGGCGGAGCTCTATCATTGGTATGCTGCCATGGAGGCACCAGGAAATACACGTCCTGCATACGGGGCAGTGGTGAAACAGTTAAGATCTTCTGACTCAGAGGATAATTAATTACACGCCTGCTTCTCCCTAGGAGTGACTGCATCTATTTCCAGCAGTGTGTGTTCTGAGTGTCACAAGGGGATGAATCCTTTGTACAAAACCTGCCCTCCTCTCTTTGTATCTCCAGCCCCCCTCCCTACCTTTCCCCACCAACGAAGCAGCAAACCAGTGAAGGGAGAGATCACAGTTTTTGGAATCTGGACCAGAATTTGTGGGTTGTCATGGTAACCCCCATCCCTGTGTTCTCCTGGCTTGTCTCATGAAAACCTATAAATGATGCAGGAACAAGCTGAGTATACAGAATACATTTAAGTCTGGAGGGTTACCAGAAAAAAAAACCTGGTTCAATGACACTTCCATGATGGTCAGTTATGAAGAAAATGATACATTCTCAGCATGGGTCGCTGGCATCCTCCAGGCGGAGGTGAGATTTCGGAG
Organism: Pelophylax lessonae; assembly: GCF_965119305.1. Lineage (NCBI taxonomy): Eukaryota > Metazoa > Chordata > Amphibia > Anura > Ranidae > Pelophylax > Pelophylax lessonae. Next base: position 509,981,940 of record NC_138771.1, on the reverse strand, counting down.
GCAGGGGAAAATATCCTGTTCGGGGGTGAGGTTGTGCAAACAGGTCTCTCCACAGGGAATTCCTGGATCTGCCTGAAGCTGGGCATTAGAACTGATCCCAAATTTTGGACTACAAAAGAAATTCACAGATTTATATTGCCAAATCCGAATTTCAGTGTTAAGCTGGGTACACAAGTGTAGAGTTATGTTCAAGCATTCATACGGAAATCTTTTATCAAAACGTTATGTTGCCGTATTGTACGAAACCCACTAAAATGTTGTCAAACTACTATTTGAATAAAACAATATGTACAATTTTTCCTGAACAAAGGCCACATTCACAGTTAGAATTTTGTTTGCTTCAGAAAAAATGTCCATCCTGCTTCTTGTAGTTTTTTTAATACTACGGGCAAAAACAAATGTCGATTTGACCCCACTAACCCTTAGAAGATTGAAGGAGTGTCCCAAAGTTGATCATTTTCAACTAGAAACATATTGTGTGTGCAAAAAGCATCATATTGGTGGTTCAGAATTCCAAAAGGCTTATGTGACAAAGGGACTAAAGACTACTCCAAAGCCTGTTTATGCCTTATATTTGCTTCTGCTGTTGCCCGAGCACCCTTAGCTTGACTGCCAGTTCCGCCAGATCCCATTCTATGTAGGTATCCCTGGTGAAATGTTTAAAGGAAGAGACCTCAGATGGTTTTTGGCTCCATTATCTCACTAGTAGGGCTGCCAGAAGCTTTCCAAACCATTGTGCACAGTTTTGCATCATTTGCTGCTTTGTAAGTAGTCTGTGTGTGTGTTCAGGGACATGTACAAGATTGGTTATTGAATTGAGACCAGCGGGCAATAGATATGAATGGGACTGCCTGCACGTGGATACACAGAACACCTGGGCATACCGTGCGGGCAAAGATGGCCCTTCGCACGGGTGTATGCATAGGTACTCCCATGTGAATGAGACCTAATACACACTTTGAACTCTACTCTAAATTGACTTGGATGGGACTTCAATGTATGAAATTCAAAATTTCTCAGGTTCGCAAAGTTCAGCAAAATCACAGCTAATCAAACATTTCAGAAGTTTGCAATTTTCCTTTTTGTACTGCCCATACACATCGCAATCTGATTTTACAATCTCTGTACAGTTCCCATTCCATTGACCAAAGCATGTATTGTAAGAGCCTATCCTAAAGTGAATTTCTTTTTAGCAGTGGCTCTTGCAATACATGGACTGTTCAATGTACATTTTTTTCTTGCTTTTTTTCAAAGAACGTACTAGCATGCCCAGTGAATCCATTGTTGTCTGGTGTAATCTGTGGCTCTGCCATCAACAACCTGGTCTAGCACAGCCATCTTTTTTTATGCTATTGGGAGACAGCAGTCACTATACTGAGACATACTGTATGTGTAGTATGATGGAGATTGCCTCAAAGCCTCCTGTGATGCAGATGGCTTTGCCCCAAAGCCTTCTGTGATGTGATGAGTATTTCAGATGGCTTCATGCAGAAGGGGGGACATCATTATCCCCTAGGTGAGAAAGCTGGAAGTGCAGAGCCGAGTCCCGCAAAAAAGTACTTTATAAAAAAAATAGTCATGAAACATCCAATGGTGTAACGTGTGTTGTGTGTGCACAAAAGAAAGTATTTGAAAAGAGGCGAAGGTCTACTTTAAAAGGTTTCTTTAGGCAATGTTTTTAAGTTTTAGACAGGAGAAGGGTTAAACCTTCTGTGAAGTTTTTTTGCCGTCATCCCTCTTTGCCCAGGTGATTACTCAAAAGAGAGAATGATAATTCTACCATTTTGCAAAACTCTGGTTGAGCCACATCTTGAGTATGCTGTCAGGTTTTAGTCACCAGTCCTGAAGAAGGATGTGCTTGAGCTGGAAAGGGTCCAGAGAAGGGCAACAAAGCTAATAAGGGGGCTGGAGGACCTCTGTTATTAAAAACAACTATAAACATTAAACTTATTCTCCCTGAATAACAGATGCTTTAGAAGGAATATGATCACAATATACAGTATCTCACAAAAGTGAGTACAACCCACAGGTTGCCACTGGAGTCCTCTTCCACTCCATGAGGACATCACAGGGCTGGTGGATGTTAGAAACCTTGAGCTCCTCTACCTTTCATTTGAGGATGCCCCACCGATGCTCAATAGGGTTTAGGTCTGGAGACATGCTAGCAAGGCAGTGGAGGTGTGTTTGGGGTCATTATTATGTTAGCATACTGCCCTGCGGCCCAGTCTCCGAAGGGAGGGGATCATGCTCTGCTTCAGTATGTCACAATACATGTTGCCATTTATGAGTCTCTGAATAAACTGTAGCTCCCCAGTGCCGGCAGCCCTCATGCAGCCCCAGACCATGACGCTCCCACTGCACCATCTGAACCAAACAGGTTTATCTTGGTCTCATTAGCCCACAGGACATGGTTCCAGTAATCCATGTCCTTAGTCTGCTTGTCTTCAGCAACCTGTTTGTGGGCTTTCTTGTGCATCATCTTGAGAAGAGGCTTCCTTCTGGGACGACAGTCATGCAGACCAATTTAATGCAGTGTGCAGCGTATGGTCTGAGCACTGACAGGATGACTCCCCACCTCTTCAACCTCTGCAGCAATGCTGGCAGCACACATATCTGGATATGATGCTGAGCACGTGCACTCAACTTCATTGGTCGACCAAGGTGTGGACTGTTCTGGGTGGAACCTGTCCTGTTAAACCACTGTATTGTCTTGGCCACCGTGCTGCAGCTCAGTTTCAGGGTCTTAGCAATCTTCTTATAGCCTAGGTCATCTTCATGTAGAGCAACAATTCTTTTTTTCAGATTCTCAGAGAGTTCTTTGCCATGAGGTGCCATGTTGAACTTCCATTGACCAGTATGAGAGAGTGAGAGCGATAACACCAAATTTAACACACCTGCTCCCAATTCACACCTGAGACCTTGTAACACTAACTAGTCACATGACACGGGGGGGGGGGGGGCCAATGTGGACATTTTCGCTTAGGGGTGTACTTACTTTTGTTGCCAGCGGTTTAGACATTAATGGCTGTGTGCTGAGTTATTTTGAGGGGACAGCAAATTTACACTGTTATACAAGCTGTACACTCACTACTTTATATTGTAGCAAAGTGTCATTTCTTCAGTGTTGTCACATGAGAAGCTATAAAAAAAATTTCCAAAAATGTGAGGGGTGTACTCACTTTTGTGAGATACTGTATAAATCATTAAATGGTGCCAACAGCATTAGGAGAAACTTATTTGACCTAAGGTCTCTAAAGAAGACACGTGGCCACATAGTGAAGTCGGATGAGAAGCAGATCAATCCTAAACTTACTGTTTGTCTGTTAGAGCAGTTAGGATGTGGAACTCCCTTCCACAATTGGTGGTGTCAGCTGGGAGTGTACTGTAGATAAATTTAAAAAAACTGTTAGATGTGTTTCTCAGTGAACACAATGTCCAGGGATATTGAAAATGGTAATGACATAAACACACACACAAACTTGCGTTGAACTGGATGGACTGGTGCCTCTGTTTAGCCTTATCAACCATGTACCTATGTAAATGTCACCAAGAAAGAAAGTGAGGGGAAATCCAAAACAAGAGGTAAGAGGAAAAGTTTTAAATGGGCTACCTGTTCCAGGGACAGCTATCTAAGAGTGAATTACCCCTCACTTTGGGAGATTTCTTCTAACTTCCTGTTGTGCCAACTTTGCCAAACCATTCAGTTTCTAGTCAGGAAGGAGGTCCTTGCACTGCATTGTTGTTGGTACAGTAGATCTAAAGGAGATTGTAAAATCAGATTGCATTATGTATAATAAGCCTAAGTTCTCTAACACAGCCCCTCCCCCACTTATACATCCCCCTCAATTGACCATCAATAAGGTGCACGCTTCTAATGACTACAAGTGTAAAGGGGGAAGGTACTTATCCACTGACCTCTGTAAAAATTACTGTAGCACCCTGACCCTAAACAGGGGCTATTATCTAAATTTAGTTATGCTTGGTGATAGTCGGCTAGGACTGATTCATAGTCTATTTGTTTTTTTGGTTTTCCCGTAAACTCAGAGGAGCTCTGGTATCTCTCCGCTGCCAGTAGGTGGTCACTGGTACCTATAGCAAAAGTGTGAGAAGCTACAGTAAAATTGAATTATGAATATTTATGTTTCCCATAGTCAGCCAGTAGGAGGATTATTGCCACTGATGCATGCTGAGGGAAGGTATAAATGTTTTGGGAGGGCCTGGTGATTTGGCTCTTCCCTTGGACTATGGCCTTGTATGTAAGGTGCAGCTGAGCTCAGATCTATGCATGTGCTTGGAACAGAGGTCTGGGAGCAGAAGGAGCCTGCCTGTCCAAAGTGTCTTGTTGCTTGAGGCCCTGAAGTCAGGGAACAGGAGAGAACAAGATGACGTCTGAGATGAAGTACCAGAGATGACTCATGAGGTCCAGTGGGGGAGAAACTCATGGAGAGGCTGGGAAAGCATGAAGATGGGATTATCAAGACTGCTGCTTTTGAAGAAGTTATGGTTGCTATTAGAGACAACTGCTATATCTAAGATGGTACAGGTTGCTGGATTCAGCCTTAAAGTAAAGTTCCACCCTATTTTTATACTTACCTCCATCTTCTCGCTCCGGGTCACCTGAAAAAGAAATGGATAATCGCATATTTTTTTTTTTTTACTTACCTCGTAGCGAAGAAAATATACTTACCTTACTTCCTTCTTCCTCCTTCCTCGGCCGCGGCCCGTCGTCACTTCCTGGCTCTGCAATGATTCCTGGGAGCTGGACGTCATAGCTCCCAGGAATCATTGCGCCTGCACCGGCCCCGACGTCAGTTCCGGGTCGCGCGCGTCATCCCCTTCTAAACCCGGAAGTGACGTCGGGGCCGGCGCAGAGCATCGTGGGACCACAGAAGGCGGAAGAAGACGCCGAAGAGGACGCGCTGGCTTCAAGCTGCCCACATCTGAGATGGCAGCGCTGGACAAGACGTTTGCAAGGTAAGTATTTCGTCTTGCAGGTAAGTGCAACCCGGGACAGATCAGAGGCTAGCCATTGTGGAATGCACTAGCCCTGACTGTCCCGGGGGTATTAAAAAAAAAAAAAACAAATCCAGGGTGGAACTCCGCTTTAAGGCTAGGTTCACATTAGTGCGGGCTACAGGTGTAATCAACGCCTTCCTGCACCCACATAAAAAACACAATGCAGTTTAGGAGATGCATGGGGGCACCATTAATCCTAATGACACCCCACACACTTGAAACCGCAGCGTGATTTCCCACAATGGGAACTGCACCAATGCGGTTTCTCTGTGGCTGTATTTTCTGAAACGATGAATGGACCTTTTCCCTATGTTTTCAGTGGGTACAGCAACCTATTCAAATGAAGAGGCTGCTGTGCCCGAGCAAACGTGGCCGCAGGAAAACCGTATAGATGGGAACTGGAGTAAAGGCCCTTTTCCTGTACCAAAGTTTATTGTTGCGTTACTGCAGGTCAGTAATGGGTATTCTAAATTCCTTTCTCCCAGGAGTTTGAGCTAAGAGACTCCTTTTTGTTAGCATTTAAAGTGACTGCCGCCCATCTGATCATATTTTCCACCATTGCCTGAGAACTACACCCAGAGGTGAAATATCCGCCCTCCCTGTCTGTTAGGATACTCCACCTGCTCCTGGAGGCCGGGGGGGGGGGGGGTGGCACTAAATTACACTTTTTACACTCTAATTTTCTTTCATTTTAATTGCATGATTCTGTATAACACGGGGATGTTAGTAACAACGGATTTTGGATGTCAAGCATGCTATAAGCACACCAAATTCTTTATTCATTTTGTTTATTGATCAACTTACTGATCACACTATATACTGTAAGCTGTAGATACAAAAATTATTACCAGGAGTTCCCTGAGACCTGAAAATGATTTCCTCTAAGGTGAAAAGTTTGAGAAAGACTGCTATAGAGTGTCACAAACTACAAAGCCAAACTACACTTAGCTTAGCTCAGTGCCATCTTAAGAGCATTATAGGCTCCTGGGCAATGCAGTGCACTGGGGCCCCGCCTACACAATTACCCACGAGAATAAAAATGTATATTATCGATAAGGCAATATTTATTGGTACAGCAGTGCCAGGCTAATGACAGCTTCTAAGTTGGGCGGCTGGGTCCAATGAACACACACATGGACGGGAGTCAGACTCGACTGTCCTGTGTGTGCCTGTTCCCATGGAACTAATGCTTGGCTGGGGCTGGGTCGCTGGGCAGGTGGGGCCCCCCAGGCAAGTGGGGCCCCCGGGCAACTGCCTAGCATGCCCATTCGGTAAGATGGCCCTGGCTTAGCTCCAGTGCTGCGGTGTCCCAAAGCTCCCTGTCCACCCCTGACATTTTTGGCTGCGCGGCTTCCGGATACTGATCTTTTTAATAGGCTGGGCTGAGGTGACATCACTCCCGCACATGAGTGAGAGTCAAGGCATCTCGACATTACCAAAATTGTGCACTTTAATGCAGAGGTTGCTTTACTAAAGGCAAAATAGCCTGGGCACTTTGACTCATTTTTCCCAGAGTTTAGTAAATGCAGTAAAGCTGATTTCCATCATCCAATCATGTGCAAGCAAAAACATTTTTTTTTTTTAATTTTCCTTGCACCTGATTGGGTAAGTGAAGTTTCACCACTTTACATTTACTAAGGAAAATTAGTGCAACTGCACTTATAAGTGCACAGTTTATTTGCCTTTAGTAAATCCACTCCTTATATAATCTCTTCTGCAATAAAAAATCTTGCCTGGTTACCAGCTTTTTTTTTTTTTTACTTTAAAGTGAGGCTTTTCCAGGTAAATAACATGCATAAAATATATTAATTGCACATATAATCTTATGGGTTGTATAATCGGACTGTAAGGCTCCATTCACACTACCGCGGCACGACTTGTGCACGACTTCGGGGACGACCTGTGAAGTCCCGTGCACCGCGACTTCGGCACGACTTGCACGGACTTCATAAAATTAATGTCTATTAATGTCTATTAATGTCCACATATATGGACTTGTGTCGCTCCTATTAGAACGGGTCCTGTAGCACTGCATGGACCGCGAGGGACCGCGACTTGTCAGGCTGACAAGTCGCCTGACATGTCGCGGTAGTGTGAATGGAGCCTAAGTGGAGTGGCCAGCCTCACTAATTATCCAATGGAGCAGAGCATAAAGGTCCTATACAAATGTTTTGTCCAATAGGAATATTTTTGATTCATGTGTTTAACAATTGTTTAGATGTGCCAGTGATAACAATTGATAACAATCAATCTGCTGTATTCCACCCATTCGGGCACCACACCATCAGCTTCATCAGTGGGGGTGGTGTAGATTGGGGACCCCAGTGGGAAAAGCAATGAGAGGGAGCTGGTGGGCAATGAGCGAGGCCTCTGGGAGTGCCCATAGGCGCTTTTCAGATGATTGCCCATGGTGTAAAAAAAAAAAAAATGGGAATGCTAATAAATTAGGATGTAGTAAACACCCTCTAGTAACCTACCCACTCACTCTTAAATATACAGTAGAATTAGGCCCCTTTCACACATACGGTCCGTTTGTCCGTTTTTCATACATCCGTTGGGGGATCAATGCATCTCTACGTAAAAATGGATGAAACGGAGTATCATCCGTTAACATCTGTTTTCATCCGCTTCCGTCAATGTCAGTTTTTTGGAACGGATGCATGCCCTATTTTACATCCGTCAAAAAAACAGATTGGACGAAAAACGGATGTAAACGGACAAACGGTCCGTTTTTCATCCATTTTTGCATTGGTAGTGGATGTAAAAAAAACGGATGAAAAAACGGATACATTTTGACGTGACTAAACTGATGAACTGAACGGACCGTATGTGTGAAAGGGGCCTAAAGAGTGGGGCTCTATGGCAAAAAAAAAACACATACAAGAAAAATTAGGCAAATAGAAAGAGTAGCCTAAGGCCCCTTTCACATATATGGACCGTTCAGTTCATCAGTTCAGTCACGTCAAAATGTATCAGTTTTTCATCCGTTTTTTCATCCGTTTGTCCGTTTACATCCGTTTTTCATCCGATCTGTTTTTTTGACGGATGAAAAATAGGGCATTCATCCGTTCCAAAAAATGGACATTGACGGAAGCGGATGAAAACGGATGTTAACGGATGATACTCCGTTTCATCCGTTTTTACATAGAGATGCATTAATGTTCATTTTTCATCCGTCAACAGATGGAGGAAAAACGGACAAATGGACGGTATGTGTGAAAGGGGCCTCAAGCACCATGTCTGATGAGGCATCGGGGAATGGTTACAAAAACATATCAACCTACAATAGGTGTAACAAAAAGTATCAAATTTTATTGTAAATACAATTTAGGCCCCTTTCACACGAACAATCCGATCAGATCCGCCTGTCAGTTTTTTAGGCGGATCTGATCAGATCCTCCATGCATCCCTATGGGGCAATGGATGTCAGTGGAGACATGTCCGCTGACACCCGCTGCCATCTGCATCCGATCCTGTCCCTGAAATCCGGACGGATGGAAACACTATTTTCCATCTGTCCAGGGGATCGGATGGGATCGGATGGGATCGGATGAGAGCGGACAGGTGGTCTGCTCTCATCCGATTCCCCCATAGAGAGCAGCGGGGCTCTGACACCTCCCTCTCCACACACAGTGCGGAGACAGAGCTGTCATCCGCCTGCTCAGCAGGGATTGGCGGATGGATCCCCGCTGAGCAGAGAACGGTCCGCACTGGACAGCGGACTGTGTGAAAGGAGCCATAAGCAAATGCAACATGTAGAGAAATGATGTAAAACAAAACACCTTCCCACCATCACCATTAAAAAAAGACAACGTTGTCTTATAAACCACACGGTGCACCAGACGCCACACGCTCACATACACAGGAAATCAAATCATAAATGTTGGTAAAGCAATAATCAATAATCCAATAAAAAGGGCAAGGAATTCACCAAAAATGACTCCTTGAATCATGGTGCAGCAAGTATAGAACAAATACAGATCAATGAGTAGGGCCACCAAAAATATAGGTAATCAGTGTTCTAAATGTAGCAGGTTTTTCAGGCATTGGGCCTGATGTCGGTCTGCCATTGTTACCGGTGACACCTTCAGCCCATTTAAGCTGAATACTCAAGTGTGAGATTGGAGACACTGACCATTCCGGAATGTTTGGTTTGTTTTGTTTATTTGATATAGGGGATGGGAGAAGGAAATGAGTGGGATACTCCTCTGGCTAAACTAGGATCCTCTCTGCAGCTCAGCTCTGCCCTCTGTCACCTCAGGCAAGCCACCTGGGACACCCGATCCTGCTGACAGGAGGAGAGACAGCCGTACTCTCCCTCCTGGGACTCTGCTTCTCTCCAAAGACACTGCATCACGTGCTCCCCTCAAACTTATACCCACTCCCAGAATGCTGTGCAGCAGAATCTGCCTTTCTGGGGTAGATACAGGCCTGAGTGTGCCATTGGCTGGGTTTCCTCCACTGCCCAATGAGAACCCTCTCATGGAGCACAGTGGGGAGACTCCCCAGTCTCAACAGCTACACCTGGGAGACATGACAGCCCAGCTGAAAATCATGGCCCTGCTGATAAGCAGACAAGGCCCACTACACTTTACCTAGCACCTACCTTGTAGGGTGCTACATAAAGATGCTGCGTCATTAAACTGAGTCAGTGAATGCATGCCAAACAATAGCATATCATGGACACTAAGCCCGCTGAATACAAATAGTTAAGCAGTGATTCAGGCACAGCCCAGAGAAGTGAAAGTCTAAACAATGGACTGGGCTGCTAGACAACAGGTGTCCATCTGAGGAGAGGTAATTGACAAGACATAAGGCTAAATACGGCAGCTGTAGCAGGAAATAGCAGATAAGCCGCAGTGGAAAATAGACCGAAGCGTCAGAAACTCATCATATGTAATAACAGCATAAGTGGCCAGTGAGCAGTATATATATATCAGTCAGAGCAGGGACAGAGAGAGCAGCAGATAAATGGAAAAGGAGGATATACAGTGCCTTCCAAAAGTATTCGGCCCCCTTGAACTTTGCAACCTTTTGCCACATTTCAGGCTTCAAACATAAAGATATAAAACTGTAATTTTTTGTGAAGAATCAACTACAAGTGGGACACAATCATGAAGTGTAATGAAATTTATTGGATATTTCAAACTTTGTTAACAAATAAAAAACGTAACAAATTGGGCATGCAAAATTATTCAGCCCCTTTAATTTCAGTGCAGCAAACTCTCTCCAGAAGTTCAGTGAGGATCTCTGAATGATCCAATTTTGACCTAAATGACTAATGATGATAAATAGAATCCACCTGTGTGTAATCAAGTCTCCGTATAAATGCACCTGCACTGTGATAGTCTCAGAGGTCCATTTAAAGCGCAGAGAGCATCATGAAGAACAAGGAACACACCAGGCAGGTCCGAGATACTGTTGTGGAGAAGTTTAAAGCCGGATTTGGGTACAAAAAGATTTCCCAAGCTTTAAACATCCCAAGGAGCACTGTGCAAGCGATAATATTGAAATGGAAGGAGTATCAGACCACTGCAAATCTACGAAGACCTGGCCGTCCCTCTAAACTTTCAGCTCATACAAGGAGAAGACTGATCATAGATGCAGCCATGAGGCCCATGATCACTCTGGATGAACTGCAGAGATCTACAGCTGAGGTGGGAGACTCTGTCCATAGGACAACAATCAGTCGTATACTGCAAAAATCTGGCCTTTATGGAAGAGTGGCAAGAAGAAAGCCATTTCCTAAAGATATCCATAAAAGTGTCGTTTAAAGTTTGGCACAAGCCACCTGGGAGACACACCAAACATGTGGAAGAAGGTGCTCTGGTCAGATGAAACCAAAATCGAACTTTTTGGCAACAATGCAAAACGTTATGTTTGGCGTAAAAGCAACACAGCTCATCATCCTGAACACACCATCCCCACTGTCAAACATGGTGGTGGCAGCATCATGGTTTGGGCCTGCTTTTCTTCAGCAGGGACAGGGAAGATGGTTAAAATTGATGGGCAGATGGATGGAGCCAAATACAGGACCATTCTGGAAGAAAACCTGATGGAGTCTGCAAAAGACCTGAGACTGGGACGGAGATTTGTCTTCCAACAAGACAACGATCCAAAACATAAAGCAAAATCTACAATGCAATGGTTCACAAATAAACATATCCAGATGTTAGAATGGTCAAGTCAAAGTCCAGACCTGAATCCAATCGAGAATCTGTGGAAAGAACTGAAAACTGCTGTTCACAAACGCTCTCCATCCAACCTCACTGAGCTCGAGCTGTTTTGCAAGGAGGAATGGGAAAAAAATTTCAGTCTCTCGATGTGCAAAACTGATAGAGACATACCCCAAGCGACTTACAGCTGTAATCGCAGCAAAAGGTGGCGCTACAAAGTATTAACTTAAGGGGGCTGAACAATTTTGCACGCCCAATTTTTCAGTTTTTTATTTGTTAAAAAAGTTTGAAATATCCAATAAATTTCGTTCCACTTCATGATTGTGTCCCACTTGTTGTTGATTCTTCACAAAAAATTACAGTTTTATATCTTTATGTTTGAAGCCTGTAATGTGGCAAAAGGTCGCAAAGTTCAAGGGGGCCGAATACTTTTGCAAGGCACTGTATGTCAGAGTAATTGAAAAGCTGCAGCAGGGTACGGCACTGATAGGCAAAATACGGAGAATTCAGCAGGGTGACCACTCAGATTGATAGGCTAAAGCCCAAGGTGTACGGCTCTGGATTCAAGGTCTACCCTCCATCATAAACCCAACAGTCCTAGTATAAAGAGCCAATCCTATTTCTCAGTCTGAGTGTGGGAATAGTCACAGCCAAATCAAACCTGGTTCCTGGTCCCTGGTATATCTGAGTCTCCTTATTTCATATGACTTAATATATATATATATATAGAATATATCATGAATGCAAACCCACAATGCCCTAAACCGGAAGTGTAGTCACTGCTCTACATTGCATCTCCTTCTGCTCATATTGTGGCTGCTCCTATAGCACACTCCCAAATTGGTGAAAATATTGACCCGCGTGTGTTTAACAATTGTTTAGCTGTGCCATTAACAACAATTGATAACAATCAATCTGCTGCACTTCCAAATACAATGTCCAAAATTGCTAACGGGTTTTGGCCTCAGCCTTCCTCATAGTTATCCTCATGCTATGAGGAAGGCTGAGGCCAAAACGCGTTAGCGTCTATTAATATTGTATTTGCTGCTGTGCATCAATAAAGGTTCTTTTAAGAAGAAGCACAGAGTTGCCGGCTTTTTGTTGGATTTAGCTGCCAGAGTCTGAATGCTGAAAGCAAGGAAGGTGGAGACAAGGTGGTGCTGTGGCTACACAGAGGTGCAGGCTCTGTAGGAGGAGTTTTGACCTCCTCTCTGCTGCTGACTGCTTAGACAGGGGATGACAGAGACAAACCTCTTTTCAGCTGCACAGAGAAGTTCAGGATCTGGCATAGGAGTTCTGTCCTCATCTCTTCTGCTGACTGCTGGGACAAGGTGAGTGTGGAGATGAGAGGGGGTGCCACAGCTGCTGAAGAGGTGTGAGGGCCACATGAAATGGCCTGAACAACATCCCTTATGATAGCATGGGTCGTGACAGGTCCTCTTTATGAAGAGATCTGGGGTCTATTAGACTGCAGATCTCTCCTCTGCCCTCTAAAGCATCTGATCAAAGCGAGATCAGGTTGATCAGATGCTTTACAAGTTGGCAACGTCTTGTAAACCAACAACCCAAAAATCTTTGTCGCTTCCAGTTTCTGACATCACAGTGGGGGAGTAAAGGAAGATCTTCTCACTCTATCTATGGCATCTGATGTGACAGGTCGCATCGGTACTGGGATTTTGTGTAGGATGAGAGAACCAAGGTGGCGCATGGCAGAGGGAGGGGGCGACCCCCTTCTGTCGCCTTTGAGGGCCTGTTCACACCTGAGTGTTTTTCAGCTTGTAATACGCTCAACTCTGAAGCTCCAAAACGCCCAAAAAGCAAAATCCCATTTATTTCAATGGCCCCTGTAAACATCTGAGTTTCTGTTACCTGAAACAAAAAGCCTAAAGCTCAAAAAAGTACACAAGCTTCTTTTTGACCCCATAGACTTTAATAGAAATGCCTGACTTGAGCAGAAAAACCCTTGTAAAATGCCTGTAAAATGCTCATAAAACACTCAAATAGCAGCTCTTTACCCCTAATTTCCTCTCCCTCTCCTACCCCTAGTGCTTTCTATTGGCTAAACAAAAATGTCTGATGCTATAAAGGCTTATAATACAATTCTAAAATGCTTTAAAAAGCTTAAAAAAACGCATGAAAAACATCAGTAAATTGATACCCTCAGGTGTGAATGGGGCCTAAAAGCGATCAGGCGGCTGTAAAGCCACTCACATCACTTTTCCATTGTATGTGTAGCACAATTCCCAGCCGTTTTGTTGGATATGGGTCCCCCTGTGCAACAAAAGTCCCTTGTGCATGTTCCTCCAAGTGAGAGCACTGAGACAATGACCAGTCCAGTATCTTAGGGTTTTTTTATTTATTTTGTAACTTGGATAGGAGAAGGGATGAGTGGGATACTCCTTTGGCTCAACTATGAACAACTTGGCGGAGACACTTGAAAATGCTGATTGGCGCTGACTTGATGCTGGCAGGATGCCGGTCAACGCCAATTAACGTTGGTTAACACTAGCCTGCTGCCTGTTAATGCTGAACTGACTTGTGACCGCTTTTCTGGATAAAGAAGTCCTCTTTAAGCTCCCTTAAGCACTCGTTGCTGAGGTAGCTATTTGTATACACTGCTGAACTTTTCAGGGCCCACACCGGCGCCCCCTTTTCTCTACTTCTCTTCAGGGTTTAGATACAGGCACCCCTTTTCTCTAAACCTATTTACTGGTTAGCTGGCTCCCGGATCACTTTGACCTTCTGGAGTGGTCCCCTATCCTAGGCAGACCCCTGGGCAGTTTTGAGTACTCACAACACTGTTTTTCCTGGAAACTTCTGCCCAGCAGCTCCACTCGGTTCACAGCACTCTGGATCCCTCTCTGCAGCCCAGCTCAACTTCCGGTCCTCTAGGAAGACCGCCCAGGACACACTTGCTTCCTCTGACAGGAGGAGTGACAGGCATCAGCCTCCTCCTGGGACTCTGCTTCCCGCCAAAGACACTCTGTCAGACTTATACCCCATCCCAGGGTGCATTGCGGCAGACTCCGCCCTCTGGAGTAGATACAAGCCCTGGTGTGCTATTTGCTAGGTTTCCTCCACTGTCCAATAAGAGCCCTCATTGGACACAGTGGGGAGACTCCCCAGACTCAACAGACACACCTGGAAACACATGACAGCCTAGCTGAATGATCAGGCCCCCCTGATAAGCAGACAGGGCCACAATATACTTTTCCTAGCACCTACCTAGGAGGGTGCTACATCGGGATTTGCCAGCTGAGCAACATGATAAATGACCCAGAAATAACTGCTGCCATCCAAGGATGTACCGGTCTGTTCTAAGGACAGCAAGCAGTTAAAGCACAGTTCATGCATTATTACATTGCTGTGCCATTAATTTTGAATGGCACCCTAGTACAATAAGGCAACGCAGCTCCAACATACATGCATTGCAGCATGCCACAATGCACAGTAACACACTACTGTGAGCTGTGTTGTGATGTGTTTCTAAGAGTGGTGAATGTACTGTTTTTGGATGTTTCATTTGAATGGGATGCCCTAATACAAAGGTGGGCAATTCATTTTCCCAAGGGGACATATGAGAAATTGGGACTGTTGAGGAGGGCTGAAACTTAATTCCGCTTAAAAATAATTTTGGATCTGGAAACGTCCGTAAGTATGTAAACCTATAGAAAGCAAACACTTGGCACTGGGAATAATAGTAGGTTTGCTCATGAAATGGGTCTCTTTCAGATGGGCATTCAGGGTAAGGGTGACCATGTGTCCCAGATTGCCCGGGACAGTCCTGCATTTTGCATGCCTCTATGAGCCCATCAGCTTCCACATTAAGGAAACTAACAGACTCAGTGAGGCCTGCAGGCAGTAAAGGCACTGAAGGCCAGATATAGATAGCTAAAGGGCCAGATGTGGCCTTGGGGCCACAAGTTGTCACCAGGATGCCAAGTTCTGAATAGGCCCATTAACAGTTTTTAGCAGAACAAGTGTTTCCATTAGAAGATTTCCCCTTCACCTCTTGTTCTGGTGACAGCTTTAACATGTTGGATTTCCTATCACTTTTTGTCTTGTTAATGATGAGTGATACTACCCGGGGGGACACAGACAGCAATAAAAACCCCACAAGGGTTCTAATCCTTCCCTATACTATATAAAAACGAATAAAAATGTTGGCCACACATGCACTGTAACAGCTTGGGTGTCAACTGGAGTCATCCAGTATAGGACTAAAGTGGTTGTAAACCTCAGACATAAAATATGAGCAAAGCATATCCCTCTATAGTGTGTACTTGTCTCGATCCAGAGCACAAAGTGTAATTTCTGTCTGTTCTTTCCTCTCCTTACTATCAGCATGAGTCACTTTTGGCAAACTTTCCAGACACCAAGTGAAAAAAGGTGATGGGGAGGACACAGCCTGTGATTGACAGCATCAGCTCTGTTCCTGTGTGCTGTGTGTGTGGGCCCCCCCCCCCCCTCACCCTCCAATCAGCTCTCAGAGCTCTCCTCACTGAGATCTGCAGAGTGTAACTTCAGCTCTCCACCCCTTTTTTTCTGACAACTCAGACACACTTTATAAATTCTCCTTGTTTAATCTCTGTGTATCACCTAAGGCCAGTCACTTTACTGGGGATATGTAAGATTTTTACATCTATTTTAACTGTATATTCGCCTGCATTGATCTGACCAAGTTTTATTTAAAAAAAAAAAAGTTTTGTGCATCAATTAATTGGAATTCAAATGTGAAAGAATGCTAATAGCTTTTCTTTTGAGTTTATTTTAGTCAAACTCATGCTGGGACACAGGATTTCTCAATCAACCAGCTATTTTTGGATTTGACTTGGTGCCGGAAACAAGCTCAAAAATAGTTCTTAACGCTCCCCATACCCCCATGCATTAGCAAATGTGCAAGTTTTCGCACGCGCCAAACTGCATGGTGCTGCAGCCTTCTTTCCCATGTTTCTCACAAGTAGGGCAACCCATTGAAATGAATGGGCTCCCCTACACTAGGGAACGTACGGAAACAAGTGCAGAACCCGGCGCACTAGGTCGCACCCTATTGGTGTGAATTTAGCTAGCCTAAAACAAATAAACTAAAGAAATTATTTCAGGCTGTCAATTTCCTATTACACAAACAAGCTAAAAAATATTTTTACAAGTCATCCTGCGTGATTTATTTTTTATTATTAAAGCAACTGAATGCAAACCAGTACAGAACTCTGCAGCACCCAGCTAACCGGAATAGCCAACCTTCCTGAAGTCCACTCTATTATTTCCATAGTGACAGAGGTCTCAGCTGTCCATTTGGAAGGACATACAGAAGTCACGTCACAATGATACAGCCCAAAGTGTGCTTCCTACTCAAAGGTGGCGGCCATAAACATATTGATTTGTTATTGATCCAGGTATGAACAAACACAAGCAAAGAGATTCCTATTTAATTTGATCATTTTAGTCACATCAAATGATCGACAGAATGATCATATCAATATGTGTGTGATCATTACACACACCTGTATTCAGGGGAATAAAACAATTTATAGACTCTCTTGATTTGCCAATCGATTTGCTCTTCTAATCAATTGGTATTAAGATCAGTTGTCTGTGGATATTCATTCAGTTAATCACAAAACAGCCACAGCCACCATGTTCAATTGGCTCTCTAGTGTGAAAATCAATTTAACCACTTCTGGACCGGAAGGTTTTGCCCCTTAATGACCAGGCTATTTTTTGTGAATTGGCACTGCATTACTTTAAAGCGGAGTTCCACCCTGAAAATTTTTTTTCCCTGTCTGCTTGCTCTTAATAACCTGTAAAACAATTGGATAATTTTTTTTTTTTTTTTATTCACTTACCTTACTTCCTCTTCCTCCCTCTGCGGACACGGCCGCCGCCGTCACTTCGTTCTTGCGTTGACTCCTGGGAGCTGAACGTCATCGCTCCCAGCAATCAATGCGCCTGCACCGGCCCTGCTCGACAGTTCCGGCGCAGGCGCGTCATTCCCTTCTTAACAGCTTCTGGGCCTGCGCCGGAACTGACGAGGGGGGGCGCTGCAGGGCATTCTGGGACCGAAGAGGACGCCCTGGCTTCAGCTGCCCACACCTGAGATGGCAGCGCTGGACAAGAAATTTTCAAGGTAAGTATTTCTTCTAAAAGGTAAGTGAACCCAGGGACAGTTCAGAGGCAATCATTGCACTAGCCCTGACTGTCCCGGGGGCATTTTTATCTAAATTTTTTTTTCAGGCCGGAACTCCGCTTTAACTGACAATTGTGCAGGCGTGCGACACTGTACCCTAATAAAATTGATGTCCTTTTTTCCTACAAATAGAGCTTTCTTTTGGTGGTATTTGATCACCTGTGCGATTTTTATTTTTTTGCCCTATAACCAAAAAAAGAGCAACAATTCTGAAAAAAAAAAACATTATAACACTCCCACATAAATCTTTTAAAAATCAAATGTTTTCATCCTTTTAGGCCAATTTGTATTCTGCTACATATTTTTGGTAAAAAATCCCAATAGGCGTATTTTGATTGGTTTGCATCTAAAAACTAGGGGGAAGATTTATGTAATTTTTATTTATTTATTTATTTATTGTTACTGGTATTGGTGTCAATCTGAGATTTTTAGCGGGACTACGACATTGCGGCGGACAGATCGGATCCCTAACTGACATTTTTGACACTTTTGGGGGTGACCAGTGACATTACTAAAGTAATCAGTGCTATAAATATGCACTGTTACTGTAATATTGACACTGGCAGGGAAAGGGTTAACCCAGGGGTGATCAAAGGGTTAAGTGTGAGCCTAGGGGAGTGTTTTCTAACTGTATGGGGGAGGGACTTGTGAAATCAACACAGAGACCTGTGATCCTAAATAGGAGGACCACAGGCGCTCTGTGTTCATTCCAGGGAGAACGGTCTGCTGTGTTTACAAGAGCAGAATGTCGTTCTCTCTCAGCGGGGAGCGATCGCGGGTGCCCGATGGATCGGCTTCCCCACTTTCTAATGGGGGCAGGCGTGCACCCCCAGGAGTGCTCCCGCGAACTGCTATACAGGTACGGGGGTTCACGCAGCCGAGCCAGCCTGCCGCAGTATATCTATGGCGGGCGATCGCCAAGTGGTTGAGTTGGTCATTTTAGTCACATTGAATGATCATATTGATACATGTGTGTATTCATTTTGCACACGTGTATAAAACAATTTGTCCATCCTCTTAATTTGCCAGTCTATTTGCTCATCTCTAAGGATCGGTTCACACTGGTGCGATGTGGGAACCAGTGCGATTCCTGCTTTGCATCTAAATAGGCAGTTCACACTGCTCTCTGTGAACCGCTGCAGGTGTCGATGTAAAGTTAATGACACCCCCAAATCCGTTCGCAGAAAACAGTGCGAGCTGTGAAATTGGGTGGGAAGTGTTCAGACCCATGCGATCCGATTCCAGTGCGGACCAAAGATCACATGCGATATCTGGGATTGCACCAGTGTGAACCCAACCAAAAGGTGACCATTCACATATTAATTTATGTACGACCGATCTCTCTCCCTAACAATCAATTCATCATCAATTAAAATATCAAATGATGCAATACATAAGATATTGATTGAAAATACGATCTATCAAAAAGGATCTGTTATAAATGATTATTTATTCAAACTAGATTACAATTGGTTGTTTGATAAACATTCAGATATTTCTTTGAATGATCAGAAAAGATCAATCTCATTACTACAGGCTGATTGCTTAGCCACCACTAGTGTCACAATCATTGGAAATATCACTAAATCAATCAAACTGATGGTCTGGGGATATGAATTCAATCATTTGTCTCATCGAATAATTAAATGTTCACATTGATACATGTGTGTGATCATTTTTCACATCTGTATACAGGAGATGAAATCAATATGTAGATTCTCTTATTTTGCCAGTTGATTGGCTTTTCTCAGATTTAGCTGGCCCTACACATATCAATCTGTGATCAATTCGGGTACGAGCGATCATAAACAAGCGATTCATCATCTATATTACATATCGAATTATGCAACACATACGGTATTGAAACTATGACCTATCAGAAATGATCTTTTGAAAATGATTGTTTAATCAATCTGTAATACAGTTGGTTGTCTGATATACACACAGATATTTGTTCGACTGATCAGAAATAAGTATATATCTGTCATGGCTGATTGATTTGCTGTGTTGGAATCAATCAAAAGCTCACTAGATGGACTGGATGAAGGGTGTTTGGTTCTTGATCTTTATTCAGCTTGGTCATATTGAGGTGGCCATACATGTTCCAATTTGTGATTGATTTAGATATGAGCAGTCACAAACAAGTGACCCCTATTTGAATAAAATATTAAATGATGCAACACTCTATTATTCTGTATTTTGTGACTGATCAAAAATATGAGCTATCAGTTCTAAATGTAAATGATCTGTGAAAATTATATAATTGATCTGAATTATAATCGCTTTTTGACACACATGGATATTTGTTCAATTGATGAGAACCGATTGTCAAAATTCTGCCACCACGGATGATTTTTTTCTAAATTGTTTGGGAATTTACTAAATCGGTTGATTGAAGGCTCTTTAGTTTACAATTCTTATTCAATTCGACATGTTTTTTCACATTAAATGATTAATTTCATTATTATATCTATATATGCATGGCCAATTTTAGTCACATCGAATGATTGACTGAATGATCATGTTGATAATTTTGTGACCAGCTTGTCATGGCCATACATGGAACGATTTTATATACAATTGTATTGTCAGTTAATTTTCTGTTGTGGAAAAAATATAATTGAAAGAGAGGATGAGCAAAAAGATCAAATTATCTTAACAATCATATTACTCTATCTATCTACTTTTTTTATGATTGAATTTTGCTGTACATCATTTGTCGATCGATGACACAGTATATATCTTTTCAATACTTCATAAATCGAGTTATTGTAGGATTCGGTGAAGAAACATTTGATCAGATCGTTATGTGTATGGCCACAATCAAACTGATCAAATTGAAAAAGAATTGTAAACCACAGACCCTCCATTCCATCCATTTCAACAGGTCGACTGACCGTGGCAAAATTGTAACCATTATTTCTTATCAATTGAATTAAAGGGATTGTAAAGGCAGAAGGTTTTTTTTTTATCTTAATGCATTCTCTGCATTAAGTTAACCACTTCTATACCGGGCCAATTCTGGCACTCCGCTCCTACATGTAAAAATCATAATTTTTTTGCTAGAAAATTACTCAGAACCTCCAAACATTATATATATTATTCAGATAGGGAATAAAATGGCGGTTATTGCAACTTTTTATGTCACACGGTATTTGCGCAGCAATTTTTCAAATGCTTTTTTTTTTTGAAAAAAAAAAAAAAAACTGTTTTATGAATTAAAAAACAAAACACTAAGGCTCCGTTCACATGTGAGCGTATGGATCACGGGCAGAACCGCCGCGGTTCCGCCCGCGATCCGGAGATTTATTGCAAATCGCGGGACGCCTAGCGTTGCCCGTTGATTTGCAATAGCCCCCCAAACGCCGAGCGATGTTGCCGCGATTTCCGCCTGCCAAATCGCGGCAACATCGCGCAAACAAAATCGCGGGACGCAATACGCTCCAAAGAAGTACAAGAGCTTCTTTGGAGCTTATTGCGTCCCGCGATTTTGTTTGCGCGATGTTGCCGCGATTCGGCAGGCGGAAATCGCGGCAACATTGCTCGGCGTTTGGGGGGCTATTGCAAATCAACGGGCAACGCTAGGCGTCCCGCGATTTGCAATAAATCTCCGGATCGCGGGCGGAACCGCGGCGGTTCTGCCCGCGATCCAAACGCTGACATGTGAATGCAGCCTTAAGTTAGCCCAATTGTTTTGTATAATGTAAAAAGTAATGTTATGCTGAGTAAATAGATACCTAACATGTCACGCTTTAAAATTGCGCACACTCGTGGAATGGCGCCAAACTTCGGCACTTAAAAATCTCTATAGGCAACGTTTTAAAATTTTTTACAGGTTACCAGTTTAGAGTTCCAGAGCAGGTTTTGGGCTAAAATTGTTGCTCTCGCTCTAGTGTTTGCGGCGATACCTCACATGTATGGAGGAAATGCAGTTTACATATGTGGGCGCGACATACATATATGTGTTCCATTCTGCGTGCGAGCACGCAGGCACAGGGGGTACTTAAAATTTTTTTTATTGTTTTTTTTATTTTTATTTTTACATTTTCCCTTTAATTTATTTTTTATTTTTTGGATCACTTTTATTCCTATTACAAGGAATGAAAACATCCCTTGTAATAGGAATAGTGCATGACAGATCCTCTTTATGGAGAGATTTGGGGTCAATAAGACCTCAGATCTCTCCTACAGGCAGAAACTGTAAATTAAAAAACAAAAAACAAAACGATCTCGGCGATCCAGCTGAGATCACGGGAGTATTTACAACTGGGTTGGGGCTGTGTGTCTGAATGGACACAGGGAGCTGTGAATCGGCTCGGGTGCCCCCATAGCAAGCTGTTTGCTGTGGAGACACTTAGCAGGAGGGGGGGCAGGAGCACAGTAGAGGGACCTGAGAAGAGGAGGATCTGAGCTGCTCTGTGCAAATCCACTGTAACAGAGGAGGTAAGTATAAGTGCCGGTTCACATTGCAGCGGCACGACTTCGGGGGCGACCTGTGAAGTCGCGTGCAGCGCGACTTCGGCACGACTTGCACGGACTTCATAAAATGAATGTCTATGCAAGTCGCTCCAGGTCGCCCCGAAGTAGTACAGGACCCTTTTTCTAAGTCGGAGCGACTTGTGTCGCTCCTATTAGAACCGTTCCTGTACTACACAATGGACCGCGACGGTCCACGACTTGTCAGGCTGACCAAGTCGCCTGACAAGTCGTACTAGTGTGAACCGGCACTTACATGTTTGTTTGTTTTTTTTTGTTTTTTGTTTTTTTTTAAATGAGACTTTACAATCTTTTTAATATCTGCATAGAGCATGTCAGATAACTGATTGCAGTACTAATCAGTGAAATTATCATTTTTAATAGTTAATTTCTAATTGCATTTTCAACCATTTTTAAAATCTGATTCCTGCTGTACTGAATTGTATAGTAACTGTATTATCTACACTTATGTCGTAAAATGCTGCACAAACTGTTGGCGCTACATAAATCCTGTATTATCATAATAATAGTATTAAAGAAAAACTTAATTTGGGTACATTCAACCCTGTACTGCAACGCAGTGCATGAGACATTAATCTTCAATCGATACCTTTTTTTTATATTGTTTTATATTTGAATCAATGATGAATCACTTGTTTACGAAGGCTCGTTCCCTGATCGATACACATCAAGCGATCGATTGAATGATAATAACAATACGTGTGTGTGGCCAACTGTCACCTGCTGTAGGGAGCGATGAGAGCGGCACACCTCCGACAGAACTCCCCTTTTGTCTCTGTTGATCTGATAGTTGATCCAGCCTGCCTACCAGTTGTTTCACTAAATTATGCATCCTGACCTGATGGTACAGGAGCATCAGGGAGGGAGGATCTACTGTCAGGCAACGTCCAATCACAGGCAGGCTGAGCAGGGAGAGGCTGACACCGCAGCCTCCCTGTGATGTGATGCTGGGGATGAGGACACTGTGTGGTTGCAGAGAGAGAGCCGGCTCTGTCTGATGTTACAGGAAGCATTAATAATAAGGTAAGCGGCTGGGTCACACACATTGCATCCCAGGCACCTCTGCAAGGGGCAATCACAGTGCAGGCAAAGGGGGCCATGTACCATCCATGTACCATCCAGCAGGCTCATCTGTGCATGCTTCATACCACTTTACAGAGGACCAGGCTGGGGGAGATGTGTTAGGAGGCTGGGGGAGCCTGCAGCATCTCTTCATCCTCATCACAGCAAAATCAGGTGCATTCAAAGCCAGGATCAGCGATTGGAGAGCAGCGTATACAGCGTATACCTCAAGGCTTTGCTCCCACAGTGGCCAATGGGTTAAAATCATTTCCAGGGACCCTGTGCTGCTGAGCCTGTGAATGTGAGGCTCCACAATACCCAGAATCACTTTATACACCACAATAGGTTCATTCACAAAGCTTTAATGCATTGATCGTTATTTTAAGTCATGTGACTGTCATTTCCAATTCTCATCGCTCTGAATATAACTGTCACTTTGTGAAAATAAGGAGGTGTGTGTGGTGTGTTAGCTTTGTGGACTGAACCTTATCTATGAATACTATACGATTCTTGGAGCAAGCAGGGACATCCCTGCAACGCCGCTGGCAACTGTGCATTTTGTTAATTACAGCTATTTCAGATGTGTCAATCATCAGTGATGTAGCTATAGAGGGGTCAGCACCTGGCTTCCTTATTTGCCTTGGATACTCTGGTAGAGGGATCTCCTTGCTAAACTTCTCAAATCTCTCGCTGCTCACCTAGATGTTTTCTGCTTTCCCACCCTATTTGTGTTACTTCCAGTACATTCTGTTGCGTTCTCCATAATATAAAATCGATACAAATACAGTAGGGATAGTTGGAGCCCCCTCATAGTGGGCACAGCAGGAGCCCCCTCATAGTGGGCACAGCAGGTATGCAGATTCAAAAACGCAGAGGAAGAATGGTGGGAAACCCCTCTTAATCGGTACAGTGGATGTACAGACCTGGAAATTTTGTGCAGGGATGGTGGGTACATTTAAAAACTCGAAGCATAAATGGTGTGAACCACTCAAAATCAGCACAGCAGGTGTACATACCCAGAAACGCCAAGCAAGAATGGTGGGAACCCCTGATAATAGGCACAGTGGGTGTACAGACCTGGGAACTCTGTGCACGGATGGTGGAAACCCCTCATAATGGACACAGTGGGTGTACAGACCTGGGAACTCTGTGCATGGATGGTGGGAACCCCTAATAATGGGCACAGTGCGTGTACAGACCTGGGAACTCTGTGCACGGATGGTGGAAACCCCTCATAATGGACACAGTGGGTGTACAGACCTGGGAATGATGTGCATGGATGGTGGGAACCCCTAATAATGGGCACAATGGATGTACAGACCTGAGAACTATGTGCAAGGATAGTGGGAACCCATCATAATGGGCACAGCAGATGCAGACTCAAAAATTTAAAGCAAGAATGGTGTGAACCACTCAAAATCGGCACACCAGGTGTACATACCCAGAAACGCCAAGCAAGAATGGTGGGAACCCCTGATAATAGGCACAGTGGGTGTACAGACCTGGGAACTCTGTGCACGGATGGTGGAAACCCCTCATAATGGACACAGTGGGTGTACAGACCTGGGAACTCTGTGCACGGATGGTGGAAACCCCTCATAATGGACACAGTGGGTGTACAGACCTGAGAACTCTGTGCAGGGATGTTGGGAACCCAGCATAATGGGCACAGCAGGTGTAGACTCAAAAACTCAAAGCAAGAATGGTGAGAACCACTCAAAATCGGCACACCAGGTGTACATACCTGGAAACACCAAGCAAGAATGGTAAGAACCCCTCATAATGGGCACGATGGGTGTACAGACCTGGCAATTCTGTGCAGGGATGATGGGAACCCTTCAAAATGGTCACAGCAGGTGTGCAGATCTGGAAACTGAGAACAGGGATGGTGGGAACCCCTTCTAATGACCACAGTAGGTATGCAGAGCTGAGAACCAAGCACAGAGATCCCACCAATAGATTTACAGAGGGACAGAAGAGACTGTCAGAAGGTTTATTGTCCAGCAGTTACCAAACACTGAAATAATAAATTTGGGTGGACTGAGCCTTTACCAGGTGGGATGTCACAGTAAAAAAGAAAATTATCAAGAGACATGTTTGTATAAGCAAAGTGTAATATTCTAAAGCAGCTAGAAGCCCCTTTAAAGGGTTTATTTATAATAAAGTGAAGGTTGATTGACTGCAGTGGCTTCTTGCACTTTGAACGCTGTGATTGTGCTTTGCTTTGCTGAATGTTTGTGAAATATATAGTTCAGTCTAGGATGACCATGCACTATATAATTGGATTATAAAATCTACTTTAGATTTACCATCAACTATGTAGTGTAAGGCCCTGTCTGATTTGACACTAATTGAATGTATTGTTTGAGTGTATCCTCATTTTGCATGGTTTTGGTAAATCTAAAGGAGAGTGTAGAGAGATTACATTGTATAGTGTACAGCTAGCTTAAGACAGTTACATGGCACATCTCACCATATACGTGGGAGTTCCCCGCTATTTGTATGTATACATCCTACAGAATTGTGATGATCTGGGTTCTGTATATTGAGGAGTTAGACTTATTGAGGAGTGAGATTATTAAAGCTGCTTTGTCATAATATAAGCATGAGTCTGAAGACCCCAACCTGCGGATCAGGCCCATTGAATACATACAGTCACAGGTCTTTGTGTATTTGCATTTAAACTAATTCTGTGATAAACGTGTAGATATTGTCCTTAGTGAAAAAATAATTTTTCCGGGAAACCAAAGCTATTGTAAAGTGTTTGAACATGGTGAAGTGTCAGATCTGTGTGTTTACATTCAATTTGTAAAAAATGAATTTGTTGGGGCCCTTTTACACTGGTGCGCTTAAAAAGTGGTATGCGTTTTGCCAAAATGCATATGGAATTATTAATGCATTTTCAATGTGTTTGTGGTGCGTTTTTTTAAGCATGCACTGAAAATGCAGCATGCAGGTCTTTAAAAAACGCACATATGTGACATATGGGTTTAAAAGGGATACATTTTTCATGCATTTCTGTTATGCTTTTAAAACGGCAAAAGCTTATCAAACACTGATCAGTGTGAAAGGGCTCTTTAATGGGGATTACAATCAATGACTTATCCCCCCTAACATTTTTGTATGCAGACAGACTGCTACAACGTATGTAGTTCAAAGTGTAGAAGGTATAGCATTCATACTACTGGCTATCATGCTTGTCAGTCTATAACATATGTTCCCGGGTTCGCATAATAACAATGTAAAGTGTATGGGAAGTAGAATGGATTGCTATCATTGCTAAACACCAGAGTTGTGAATGTCTGTTATATACTGCAACATTGTTTACATGCTTGGTATACACTACATTGTATAATATTTTGTGCAGATGTGCAGGTATCGTACATAATGTAGATGGACCTACATGGGAGCATACAGTTTCTGTTTCTGACACCAATGGACATGTTAGGGTGATGGGAGGACAGTGCAGGATTCAGATAGAGGTGTATGGCTGTAGATATGATGGTATGTGCTCAATACAGTTATGCATTTGAAAAAGAAAGATGTGCTATACCTGGTATGTGAGATTGGCACAGAATGAAGCACTGAAGGCCAGAAACAGACTTGATCAAGGCTAAATTCCGATTTGCATCTAAACTGCTGTGCCTCTCATGCATTGTGATGCCTCTTCACCACTTGTTTTAACTCCATACATGCTGAACCAACAGCGTGTCTCCGTTCCCTAGAATGGCTTAAGTTTGGTAGCGGTACTGCCTGCAAAATGCGACAAGGGCGATTAATTTTACCGCGGCATGTGCACACCCCTGTCTGCTGCCTTTCCAGCTTAGGGTGGGGCAGTTGGGGGGGGGGGGCTCTAATGTGGTTCAACTGGGTCCTTTCTACCAAACTTAAGTCTAAACAAGACCTAAATTTAAGTTTTCCAGGATATTCAATGTTTACAAAAAACATTTATTATCATTTAGGCCCCTTTCAGACGGGTGGACTCTGGAAGCGGATCCGCTCCGCTTGCTCAGTGAGGAATCTCTCCGCTGGTCCTCACTGAGCAGGCAGATGACAGGTCTGTGTCCGCTCCACTGATGCAGAGTGGACACAGACACAGACTGCTTTCCTCTATGGGTAGTCAGATGGAAATAGACCTCCTGTCCCATTACACCTGGCTGCTATCCGAACTGATCCGCCAGATGGATTGGGGAATGGACCCCCATCCATCTGTTTTTAGCGGATAGGATCGGATGTCGGCGGGTGTCAAAGGGGGGCAATAGATGGTCCGATCGGGTCCACCTAAAAAACTGACAGACAGACCCGATCGGTTCACCAGTGTGAAAGGGGCCTTATAAACAACTGAGCACTTTTAAGCCTTTTGCACATGGGGGTTAAGAAAAAAAAGGCCACGTTTTTTACTGATCTGCACATAGATGCCATGTAGTCTATGGAACAATGCACACAGCTGAATAAAGAATACAGCGATAAATGCAGAGCCATAAAATAAAAATAGTACATTTTACGTTTGAGTGCAGTAATTTACACACATACAGTACGTGCCTCCAGTAGATTGTAATGCTGTCAACTACAAGAGGATGAAGAAGAATTTTATGCCTGTGTATGCATTGCATACGCACGTTTATGGTAAGGTCTTTACAGAACGTTTTACTCAGGCCCTGAGTATGAACATCAGTAAATGATTACGTCGGTGTGCCCGTAATGTGGCGTTATTGTTGCTAGTGCAGTAATATGGTTACAATCACCTTGTCATGAATTGTTTACTTCAAGAAAATGATTTAGGTTCAATATTGAATGCAGGATTAGCCAGCAACAATATAATAGTGTTGGAGACGGGAGTAATAATACCTTGCGTGTCAGTGTGGTCAGCACTTTTGTGGCGGCGCCAGACTTCTTATAGTTTCAACCAAAGCATCTGTAACATACAGCATGATGCTTGGGTCAGGAGCCATGGCTGAGTCCCCTGCAGCGTGCAGAGCCATTTGTTTACTTTTCTTACTAGCTCTGAGCTGTGCGCAGGAAGCCGATATAATATGAATGAATACAGATCAGCTGTACGGACTCACCTGCGCATCTGAATTTACCAGGAAAGCAGGAACGTTGGCATGGATCCAGAAAGATAGGCTCTGCATACTGGTCTGTACAGGCAAACCCCACTTTAAGGTAAACAATGGGACCAGAGCATGAATGTAAAATCAAAATGTACTTAACCACTTCTGGACCGGAAGATTTTCATTTTCCCCCTTAACACCCCTGGCGGTATGATTGTTTCGGATTTTAGGTGCTGAAAGCGGTACCATTATTTTGCATGTAATTCTTAATGATGAGCAGCCCAAACCAACTATTTACATATGATTTTTTTTTATTGTGCGTTCTTCTTTATAACATCTCGGTTATGATAAAGTTTGAAACACAAAATCATAAATTATAATATAATAAATAACTAACTATAAATAAGTTAAAGTATGTATATATATATATAAGTACAGTAAAACTGCAGTTAAGGGCACTTGGGGGCAAACTAATGTCAATTTATTTTATTTTGTATTGTAATCAGTGGGTTTGTGTGTATAACTTTTTGAATTTGCCGCCGGTTCCACCCCCCCTGCGAGCGTCACGTCGCAGGAGACGGAAGACGGGGCTCACAAGCATCGGGCGAAAGATCTGGCCGCCGCACACCGCTGGGATACATCGCTGGATCCCGGGGATAAGGTAAGTAACCCCTCTTTCAGGATCCAGCGATGCTCCTCGGGGGTTACCGCTAATTGCACTGAAATTTAACCCCGAGCCACACTCTGGAATACCGCTAAGGAGTTTAATGACCAGGCAATTTTTTGCGTTTCGGCACTGCGTGACTTTAAATTACAATTGCACAGTCGTGCGACGCTGTACCCTAATAAAATTGATATCCCTTTTTCCCACAAATAGAGCTTTCTTTTGGTGGTCTTTGATCACCTGTTCGATTTTTATTTTTTTGCGCTATAAATAAAAAAAAGAACGACAATTCTGAAAAAGAAAAACAATGTTTTTCACTTTCTGCTATATAACATTCCCAAAAACAACATTTAAAAATCAAATTTTTTCATCCTGTTTGGCAAATTTGTATTCTGCTACATTTTTTGGGTAAAAAAATCCCAGTAAGCATATTTTGATTGGTTTGCGCAAAAGTTATCGCCTCTACAAACTAGGGGGAAGATTTGTCATTATTATTCATTTTACTAGTAATGGCGGCGATCAGCGATTTTTAGCTGGGAATGCAACATTGTGGCAGACAGATCGGACCCCTAACTGACATTTTTGACACTTTTGGGGGGACCAGTGACATTACTACAGTAATATGTGCTAAAAATATGCACTGTTACTGTAATAATGAAACTGGCAGGCAAGGGGTTAACCCTGGGGGGATTAAAGGGTTAAGTGTGAGCCTAGGGGAGTGTTTTCTAACTGTATGGGGGAGGGACTTGTGAAATGAACACAGGGACCTGTGATCCTAAATAGGAGGATCACAGGCCCTCTGTGTTAATTCCAGAGAGAACAACGGTCAGCTGTGTTTACAACAGCAGACAGTCGTTCTCTCTCAGCGGGGAGCGATCATGGGTGCCCGGGGGCAATCGCGGCTGCTGGTTCTGTGGGTCGGCTTCCCCGCTTCCTAATCGGGCCCCAGGTACGGTGGTTCACGCAGCTGAGCCAGCCTGCCGAAGCAAGTGGTTAAAGTGAAGCAATACCTTTTTTCACTTCTAAAGGCATGTAAATACACTAGCTCTATGGGAAATATTGGTCAACTTGACATGGCACTGCTCCCAATTTTTAACATTGGCGTCTATGGGACAGTGGACCTACGGCTAGGACATGGTAGATCACCTAGGCAAGCTGGCTAACAGCAAAATCAGGTTGTAGTCCTGGGTCCCCTCTCCAGACTTCCCAAGTTTGGTGTTCCTGTCACTTATGGTTCAGGAGCAGTGCCATGTCAGGCTGACCAAGATTTCTTATAGACACTAAGGCCCCTTTCACACATACGGTCTGATCAGATCCGCCTGTCAGTTTTTCAGGCGGACCTGATCGGATGCCCCATGCATCCCTATGGGGCAGCGGATGTCAGCGGAGACATCTCCGCTGACACCCGCTGCCATCCGATCAAATCCGGACAGATGGAAACCCTATTTTCCATCCGTCTGGCGGATCGGATTGGATGAGAATGGACAGGCGGTCCGTTCTCATCCGATTCCCCCATAGCGGGGATCTGACAGCTCCGTCTCCGCATCACAGGGTGGAGACGGAGCTGTCATCCGCCTGCTCATCTGGGATCGGCGGATCGATCCCCCGCTGGCGCTGAGCACAACGGACTCCGTCGATGGAACGGAGCCATGTGAAAGTGGCCTAATGTGTCCATACTTGGAGTGTACGTAAAGTGAGGGTACATAAAGCGGGGTATGCCTGTACATACTTGTCAAACTCAGCTGTGTGGATGAGTCCGGCTGAAGCCTAGCCATTCATTTTTATATGACTACCTAGACACAGCTCAGGACCAGTAAATAAACAGATGACTCTTCACACTGCATGGGACTGAGCGCTCCTGTGAATGAGCCCTAAATCACCTGGTACAGGGGAGCAGTGGTACTGCAAAGCCCAGGCCGGATTGAAACAAGTATCATAGGATAACGTCAGGGCTGGAACAAAAAAGCTAAACACGTTCCAGGAGCTCCTATGATGCACATATGTCATTTTTTTTATTAGTTTCTTTTAACCACTTGCCAACCTCCCCATAGCAAATGCTACAGGGTGTCTGTTCTGTGCAGAATCGCGTATACAAATCTGTGCAGAATCACGTATACATATCTGTGCAGAATCACGTATACATATCTGTGCAGAATCGCGTATACAAATCTGTGCAGAATCGCGTATACAAATATGTGCAGAATCACGTATACATATCTGTGCAGAATCACGTAGACACTAGACAGTATGTGATTTCGCACTTCCAGGTAGGGGGCACGTGCGCGCACTGCTTCTGCTGTGATTTGTCACCCACTGATTGTCGGGGAGAGTTGCTGGACAGAGCTCTGCATATGTAAACAATTCAGAGCTCCGTCCTGACAGTGGGGAAGTGATTAATTTTCTTTGCATGCAAAGAAAATCCATCACATCCCTAAGTAAAAAAAAAAAACAGCACACATAGTACACACAAACACTGGTTAGGCACATATTTAACCCTTTGAATACCCTAGAAGTTTAACCCCTTCCCAGCCAGTGTCATTAGTACAGTGACAGTGCATATTTTAAGCTCTGATCACTGTATTATTCGTCTCACTGGCTCTCACAAAGTGTCAAAAGTGTCAGTGTCCGATTTGTCCGCCGCAATAAGACGCTGATCGTCACCATTACTAGTACTAGTATATAAAAAAAAAATTATAAAAATTACAGCATATATCCCATAGTTTGTAGACGCTCTATCTTTTGCGCAAACCAATCAATATATGCTTTTTGGATTTTTTTTTACCGAAAAGATGAAGCACAATACTGTTGTTTTTGTTTTTCAAAATTAATGGTCTTTTTTTGTTTATAGCGCAAAAAAAGAAAAAACACAGTAGTGATCAAATACCTCCAAAAGGAAGCGGTATTTGTGTGGAAAAAAATGACAAATTTTATTTGGGTACAGCGTTGCATGACCACGCAACTGTCAATTAAAGTAACACAGTGTCGTATCGCAAAAAATGGCCTGGTCATGAAGGGGGGTAAAGCTTCCAGAGGACAAGTGGTTAATTTTTACAATAAAATCCTATATCTTATTATAATTTTTCATGTTATGCCTCATGTGATTATGGATGGTTTTATGGCCTTTTTATTAATTCTTCAAAGTGCCCTTTTTTAGCTGGATACTATTTGGCATATTTTGACCAGAACCATGCTTGGTGGGTTTTTCTGTTTTCATATGTTATATATTGTATGTAGGCAGAGCTGGGACAAGATCTAGAGCCCAGGACGAACATGCCAAACTGTGCCCCCCCCCCCTTCAAGATGTATGAGCGTTGTGTCAGCAAAAATCTCCCCACAAAATCTCAGCACTAATTTACAAGCATAAATTCCCCCTCCTGCCAGTACAAATCTACCCCCCTTCTGAAATCCCCCATTTCAGCACAAATCTTTGCCCCCCCACACCCCAAAAATTCCCCCAAGGTCAAATGCCCCCCCCCCCCAATAAAATTCACCCCTCCTAGCACAAATCCTCTACCCCTCAAATTTCCCCTATTAGTATACATCACCCCCCTACTTCAGCCCCCCCAGCACAAATTACCCCCAAATACACAAATATTCTTCCCCCATCCCCCTCCCAACTCAAATCCCCCTTAATCACCACTCTTAGCACCCCCCCTCCACAAATGCCCCCTCCTAGAACACAACTTACCCCCTGTGGCCCCCAATATTCCCCCTTCCAACACAAATCCCCTCTGCTCCAATGTCTTTGTGGTGCCCCCCAACCTCACCTGATACCACAGTGCCGAGGGCAGCCGACCCTTCTGCCCACCCCTTGTCCCGGCCCTGTATGTGGCCGGTGTCTTACCTTTAGGGCTCTTTCACACGGTCCGCCTCCGTAGGCGGATCCGTGTTGCTCAGCGGGGATGACAGCTCCGTCTCCGCTTGCAGAGCGGAGAGGGAGGTGTCTCAGCCCCCGCTGCCCTCTATGGGGGATCGGATGAGAGCGGACGGCCTGTCCGCTCTCATCAAATCCGATCCGATCCGATTACTGAACGGATGGAAAAATAGGGTTTCCATCCGTCCAGATTTCACGGACAGGATCGGATACGGATGGCAGCGGGTGTCAGCGGAGGTGTCTCCGCTGACACCCGCTGCCCCATAGAGCTGCATGGAGGATCCGATCAGATCCGCCTAAAAAACTGACAGGCGAATCTGATTGGATCGCCCGTGTGAAGAGCCCTTAGGCAACATGGACTCTGGCATATTAAAATACTCTTATCTACCCTGGATCTTTCTGCTAGGAGTTGGCAAAAAAAACAAGCATACAAAATAGTTTGTTTTGGTCTGTTTACAGGTGTATGGCGTTAAGAAATGTAAACTCATTCTATTGACCAGAATATGCAAGGCACTGAAATTAATTTATGTATGTTTATATGCATATGTGCGTAAATGATGTCAGTAGCTCATCTCCAAATGCAAGTTTGAGGCTTTTTTTTTTTTTTAATGCCCTGAATGCTGCTCCAAAATTCAAATCTAATCAGCACAATGTGCATGGACGCATTGGCTAAAATGTAGCTGCATTCAGGGGTATAAAGAAAATGAAAAAATGCCCTGAAAAGTGGTGTTTTGTCTGCCTGTGTGCATGAGGCCTCATGGAGTTTTTATAATTTGATATAATAATTGTCGTGTACCAAGAAAGCATTGATGTTACTTCTCTATTCGCAGTGGTGAGGACATTTGTTTCAGGGGCAATTGAGGATGTAGTATTCATAGACATTTATCACTGACTTTCAAGTAATAAAACCTCAATTACAAATCAATAAGGTAATTTCAGGTTTTCAGATGCATTATAAAAGAAAATCCGCAAAAACAGACATTTCGAGCCAAACTCCCAGCACACATTAAAACTAACAGGAAATAGTCAGAAGAGTGCTAATGCTAAATATGATCTTCAGTTTTACAAATTGCAACTCCAATGGCTGCTTTTAAATAAACATATCTTTGGGGGAGTGTCCAGGAAGTTTTGTCCCCACCTACTATGTGACTGAGCCACTCAGAAGCCGGGGGGCGGGGAGTGTTTTCCTATGGGGTGGGTCATGGATTAGACTTGCCGTGTATTGAAGAAACATGCATGAAACATGGTCACCAAGTCATAACATTTTAAGAAAAAGGAATGTTGGTCTTCACAAATGTACTGTTATTTCTGAGGCTGGTTGTAGAAATATGGGCAACTTTTATTGCATGCACTGGTTTTGTTTAAGCCAGCTTTTGGCTTTAACCTTCCTAGCGGTATTCCCAAGCGTGGCTCGGGGTTACATTTCAGAGCCAAAAGCGGTAACCCCGAGCCACACTCGGGGTACCGCCAGAAGCATCGCTGGATCCTGTAAGCAGGGTTACTTACCTTGTCACCAGGATCCAGCAATGTGTCCCGGCGGTGTCTCACGGCGGATCTTCCTCCCGATCGTCTCCGTGCCCCGGCTTCCATCTCCTGCGAAGTGACGTTCGCAGGGGGGGGGGGTGGAACCGGCGGTAAATTCAAATGTAAAAACACACCAAACACACTGATACAATTCAAAATAAAAATAATCATATCAGTTTGCCCACCAGTGCCCTTTCCTGCAGTTTTACTGTACTTTTCATGTGTGTATGTATATATATATATATATATATATACAGTGGGTACGGAAAGTATTCAGACCCCCTTAAATTTTTCACTCTTTGTTATATTGCAGCCATTTGCTAAAATCATTTAGGTTCATTCTTCTTCCTCATGAATGTACACATAGCACCCCATACTGACAGAAAAACACAGAATTGTTGACATTGTTGCAGATTTATTAAAAAAGAAAAACTGAAATATCACATGGTCCTAAGTATTCAGACCCTTTGCTCAGTATTTAGTAGAAGCCCCCTTTTGATCTAATACAGCCAGGAGTCTTTTTGGGAAAGATGCAACAAGTCTTTCACACCTGGATTTGGGGATCCTCTGCCATTCCTCCTTGCAGATCCTCTCCAGTTCTGTCAGGTTGGATGGTAAACGTTGGTGGACAGCCATTTTTAGGTCTCTCCAGAGATGCTCAATTGGGTTTAAGTCAGGGCTCTGGCTGGGCCATTCAAGAACAGTCACGGAGTTGTTGTGAAGCCACTCCTTCGTTATTTTAGCTGTGTGCTTAGGGTCATTGTCTTGTTGGAAGGTAAACCTTCGGCCCAGTCTGAGGTCCAGAGCACTCTGGAGAAGGTTTTTGTCCAGGATATCCCTGTACTTGGCCGCATTCATCTTTCCCTCCATTGCAACCAGTCGTCCTGTCCCTGCAGCTGAAAAACACCCCCACAGCATGATGCTGCCACCACCATGCTTCACTGTTGGGACTGTATTGGACAGGTGATGAGCAGTGCCTGGTTTTCTCCACACATACCGCTTAGAATTAGGGCCAAAAAGTTCTATTTTGATCTCATCAGACCAGAGAATCTTATTTCTCACCATCTTGGAGTCCTTCAGGTGTTTTTTAGCAAACTCCATGCAGGCTTTCATGTGTCTTACACTGAGGAGAGGCTTCCGTCGGGCCACTCTGCCATAAAGCCCCGACTGGTGGAGGACTGCAGTGATAGTTGACTTTCTACAACTTTCTCCCATCTCCTGACTGCATCTCTGGAGCTCAGCCACAGTGATCTTTGGGTTCTTCTTTACCTCTCTCACCAAGGCTCTTCTCCCCCGATAGCTCAGTTTGGCTGGACGGCCAGCTCTAGGAAGGGTTCTGGTCGTCCCAAACGTCTTCCATTTGAGGATTATGGAGGCCACTGTGCTCTTGGGAACCTTAAGTGCAGCAGAAATCTTTTTGTAACCTTGGCCAGATCTGTGCCTTGCCACAATTCTGTCTCTGAGCTCTTCAGGCAGTTCCTTTGACCTCATGATTCTCATTTGCTCTGACATGCATTGTGATCTGGAAGGTCTTATATAGACAGGTGTGTGGCTTTCCTAATCAAGTCCAATCAGTATAATCAAACACAGCTGAACTCAAATGAAGGTGTAGAACCATCTCAAGGATGATCAGGAGAAATGGAAAGCACCTGAGTTAAATATATGAGTGTCACAGCAAAGGGTCTGAATACTTAGGACCATGTGATATTTCAGTTTTTCTTTTTTAATAAATCTGCAACAATGTCAACAATTCTGTGTTTTTCTGTCAGTATGGGGTGCTATGTGTACATTCATGAGGAAGAAGAATGAACCTAAATGATTTTAGCAAATGGCTGCACTATAACAAAGAGTGAAAAATTTAAGGGGGTCTGAATACTTTCCGTACCCACTGTATATATATATATATATATATATATATATATACATTTATATATAAATATGTATATACAGTATATATATATATATATATATATATATATATATATATATGTGTGTATATATATATATATATATATATATATATATATATTAAATGTATACAGTTTGGGCTGCTCATTCACAAGAATTACATGCAAAATAATGGTACCGCTTTCAGCACCTAAAATTCAAAGGAATCATACCACCAGGGAGGTTAAAGTATGCGCAAGAAGCTGATACCAAGCCAATTTTAGATACTTATGTAGCACTGCCCCCTAGAGGACTGCTGAATATAAAATTTTCTGGATTCCCCTGGGTTACCCGTAGCAACTGCTTGCAGAAACGTATCACTTTAAGTACTTGGCTCAGTCAATGATCAGTCCAGGGGATGTTGTTTTGTGTTTTTTTTGGAACTGGGATAGAAGAAGGGATGAGTGGAATACTCCAACTAGTAACTATTCACCTTATCAAGGATAACTGACTTGAGGATGCGGCAAGGCCGCTGCTTCACTCTGCCACTGGAATGAAGATAGAATAAATGTTCCTGATTGTAATTATCTTCAGGGTTCTAACTTGGCACCCCCTTTCTCTCTCACTGTGTGCTGACACCCATCCACTGACTCTACACTTTGGAGTGGTCCCCTTCCTGGGCAGACCCCCGGGCAAGTTCCTCCTGTAAGGGTAACCCCAAAACTCACGGGTTTCAGTAACATTTTGACTGTTGAAGCCAGATTGAAAATTATATTTATTACTAGACAAACATGTAGGTAAACATGTTTGGAGAGCAATTCAGTTACATACATTCTGTTGGCTTAATAAACATTGCTCTAACTTCCTAAGGACTTGTATTACAATTTATACATTCTGAAGAGGGTGGCACCTATCTATCTAAAGTTTCTTTGAAGTCACATCTTGATTGAAATGCGGAGTAGTTATTCACAAAGACGTGTAACTTCCAAGTTCGTTAATTGAACAAATCTTCAAAGGTCGAGATAGCAATCTTAACAGCTGGAACTGTAAATGACTTTTGAATACAACAGCTGTTATACAATAGGACTTCTCACAATATATACATCCAATATATCTGCTTAATCATAAATCCATGTTTGATAATCATAAATAAATATTTGATAAATAAAATGGCTGCTTCCCTTTTCCTCATCACTCCGTACTCACGGACACTGTTTTTCCAGAGTCACCGTTGCCCTCAATTCTACCAGTCAGCTTAGTCAGCTTCTCCTGGACCTCTGGATTCAGCCACACACTCTGGTTCACTAGGCCGACCGCCTGTGACTACCATTTACTGCTGCAGAAGAGGAGACAGCCATAACCCTCCTTCTGGGACCTGGCTTCAACCCCAAAAGACCCCCTGCCTCATGTGCTCCTAGCTTTTATACCCTATCCCATAATGCATCACTCTCAATGCCAAACCCATGGGATAGTATCAAAGCCTGTGTGTCACTGGCTTCGTTTCCTCCACTGTCCAATGTGCCTCCCCATTGGACACAGTGGGGACACTCCCTCAGCCCAAATGCATCACACACTGAGCACATTGAACAGGCCTAACTATGAATAATGCTCCCCTTATAGGCAGAGGGCATCTATGTTTTACCTGCTGCTCTCCTGATAAGCAGGCAGAGCCAAAACCACTCTCCTACCTAGCACCTATCTAGGAGGGTGCTACACTTACATTGCTTGAACAACAAAAAAAAAAAATACATTTAATGCTTTATTATTGAATACATGGTTGCATTGATGTGTGTTTTCTATGTCTGCCTAGAGTTGAACTTCAAAGACATATTTGTTTTTGGAATGCATGTTACCCAAAGGACCTGTCAGCAGACTGTTTGATAACACGCAGTACATACAGATAAACTTCATTGTTTGCTAAATATGTTTTGAATTCTGTTCAGCCGCTCTTGTGATTCATGTATTCCCTTTGTAGAGCACAGCCATGATAGTGAAATGCTCAGCCTCAGTGCCTGAAATATGTTAGCAGTAGAATCTGACTGTGTAATATTTGCTGTGCATTGAATTGTGGAATAATATGCAGTCAGCCTTCAGGTAGTCGTGGTTGTTGTTTTTCAGTGAATGCATAGCTGGAATATAATGTACTGTTTTATATTTGCCTAGAGCATCACATTGATTCAAGAAAAAGTCAGCGTTACATTTAGAAGCAAACAAGTATTTGTCACAGTGTGGAACAGAACAAGATATTATCTGTCCACATGGCTGCTCCCGGGTATTCTGCTCTACCAGCGGCAGTGAAAGGGGAATGTGATATCTCAGGAAATCGATCTGTTAGTTTAATCTTGCTATGGTATTCTGACTTTGGATCTATCTCTATGCTGCCCTTATCGTTTGCATCCATGAAAATATATATCTGGTTTATTCTCATGTGTTTAGCTAAGTAACTGTACAACATGTTTGTTCCATCATGTATAAACTGTAACTACGCCTTCCATAATCTGTCAAATATCTTCCAATTAAATCCATGGAAGCTGTATTATGAGCTCTTTTTAGGATGGTTTGCTTTCCTGATTGCGTGAATGCAGATAGATTTAAAGGTGTCATGTTTGTGGATCACTGTGGATCTGTTTTCTGATCATGTTAATAGAAATACTGTAGATGTGTGTCAAATTTATGAATCATTGCAGGTCAACTTTCTGTTTGTATGATGAATGCAGATACATTTAGGTGCTCCATTTATGGATCATTGCAGGTCTTCTTGTGATTGTGTGAATGCAGTTATGGATCATTGCATGCAGCTAACTACTGCAAGCTTTGGCAAGAAGAGCGTTATATGTCCTGTACAACCTCTAGAAAAAATAGTATATATTATATATACATTTTCAACAACAGAAACATTGTCTTCTAAAATCTCTGCACAGCAGACAGTCTCAACCTTGGAGCCAAAGGTTCCTCCAGAGGTTGCTAGGGGTTCCTTGAAATGTGACTGATGTCCCATTTGATGGTGCCTGCATAGCTCCAGGGGCAGCAACACTTGACAGAGCCAGAGCCATGACACCAATTATTTAAACTGTCTGTAAAATTAGCCATACACATACCTGCAGGCTAAACTGATAAAATCTAACAGATTTTTCTTCATACGTGCTGCACAGATGGATG
This sequence comes from Pelophylax lessonae, assembly GCF_965119305.1. Taxonomy (NCBI): domain Eukaryota; kingdom Metazoa; phylum Chordata; class Amphibia; order Anura; family Ranidae; genus Pelophylax; species Pelophylax lessonae. The sequence goes on along the minus strand of NC_138771.1, from coordinate 509,942,843 downwards.
AATCACCTGCTGCGGCTATTGTATTTTGACAGATGGCCCCACAAGCTGTCATAATACTTGAAGAATGCCTGCTCCTGATTGGATAAAGCCACTGTTCAGCTGATAGTTCTGCACGGTTACTTTGATTTTTCAGTTGAGAGATGTCTGGCAGGAGGAGGCCGACAGGGCCACCCATGCAGCACATTTTGGCCAGTTCATCAAGAAGCATCTGAAATTCGCTCTATATGTATGACCAGCTTAACAGTTGTGTGACAGACCGACCCACAGTGTGCTTGTGTGCTTCGGTCATCATACCGCTTCCTTCCTTGAGCATAGATATCAGATATTAGCCTCAATATACAAGACTAGTTGAGAACGGCTTGTATAAGATCTGGAACCTTTATTGAACAAACTCACACAGAATATATACCCCACCAGGTTAGGTGAGCCTGATTACATTATCAATTGCAGATGAAATTGAATACAGAAACGTAATTAACCTGAGCTAATTAACTAGCCATATGGACAGAAACAATAGGTGAATGAAAATCCACACCTGGACAATGTTATAATTAACATGCTAATTACCTTAAACCAGCCTGGGTGACCAGACTGCCAGCAACAAGGATAAAACAAAGTACATTACACATTCTCTCAAGTATAAACACAGAATACCTTATTAAACAGACAATAGCGGGAGATCCCAGTAGCAGACTGCCAGGCTCCGACCTAGAATAGTCTTTGAGGCAGAGCTCATACAATGTTCCATCATTCTGATACAGTGGCATTGAGGTATCATAGATTTCTTGAGAGACATTGTGGATAAATATTACTGTCCCATTTGAAGTAATCCAAACCACATTCTCAGTGTCCATTATGTAGTTGTCCATAATTTTCTCAGTCACCATGTGTCTCTAAAAGACACAGGGTGACTTACACATAAGAGGGGACCTGGGGAGCTGAGACAGGAATTTCCCAACCTCTCTAAAGTAAGCTGGATTCCATGGGCCCCCCAACCAAAGTGACTCCCGTCACAAGTTGCATTCTAGCTATTTTCCCATTGATCCCTGATGCATTGGTTTAGTAAGGCAGGCCATAGACAAATCGAAATTTGGCTGGTTCAGCCGAAACTGGCCAAATTTCGATCCATCTGAGGGCAGGTTGGTTGTACTGAAGTTGCTCTATCGATGGACTTCAGTACAACCAGCCTGTCAGTTTTTTTTTCATGCAATCTCTGCCGGTGGCTATAGCCACCATCAGTGATCATTGTATTCTGACAATGGGGGGAACTTTCTGCTGTCAGAATACAATAGCACACCACAAGGGATTCCCTTATCAGCGCTGACTGTGTTGATAGGGGAATCTAGCTATTTTCTTTCCTTTAACCCCTTGGTGAACAAAGGAAAATTAAATAATTTATGGCTTGCTTAAGGGAACAAAATTGAGTTAGGGGTTCCTCTGGAGCAAAAAGGGTGAGAAAAACTGTTCTACTGTCACTGTATTGTATGTTCTCCCTGCCATAACTACAATGTAGCCACATCTTTCACAACCTTTCAATAACCTGTCAATTAACTCTTTACATTTTACCGACATTTTTTTTTTTCCTTTTTTTCGTGTGGCCTGCCTTTTTTTATGTGAATGTAGATAAATTTAGGTGTCCCATTTTTGGATCAGTACAAGTAGCTGGCATCTGCAAGACTTCAGCTAAAAATAACCTAACAATGCCAATCTTATTGACTCTAAAAAAACAAAATAGTAAAAATAGTATTTATATATTTTTACGAATACAGCCCTCTGCAGCTCCCTGCAGTCACTTTGTTTACCCACTATGACTGCAATGAAGCCACATCTTCTATGAACTGTGAATGACCTGTCAATCAAGTGAGAAAAACTGCATACTGACTTTCTTTTTTTTTTTGGTGTGGTCCGCTTTCCTGCTTTCATGATTGTAGATGGATTTAGGATTATGTATTATTGCAGGTCTGCTTTCCTGATTGTGTGAATGCTGAAGATATGTAAAAGATAGAAAGCCACGTTCTTTTGCGAGTACAAGATATGATCTTTTTAATAAAGCCTGTTTGACAATAACACACATTTCTAGTGAGTTTTCTATCTGTTTTCCAGTATGGCACAAAGTCTGGAGAGAACTTCAAGGTCATGGATATTGTCATTTATCCTGTACTTTTATGGAAATGTATAAAAAAACGTTGGATAGAAGTAATTTATTAGCAAGACTGCATCCTATTCACCTGCATCCTATTCACACTCAATTGCTACATTTGGTATTTTTACTTGGTGAATGCAGATATAACATTTGGGTGTCCCATCATTGTATCTAGCTGTACATTTTAAAAACACAGTCATCGTTGACTGAACTTAAATATCCCTGCAGTCAATAATATACAGTATGTTCACTCCACCGTGACTGCAATCTTCCAAGATCTGTCAATCAAATACATGCTGACCTTTTTTGGTGCATCGTGCTTTCCTGATTGCAGAAATGCAGGTAATTATGGCTGTCCTATTCATGAATCCCACACGGAGTTTGCATGTTCTCCCTGTGTTCACATGGGTTTTCTTTGGGTTCCCCTCCATCAACCAAAGGCACGCTGGTAGGTTAATTGGCCCTAATATGTGTGTATTCATTTCAGCTGGGATGGCTGGCTGTATTGTATCCCTGCTGGTATGGAGGGGGTCCTGAAGGATGTCCTCTGTGAGAAAGAAACCGAAGCGTCCACTGGGTAGGGTGGGGGACATGAGTATTTCTTTGGTATGGAGGATTCCAAAGGACCCAGAGCCTCTTGATTTAAACTATGAGGGCTGGGAAGGCCCATGGTGTCAAGCACCCCTTGGGAGTGGGGTGACAGAGTAGCACTATAGGTCTGGGATCCCCCACTGTGTGAAACTGCGCTAGGCCATGACACTAAAACATTTTTCTGCATGACATGAGTATTTCTTTGGCGTGGAGGATTCCAAAGGACCCAGAGCCTCTTGATTTAAACTATGAGGACTGGGAAGGCCCATGGTGTCAAGCACCCCTTGGGAGTGGGGTGACAGAGTAGCACTATGGGTCTGGGACCCCCCACTGTGTGAAACTGCGCTAGGTCATGACACTAAAACATTTTTCTGCATTACCCCTTATGGGCTAGGTTTTTTGGCTGAGACCGGGCCAATTTTTGTTTACCAGGCTGCACGGCTTAGCCATTGTGCACACACTATTTTTTTTTTATTTATTCACCACGTTTTTCCACTGCACTTTTTCCTTTACTCATGAATGGGACCATGGATCTACCCTGAAGTCTAGTAGGAAAGTTGTGTGGCCATTAAGTTCCTTCCTCCCCTGCCTTGGGGGGGTTTCACTTCAGAAGAACCCCCTTACGTAGTACTTAATGGTCGTTTTGGCTGATCATGAGGAGCAGGGTCTACCAGGCCTTTTGGAAAAGTGGACCTGAGTATGCCTTGCCCTCATCAGGAGTATTGTGCCTAATTGGGCCAGGGAGGGAACCATCTTCTTTGAGAAGGGATCAAACACACACCCTAGTGCACTTATTTTGGCGTGTTTATATGTTTTTTTTTTGGTTCCCTCTGGTGTTTTGTTTTTGCACTTGTAAAATAAAAAAATATATATAATATAAATAAGCTACGCACTTGTGTTATCACACTCTTCATGTCAAGTGGGGCTGGTTGACGAAAGACTAGGCGACGTAAAGCAAAACCTACAAAGAAAATTCTAGGGTAAAAAAACTTGCAAGCATATCAGACAGGGTGCCCAGAATGCTGGCCCGTAGAGTCCCAGATGGCCATTCTTAGTGCCGTTAGGAGATGCTATTCTCTATCAAGCCCTAATTTAACTCCTCTAGTCCTACATCAACATCCATTACTCAAGCCCTGAAAAGGTGGAGACTCTTTTTCCCAAAACATGTTGGCTGTATCTGATTTTTTTAACCAATAACATTTCAAAAAGATATTTTGAGTGATAAGATCCTTTGTACTAGGTGGTCCATACAAATCCAAAAGCCAAGCAATTGGGGAGGGTTGAGGAAACAACCAGTGACTTCTCTTGTAAAAACTCACTAAGCAAAATCAATGAAAAAAGGCTTTTAAGCGTATCATACATGGTGCCTAGAGAGGTGGCCCATAACGGACTCTGAAAAAAAAAAGGATGAAAGTATTCATACATTCTCCACAATCGTCTTCTGAATGTGAATTTCACTGCCCCAGATTCCTCACCGTTTTTCTAGTTTCTGAGTCTGAAGTATATGACTGTACAGTTCCTACATTTATATTAGCAGGCACCTTGGGAATTAGTCATCTCTTTTATTACCTTTTGTCACTTCATAGCTTTAACGCATTATAGCTTTGAAACGTTTAGTGAGTGTTTATTGTGATCGTTTGTGCTTGAAAGTCTGCAGGGGTTTCGTGCTCAAAAATATGACCTATGTAGGTAGAAGCTACAGGTAAAACGTAAATCAAATGTTGGGAAGAGGTTTAACCTCTTGATGGCAAACTCCTTATCTGTACTAAGGTAGCTGTCAACAAGCAGCTAATAAGCTAAAAAGCAGCTAATCAACAAGCGGGCTAATAAGTGATTGAAATGTTATCTGTGCTGCAAAATTCAGATGCATTCTCAGTACCATTTGCAGTTTTTTTTTTTACAAAAAATTCAGGATAAAAAAATATATCTGAGAAGTAAGCTGCACTTGGACCGGTCTTAGCAGTACGCACATAAGAGAAATTGCAGGATTTTCCAGGAACTCTATGCTAAAGTATATATACATTCAAATTGTAAAAATATCAAATAAGTTTTAAAATGTAATGTAATTTAAAAAATCATTTTGTATCTGCAACTTTTAGTAAAACATGCAATTTACAAATATATAAATGTTTTAATATTTTTTTTTTTTTAAAAAAAAGGCGCACAAGTTTGCTACTTTTTAATTTTTTTTTTTTTTTTACGTTTAAATTATTATTAGATTAGAACCGCAAGAAGCCCCATACATATACAATCCTCATATGCCACCTATTAGCAATCTTAATCATATCATTTCCTTATAGTGCAGGTAATTTATTCCATCATAATTCTGCTAATAAAAGACGAAGGCATGGGGATTACTTAATGCATTTCTCAGAAATATTTTGTTTCTTAAGGAGTTCAGTAGGGGCTAATGCTACAACAAAAACAAAAACAACATAAATTAGAAATCTACAATTCACTAACAATGTTGTAATTTTACTAAACTCCTGAAGAAGCAGAATATTTCTGGGAAATGCATTGGGTAATCCCCGTGCCTTCACCATATATTAGCAGAACTATGTATGATGGAATAAATTACTTGCACTATAAGGATATTATATGATTGAGATAGCTAATAGGTTGCGGATGGGGATTGTATATGTTTAGGGGCCTATTGCATTACTGATCTAATTATGTCTTAAACATGTGTCTTTTTTTGAAGAAAAAAACAATATTAATAAAACATTTATATTTTTGTAAAGTATATGTTGTGAGGGGGGTACTTTAGCAATCTGGTATACACAAACTGGTTCAAGTAATCCAAATAATTTGGATCTTGTACCATTACTGAGCCCACTCTCTTTATGTTTTACAGCTTTTATTAAAATAATACCTGGTGATCCAGCCATAAAGGTCCTTGATCAGGTACTACCTGTTACAGGGTGACAACGTTCTGGCCCTGCCTTCTAATTCTGCTTCTGCATTGTCACCCTATCACAATGTTTACGATGGAGACGAGTGGCTAATTTAACAGACATTAACCATTTAAGGACCAGAAGGTTTTACCCCCTTAATGAATAGGCCATTTTTTTGCGATACGGCACTGCCTTTATTTAACTGACATTTGTGTAGTCGCGCGACGCTGTAGCCAAATAAAACTGATGTCCTTTTTTTCCCACAAATAGAGCTTTTTTTTTTTTTTTTGGTGGTATTTGATCACCTCTGCGGTTTTTATTTTTTGTGCTATAAACAAAAAAAGAGCGACAATTGTGAAAAAAAACCACAATATTTTTTACATTCTGTATATGAAACATCCCGAATAAAAAAAAATAAAAAAATCAAATTTTTTTCATCAATTTAGGCCAATATGTACTCTGCTACATATTTTTGGTAAAAAAAATCCCATAAGTGTATATTGATTGGTTTGCGCAAAAGTAATTGCGTATACAATCTAGGGGATGGATTTATGTCCTTTTTATTTCTTTACTTATTTTTTACTAGTAATGGTGGCGATCACCGATTTTTAGCGGGACTGGGACATTGTGGTGGACAGATCGGACACCTAACTGACACTTTTGAGGGGAACCAGTGACATTACTACAGTAATCAGTGCTAAAAATATGCACTGTTACTGTACTAATGACACTGGCAGGGAGGGGTTAACACCAGGGGCACCAGGGAGGGGAGGGTTAAATGTGTGCCTAGGGGGGTGCTTTCTAACTGTATGGGGGTTGGAGTCACTGGATGAACACAGAGACCTGTGTTCCTGAATAGGAGGAACACAGGATCCCTGTGTTCATCACTGACAGAACAGCGGTCTGTCTTGTTTACATCGGAGATCGCCATTCTGTCTCCATAGAAAGCAATCGCGGGTACCCGCTAATTGGCTCCCCCTCTAGCCAATTAGTGAATGTGCGCACCTCCAGCAGCGCGCGTGTGCCACCACTATCTGCTACACGAAGCGACGTACAAGTACGTCGTTTCGCGTAACAGAGCCGACCTGCCGCTGTAAAACTACGGCGGCTGGACGGCTAGTGGTTAAGCATGCATGGTCCACTGCTGTCACCTGCCCTGAGAAATGCCATGCAGTCATTGCTGGAGTGCATGTAGAGAGGATATGGCTGCAAAGAGGCTACAGGAGGTGCAACAAAGGATTAAAAAAGGTAAAAAGGGCAGTTCAATAAAAAAATGCCAGTTGCTTAGGAAACACTGATATTTGGCTAAAAATACATATCATTTAGTTTAGGATCTACTTTAAGAACCCATTTATATCTTTAAATCTTGCCATGTGTGTTTTTACATGTGTTGCAGTGCCGTTCATTTTGCCTTGTGATTTTCTGTACATTTTGGTTCTCTGGCAGCTCATTATTTTCAATACCCTGCCTTAACACAATGCACTTCAATGTGTGACATAGTGTGCATTAACGCACCACAAAAAGTGTAAATAGGCCCTAATGGTTGCCAGGCTTTTCTGACAGAGGCAGTATCAGAAGGTCAGGGGGTCACTCTCTAGGTCTTTTCAAGTGGCTTGTCAGATGGTGGTATTGATCCTGTGGCAATATCAATTAGATGCAGAATACAATCAATTCCGAGTATACCTGAAAAAGCATCCTATTGTTCCATTAGGGTGTTTGTGGTAAAAGACAAACCTTCTGGTTCTGTTGTATCACTGGGCCTCATTTATAAGTCTGTATAGAGGACAGTTGGTGTTGCCCACACCAGCCAATACAATTCTTGTAAGTCTACAGTAACCTATCTATCCTTTTTTATTAGAGTAAGGAAGGGTTAGATTATCTGCCAAGTTTTTATTGCTTTTTATGTTCTCGCTGAGGGTCCTGATGACCATTGTCATCGAGACAGACAATGATTGGAAATCCAAAATCTTTAGTTGTCATGAGAGCAAGAGGAGAAGTGAAATCTTTCAGTGGACACACCTGTTGTGGTGACACCGAAGGGAATATGGGTTCTTCTTTTACTTCCCGTTATAGTATAAATCCAAGATAATTGATCCAAAGAGTTTTTTTTATTGCGTAATCAGTAGGATAAAATAAGCAATGTCTTTCTGTGGTTTAAAAAGGTCCCCTTCATCAGAACTTATATTATATATTAGTTGACTTTAGAAGTCCCTAGGATTTTGAAAATATTTGTATATATAACATCAAATAATAAAATCAGCAGGTTGTGCAGAATAAAGGCTTCCAATGACACAGTAATATATATAATATAGGTTTATATTTTTTATATTGACTGTGCAATTAAAATAAACACACTGGACTCTATCACCATTGGACTCTCTCACTCATACTGCTTCTTATATATTAGGTTTTTATTGCTATCTGTGTCCCCTCAGTCAGTGTGTCTGCTTTCACAAGTAATCTGGTGAGGCCAAGTGAGAGTTGTCCACTATTATCTACTGTGAATAGTTCAGTTGGGGTATCCCACTATTCCCTTTTCCCAACCAAGTTCCACAATAAATACACACCTAAATACCCTGGATTGTTTATTGAGTAACGAGCAAACGGGAATAACGGGGGATATGTGAAAACCCCCCAGCAACTGTCTGCAGGTAATCAGAGGGAGGCCTAAGAAGTCAACACAAAGCAAGCCCTACGGGGACAGTGCTAAATTTGCGGACGTCGTCTGGAATTTTCAGTAGTGCTTGCTACTGGCAACAGCCAGATAGATACCCAAGAAACGCCATGTCTTCTTATGTAAAGTGCTGGAGTGCCAACAAAGAAAGGATGTGTTATAATGTGGAAGAAAGTAATGTTTGCTTCACAGTGATCAGTGCAAGTGTGTTTTCAAGTTATGGTCAAGAAAGCAGTAACCTGGGACGCAGGGATCAGCGCATCAGGGGTTGTGTCAGTACATGTACTGTAGAAGAAAATGTCTGCAGTGCAGTCAGTAACAGCAGGGCAGTTTTCAGCAGCAGTGGGGGAGTTTGGTTGACACGTTAATGGAAAAGTGTAACCAGAGCTCAGGTAAAGGCAGAAGAGGCAGGTGTATGTGTGCCTGTGTCAGGGAACACAATCTGCATTGCAGTACCATTCGTGCAGGCAGAGCAGTGTTATGGCAGCAGCAAAGGGGTTACTGTACTGTGTGGGAGATAGCGCGCCAAAGAGATCTGTCTAGCAGGAGGAGTCACCGTGGGTGGAGTCGCCGTCTGCGGGCCGCCAATCTGAACGGAGGAAGGGAGCTGAGACGTTACTTTCACCATCGGGTGTAGCTGAGGAGGAGACACGTGTGGAGTAGCAAGTTGGCAGATGCCAGAGTGAGCCAGAGTGTAAAGGCTATCACACGTGTTGGCGGAGAGCCTGCAGAGCGGACTGAGATGCAGAAACCGACCCTCTTTGACACAGTAGTCCGATTGGAGAGGGGACAAGGAACATCTTTGACTGGAATGTGTCAGATGCCTGAATATATCCATGTGGGCACTGCGGTGACATGTTGCTGAGGTTGAAGCAGAGTGAATGCCAGCCCAGAAGACTATATGTATACTGGGAGGTAGGAACAACTTCTGAACTGCTAACACCAGTAGTGGCTATTCCCTTTGGAAGAGCACAGGGAATGCCAAGAACACCGCTGGGGCCAGGAACCAGTGGTGCAGACCCACACAAACATCTGCCAAACCAGGGAGACCTACATTTTAGAGGTGCAATGCACACAAGTCGTGAGGGCCGGGCAGCGGCCACAGGGTGCATTGCATGTGGTCCCAGAAATAGGGGGTCCAGCACTTAAAGAGGCAGAGTGGCTTCAATGGATCCAGAATTTGAGGTCCTCAAGTTCGTCCAGTAAGGAGGAGGCAGGGATCATTGATGTGGGGTCACCTAGTTTTTGAGTGCCAATTCGGATCCCTGGAAGAGGGAATCAATGAATGGGGATCAGATGTGGACACTGAGTGGGACTGGGGAACTGTGGGAAGAAGAAGTCCCCCACGTTTCAATTCACTTAGTGAAGAAACAGAGGCAGCAGTCATTTGCAAGAGGTGTGCAAGGAATCTCTGGTTCTGTGAAGCCTATACCAAAAGGGTCCCAGACTTATGCCCACCCTGCTCTGGCTCGAGCACAGAATGACTCTTATTCCAAACTGATCTCTAAAGTGGAGACTCGTATGCCCCATGCCCCACCTGGGAGAGGAGATATGCAGAAATCTCCCAGGTTAACTCATTTCCAAAGGCTCATTCAGAAGAAGGTAGCCATGGAATATGGATGCGATTATCCATATGCTCCATGGAAGATAATGGAGGAGATTGAAAGTAAGAGGGAAGCCTGGAATGACAAAACAGTCTGGTACTTCCTCTATGTCCCCAATCCGCACCGGAACCTGCTCAGGCCTTAGTTATGGGACACCTTTCTCTCCAACAAAGAGAACTGGAATCTGGGGCAGTCCACCATACATAATAACTGAGTGGAGGTCAGTATCCTGAGTCCTGAAGGCAAGATTGTGCAAATCCCTCATCCAGATCACTACTATTGAGGTATCTCATGTTTTTGGTCAGGTTCAAAGACTGTTGTTGTCAAGGGGCTGCTGAGCCTGAAGAAGTATCACAATGACATGTTGCTTTCAGGGCTATAGGCCCTTTCCTAAATCCTCTTCCCTTTTATCCTTGCAAACGAAGAAGGGGATCACTGAAACTGCTATTGCTTCATCTCCAGGAAGAAAAGAACTTCTGCCACAGAGGACTTCTCCTGTTAAAGCCAGGGGCTGCTACCTGGAGGGGTCAACCCCTAGTTCACAGAGACACTTTGTCAAAGACACCCTGTGAAAATCCTTTGGACCATGGACTTTTTTACCATTGTTAAAGCAATACTTCATTAAGGACACTTTGCAAAGATACTTCATCTAAAGACACTTTGCAAAGGTACTTCATTTAAGGACACTTTGTGAAAATTCCTTTGGGCCAGTGAGCCAATGTTATGTTGAAGGAAAATGTGTGCCAGTTACTACCGTATGAGAAAAGGGTTGTGGCTCATTGTCTTCTCAGAGAAGGCGATGCCAGAGAGAAAGGGTTTCCTTGAAGAGTTCTTAAAGACATTCACAAGTAGGCCAGCTATTGCTAAGGCTCCAGCAATGACAGCATGCCGCCAGAAGAACATGTGTTACCTCAGTGCTGCAGAGGAAAGGACACTGCGAGCATCAGTCGGATGGACTCTACACCTCTTCATCTTAACTTGTGGGTCTGACTAGAATAGGAAGGAGTCAGTACCCTGATAATTAAAAGGGACTTTGCCTATTACTAGTCATGTGGTTCCAAATGGAACAAGTACAGAGTATATTTATGTAGTCAGAATGGTAGGTTGTTCTGTTTGTCTATTACGGGAACACAACAGGACGACGAGTCAAGAGTTTCCCATAGGGGGCTGGATGTATTAGCTATCTCTACATGAATGTTCAGGTGAGGTCGCCTCTGCGGAGAGGACAGCAACTGTCCAACTTGGGAAAAACCTCCAGCATCTGTCTGCAGGTAGTCAGAGGGAGGCCTAAAAAGTCAACACACAACAAGCCCTATGGGGACAGTGCTACATGAAGACTCCTGTGATGGTGTTGCATCAATGTTCCACTGCTCCTGAATTCAAAGCATAGTTGTCACTCTCATGTAGGCTGTACCTACTTACACTACAGTAGGATGAGAAGGTGTTGCAGGGGGCGTGCCTATCAGCATTGTCACTGGAATTTCACAAGACTGTAGCTTGTCAATCAGCACCTGGTAACACTCAGTCCTGCCCACTGCTCTCTGGATTGGCAGCACTGTCTATGTTACTACTACTACCGCTTCCAATGTGAGCTGCAGTGTCTGGTAGGGGGAGTGTGTGAGACACATTTGAAGGTCTTTGATCAGGGAAGGTAAGGGGGGTATTTTTCTGCATCACACTTGAGATGGTTCTTGTTTACACTGTCTTATGAACCATTAGGCCCCTTTCACTGTTGTGCAACTTGTACCCCATGATTTCCAAAGAGTACTATTCATATCTGTGCAACTTCAAGTCACAGTGACTTCAAAGTAGTCCCGGCACTACTTTTGTCTGACTTTGATGTGACTTGAGGTCCATAGACCTCAAGATTACAGAGGCATTGCTTCAAGTCGCGTCAAAGTCTGGGCAAAGTCAGGCGGCAAAGTTGCGCATCAGTCACATGACTTTCAGGTTGTACAAGCATGAAAGGGGCCTAAGTTGTACTTTCAGCCCTTGTTCACGCTTTTACGAAGCCGGAAACGCAGTAAATCGCGTGCCTTTCCAGCGCCGGATTACAATCGCATCGCAATCCTTGCGATCTGCTGCAAGTGTCAATGTTATCTTAACAACACCCCGAAAAAGATCACAAATTGCGCTGTAATTACCAGAATCGTAACACCCATGCTATGCGATTCCGGAGTGGGGGGAAAAAAAGGGTCCTGCACCATTTTGGTGCGGAGGCAATGCAATTTCAGCCATACAAAATGTCTGAAATCACAACCTCACAGACATTGCATGTGATGTGCACAGGAATGTGGTGCGATTCTGGTGCGAATGACATGCCCTGTCTACACCGCACAAGTGTGAACCCAGGCTAAAGGTGTAGGGGACAGATTTACTGCTGTGCCGATTTAGGCTGACTCATTCCATCCTTTGGGTTGTTGAATAAATGTCTTTGCTGCAAGGCATGCTTTTTTATACTTTCTGGTAGGACATGTTTAGGAGAAGGCTTTTTATATTTATTATCTAGCAATAGCAATCTCCAGCTTCTGAGAATATAGATGAAGAGTGGGGCTTGTAAAACTATGAGGCAAAGGATTCTTTTGGGGAATCTCAATGATCCTTATATTCAGAACTAGACAATAACATGTTGGTGTAATTTAGTTGCACTAATCAAGTACAATAAGTGGTGGGAAAATACCAGGAAATTGCATTTCTTTTTCAGATTTTTTGTCTTTCTTCCTAATTACAATAATTAAGTATCAAAAAATGTATATTTATTCCACTTAACTAGGAAATTAAAAAGCCATCTGTTGTGAAAAAGAGATGGAAAATCTCTAAGGTTACAGTAAATTGCATGAAGCCGACTTATGTCTGAGACCAAACTAACATTGCTCCTGTCAGGGTACCAAGCCTGCAGTCATAAGGTGGTTTTAGGGCAACACCAGACAAATAACGAGTTAATTAAAGCTACAGTTTATTCTTCTTATATTTGCCTTCACTGGTACCCCTACCTCCCCGGTAGGGTGCTGTGCATGGCTTTCTAGAAACATCACAGCCCTGACTTAAAATAATAATAGGAGTATAATAAAAAAAAACAAATATGTTATACTTACGTGCGATTCTCCTCTTCTCGGGTCCCCTGCTGCTGCTCCTGGCTTCTCCCCCCTGCTGAGTGCCCTCATAGCCACTTGCTATGGTGGCACTCGAGCATGCTGGCTCCCAAGCCGGCTCTGCGTGTCCATATGACACACAGAGCTGGGCTCAGGCCTGCCCTCTGCTCCCTCCTCACTGGATGTGATTGACAGCAGTGGGAACCAATGGCTCTTACTTCTGTTTCTGAACCAATAGGGAGAGAGCCAGGGAGAGCAGCTGCTCTCGTGTACATTGCTGTATCGAGATCAAGATCAGGTAATTATTTGGGGGGGGGGGGGGGGTGGGCGGGCATACTGAAGGTTTTTTACCTTCAGGCATAGAATGCACATACTGTAAGTAAAAGACCTTCAGCCTTTAGAATCCCTTCAGCCTTTAGAAGCAAAGAACTTCTCTTTCATACTCCTAACACAGTTCCACTAACTGCAGGTCCCATTCCAACTTTTAGCTGACATATGGCACTAACGTTTGCAAGAAAAATTAAGTATTGTATATTATTCAGCAGTTCCCCTTTAAAGGGATAACCAAACTTTTAATTAACCTAAAGTAGACTTATTATCATATACAATTTTCATAACCATGCATGCTAAGTAAGGTGTAAGTGCAACACTTGCAAATATTAATTGCCTCCAACAGAGATCACAGTACTCCTCCTGACAATGCCTTCATCTGCTTTTCTCTCCAGAAGGACAAAGCCATCTTTGTTTAGATGCTGAAACTCCTCACTTGCTACAAAGTTACAATGTTGCAGTCTGATCAGTGGTGCAGAGGGACTGAAGAAATGCTTCCTCCTGCCTGCAGCTAACTGATGACATCATCTCAGCCTAGGCAAAGTCTTCTGACTTGAGCTGCGGGGTGGCTTTTTATTTTATGAACAGGAGAGCTTTTCTGGAAAAAAAACTATATGTGGTTGTTTATTGTCATACAGACCCAATGTAATCAGGCAGACTTGTTTAGTTCCTGAAAGGTCCATTTTCATCCTACCATCTGGCCAATTGTGGGTCAATGTCACCTGCTGACCTGAGGTCTGTAGCTGAAGATTAAGGTAGCCTACGCAGGGTGTAAGCTAGCTAACATTTTATTACTGTTTAATTTCTCGACATGAAATGTTTCTGATCTATCATTGTCTGTGAACCACAATCATTTAAAACACAGTTGAAAACAAGCTTTTTACGAGTCCAGTAGGGCAGCTAGGGATCACCATGATATCATTAGGTCTAAAATGCTTACAAAACTATAGGAAGAACAATATTCTTTTTGTCCTTCTAATTTTTCAGTATGCCCTCAGCTTGAACAGACTGTCTCATTCTGGCACTGACTCATTAAATAGATGTGTATTCCTCTGCCAGGAGGAGCTGTGTTGGCAGAACATTAGAAATAAAAGTGGCAAGCAACTTAAACAAGACAGGATTCATCAGCATAAATATATTAAATGCTCTTAAAGGAATTATTTTCCCTGGAGGCAGCGTTTGAAAGCAGTTTAATGTTTTTTGGGGTTTCTCTTTTTTGGTGGGGGGGGGGGGGGGGCAAACAAAATCAGCATTTCCACTTATGAGTAAATGTGTCTGACTCTGGACCCTTCATTTCAACCTGGAGGCCATGGGAATGAGAATATACAGATCCTGCAACATATATTACGGAATCCCTAACGCCGTAGGAGGTTGCCATGAGTAGGCTAGCTCACAGGAACGAATGGGGCCAGGGTGCACATGTGCAGTTGGAAAAGTAGATAGCCAGGTCAGTTCACTTTTAAAATCTGGCCCACACTGGTCCATACCGCCAAGATTGCAGGGATGGGGAGGAAAGTATGTGGGCAGGAGGTGGGCTGGTTCATAGTTCAGAATATTACACACAATGATCAGGCGCCGGCTGGAGGAGTGTTGTTGAAGATAACAACCCTGGGGTTTGTAGCTGCTAATTAAAGACTCCTGGGAAGGAGAGACAGACAAAAAGAATCAAGGTAAAAAAGCGCTTAGGGCCAGGCTTGAAGCAGCGATAATAAACCTGTATGAGTGAACTTTTAAGTCAGTGTGATATTCTACAAATCTCCACAAGATGAAAGATAAAAAGGTTCTTTATTACCATGAAAATCACATAATAAAACATTGGAGTTCATAGTAAACCAGGCTATGGAAATCAAGGACTCCGAATGGATGGAATAAACAAGACCCACTATGGCTGAGCCTGCCTACTTGCCAAACAGATGAAGGTATCCACAATGATGTCTTCCATTGGAGAATGAGTCCTCAGCTGGAACTAAATACAGAACCGCCAAGCTTCCAAAGGGGGTAGATTACATACTCCAATGAACAGGTGATTATTTGTGTTATGGTATAGACCCGGCCATTGTTGCTGGTAAAGTTGGATTTACCATGAGAGATAAATTGGCAAGTGAGGCAACCTATCTTGCGGCACTGAAAAATCCCTGTTCTATGATCAAAATGATGTCCATGGTGTGCTCTATCTTGTTGGATTTTAATTTACTTTGTGCTATAGTGTTTTTCAGAGTTTTGGCCTTTCTAAAGGTGACTTGGGGGGCTCTAGACAGAATTCCAACCAATTTTGGATCAAACTGCAGAATACGCAAATGTTTACAAATTATCTTTGTAATCTTTTGATACATTTCATTGTAGCCGGTAAAAAAAACCTGACTGTTTTTTTGGCCTTCCTCGTCTTTAGAGGCTCTACTGGATGAGGGGGGAGGGAGGGTTTCATATCTCTGAAATGCTTCATTCAGTAATGCTCCAGGAAAAGCCTTCTCTAGAAATGTATTTATCAGTGTTTGACCCTGTCTAGCATAATTCTCCCCTTTAGTACAGTTCGAATGTAACTTTTGGAATCGACCATCGGGGATATTGTTGCGCCATGAGGGTGATGACAACTGGAATAATGTAAATATGAATTACCACTGGTTGGTTTACAGTACATTTTTAAAATGCTTTTACCTTCTTCATGTGTAAGCTCCAAGTCCCAAAAAATAATTTTTTTGTGGATCTATGACCTGGGCAAACTGCAGGTCAAGGGTCTTGTTATTGCATAGTTCACAGGCCTTTCATGGAAATAGAAGGTCTGCCAACACAAATGGTTTTTCAAAGCCATTGGTAAACCATCCATGCACCCAAAATAATAATACTTACCTCAGTCCTTTCCTCTGATGCTTCCATCTCCGTACCTTCTGGCAGATCTGGGAGCTTGCAATTCCAAACATGGGAGCACAAAATAGCAGTTGGTTTTGCAAGGGGGTAATCCTTCACACCTTCTGTGTCCTTTTCAAGCAAACCATGACATGAACTGATAGCTCACCTTATCTTCAGTTTGTTTTTTACAACTTCTCTTACAACTTGAGAACTACGTTCTATTAACCCCTGAAGATTATGTAGAAGATTCATCATCTATATGTCAGTCTGATTATGGGCTTGCAGGGACCTGTTCACAAGTGACCCATACATATTGGTGGCAAGTGTTTTATGTTGGGGGGGGGGGGGGTAACTCCTTATTCTTAGGGCCATTTGCATTGATCATCTACTAATGATTTTTCAATAAATATATTTTTTATACACTACCAGGAAGTCCTTGTCTCTGCTAATTAATTGTTTAGTTGCCTATTCCCAGATCAACTCCTTTTTTTGCTTTGGTTTTGCACAGAGCAGCCTGGATCCTCTTCTTCTTGGGTCCTTCTTCCCTGCTGCTGGCCCCTCCCTCCTGTCGAGTGCCCCCACAGCAAGCAGCTTGTTATGGGGGCACCCGAGCCGAGCTGCAGCGCCGTGTATCCATTCAGACAAGGAGCATCCATTTGGCCCTGTCCACTCTTTCCTGTTTGGCTAACTGACTTTCATTGACAGCAATGGGAGCCAATGGCACCGCTGCTGTGTCTCAGCCAATCAGGAAGAAGCGTCCCAGTTGGCCGAGGGACTCGTGAACATCGCTGGATCGCTTGATATTGTGTTCAATAAGGTGCCCATCTAAAAGGTTTTTTTTTTTTTTTTTTTTATCAGCGACACTTCTTGCTGAAACCACAGATTTTAGAAGAGTGTTCCACGTCCTTTCCACTTTAACAGTAAAGAACCCTTTACGCATTTTAAGGTTGAACCGCTCCTCATCCAACTTCTTTGAATGGCCACGTGTCTTCTTGAGTGATCTGAGACTGATTATAGTTTTGTATTGTAACTGTACTCAGTGTCTACCCTTTTTTTAAAAAGTGCTGCCAAATTGTTGGTGCTGTATACTGTACATCCTCTATAGAATTATTAATATTAATAATTGAATTGTATTTGCGAAAAACCAATTCAATAAGGAAAAAACATATTCTCAGATAATATAAGCGCCTGATTAGTTGCTCTTGACAACATATTCCCCTGTCCTCCGCACCGAACATACACGAGCCAATGCTATACAATATGCAACCAAACATGATCAATGGGCACCAACATAATTAGTTTTTCCCTGTGTCAATAATACATGTTTGCTCCTTCCTATAGAGTGAGGCCTGTACAAAGGCCACTATAGGAAAAAAAGGAAGGCACACAAAAGTGTATTTACACAAGAAAATAAGCTTTAGGGGACATACAGCCGGCAGCTTTACATCCCCAGCATTACATTCTGTTCATAATCACTATGTGCAGCTTGGTAATGTCAGCCTGTCACATACACAAAGGGCTGCCATTGACTATTACAGGCTGAATTATTATCAGCAAAGACGCAGCCTATTAATTTACTAGGAAGCGAGGTTGTTACTGAGACATGGGGCGCCTCGTCATAGACTGCTTCAGACAGCAATATGACATACGTCTCTTTTATAGAGAAGCTTATAGCAAGCTGGTCACGACTTGGCTAATTCAAGATAATGAATATTAGGAATGTATTAAGGTTGAAGTCTGACTTATATTTGGCCTCTCATTTAGCTTGGGGGGAGCGGTACCCTTTCCTATGAATTCACACCATATGCCTCAATATATCCTGAAATTCTTCACAGTGTCTTTCAATAGCGTGATTCCTGCTGCCTGTGAGTCCAATGTAGAGCCCTGAGCATAAGGTGGGTGGGGTGATGTCTTGGTCAACATCGTGAAAGTCAGTATTTGCAGAAGGTTTTTTTTTAGTTATCCTAATGCATTCTATGCATTAAGATAAAAAAAAAAACCTGTGTTCAGCAGCTGACTTCAGCCCCCTCATACTTACCTGAGCCACATCTCAATCCAGTGATGTTGCACAAGAGCCTCATCTGCCTGGAGACTCTCACTCCTCATTGGCTCAGCAGGGGGCATCTTTCCTGCCTATTGATGTCATTCAAAGTCAGTGAGCCAATGAGGCAAGAGAGGAGTAGGGCCTAGCCGTGGCTCCATGTCTGAATGAACATACAAAGCCACGGCCCATCTCGGGTGTCTTCATAGCAAGCTGCTTGCTGTGGGGGCAGGAGGGAGGGGCCAGGAGCACCAGCGAGGGACCCGAGAAGAGAAGGATCAGGGCTACTCTGTGCAAAACCACTGCACAGAACAGGTAAGTATGACATGTTATTATTTTTAAATGAAAAAAAAAAAAAAATTTACTATCACTTTAAGACAGGAGTCTTCAAACTATGGCCCTCCAGTTGTTCAGGAACTACAATTTCCATCATGCCTAGTCATGTCTGTGAATGTCAGAGTTTTACAATACTTCATAGGATGTATAGTTCCACAACTGCTGGAGGGCAGTAGTTTGAGGATCCCAGCTTTAGGATAAAAAAAAATATGTACTGCCATTTTTATGGTGCTTTTTTGTCAGTACATATTTACACATAGGTGTGTTTATAAAAAAACAAAAAAAATGCAGCACTATTTGTCTTGTAAAACTGCATGTATATTCATTCTCTGCCAATAGAGGCAAAACCAAATGTTGTTAGGCATTTTTCTCTCAACGTCCAATGTTTTTCAGTCATAAATTAGAGTGGTTCTGGAAAATACCAAGTTATGGCCACTAGATGGAGATGATGATCATGGTATATAAGTATTCATTTCTTTTTAGTGGCCATAATGCTGTATTTTTTTGGTTCATCTTTTCCTAGCGTAGTAACGTGAATTTTCTGCTATCCACACAGAAGGAATGTACACAGGACAAATTTCTTGGTGAATTCTTTTATAAGTATACTCCTGTGCAAACATCAAAACAAAAATGTTAATATAGTGCAGCTAAGCAGGCTGCATAAGTTGGCTTTTTTCAAACTTTGTTTCTATGTTTTAACCTGGTGATCCTGCCAAGAACACGCTTCCTATCCTAGGGTGACAACGCTCCCTCGCTGTACTGTCTCTATGAGAGAGCACCTCTGGCCCCCTAGATGGTTCCCTCTATTACATGGGGAGGTGTTCTGTAGTTTACAGACGATTGCTAATACAGCTGATAAAGCTGGCCATAAAGCAAATTATGTATTGAAAACTATTAATATATGAAATCACAAATAGGTGAAAATGAGCAAATAAAGTGCACATAAGCAATACATAAATAAAATAAAAAATGTATACAGAAAAATAAAAAACAGTGATGCTTAATGATATTATAATGATATAATGAGACACAGAGGACGTCAGTTTTGGGGAAACACATTGGGCGGAGTGTGTGAGTGCCATCATCATGTAGTGGCGGGTTGGGAGACATCGCGGCCTGCGTGTTTTTTTATATAGCTACCTTTTAAACACTACCTAAATGTAAGTGTAGCTTTCTTTTTTAATAAAGATACTTTGGCTATATTACACTATGAGGCTTTTCCCTGATATATTTCATACATGCCATTGCGGAGATTGGCTCTCTGATGCCAAAAGGGCTGGTTCTTATAGTACATTGCAGTCTACTGATGAAATACACCATCAGGAATCTGTTGTCAGTGAGAGCTTCTTGCCTGGAGATGCAATCTTGAGCCCTGTAATTCGAGATTAATTATTTTTGGTTAGTGCCCCCCCCCCCCCCCTCACTTTTTTTTTTTTTTTTTTTAAAGGAGCACATTTGAGCACTGAAACACTGTTAAATGGAAATTTTGCAGCACTGAGCACTTTGGTCACCATTAATTGCACATGGACTTTGTATCATATTAGAGGACATTTGTAGTAGATTTCATATCCGTAGGCATCACTGTTTTTTATTTTTCTGTATATATTTTGGATTTTATCTATTTATTTATTGCTTATTTGCACTTTGTTTGCTCATTTGAACCTATTTGGGATTTTATATATTAATTGTTTTCAAGACATAATTTGCTTTATTGCATTTATTCAAGAATTTATATACTTAAAGGGACAGCGCACCTTTTGTGTTTAAATTAGTTATTGGCCCAGTGTCTGCATTGCATGAGCTGCAGCAGTCCACTATATTAGGGCTCAAAGGGCTTTCAAGTCCTAAACTACTAGCCAGGCCTTAAGAGTTAAGCCCCTTACACACGTACCGATTGTCGGCCGTAAATATTCGGCCGACGACCGATCGGCCGACTGTAGGCTTGTTAGTATGATGCTTCCGACAGCGCACTTTCGGCCGAAAAGAATCAGTCATGTAGGCATTAAAATTTTTGTTGGCCAACACCAGAATGGCCGATTGCTCGCCAGTCAGTACAGAATTCGGCCGACAATCAGCAGATTTGCAAGACTGGGCATGCTCAGAAAATAAAAAAACACGGAAAGTTAACCATCACATGACATCACTTCTGCAGTCGGCTGTTGTTGGCCGACAAAATTCGTGTACAGTCTTTTGCAGTTTTCAACAGACACGACAGCCCTGGACAAAAGACGGCCGATCGTTCGGCCGACGATCGGTACGTGTGTATGAGGCTTTATTCGCCGCCAGTTGCCTCACCCAACCCCTACCCTGCCCGCCCCTAATTCCGCCCCTAAACACGTAAATTATTTTTTGAAATGACACTGTTAAATGTTTTATGCAGTTACAAAAATAATAATAACATAAAGCATATTTCATTGATCTGACTGTGATAAATAAAATAAGGATAAAATATGATTGGCTACTATAGGCACCGTACACATCATGACTGCCTTATTAAGTAAATATTTTAATGCTATAATAAATATAACATAAAAGAAAAAAAAAATTAAAACCAATGAATGACATTTTCACTGATTTAGGAAATCATCATGCCCAAATTAGTTTTTTCTATTAACGAGCTGGTAAATTGGTTGCTAGGTGGTCCGAGCAACCAATCACCAGCTTGTTAATAGGAAAATTAAACTTTGGCTGCCCCGCCCTCACCTCATCTAGTTCTTTGCCAACTCCCACTGTATGCCAGGCCCTGCTTAGAGAATGGCAGGGGGCAGAGGCTAGGAGGAGAATTGGCTCCCGTTCAACCCCGCCCCCACCTCCAATACAGCTCCACACTCGCCCTCAGCTTATTTCCACTCGCCTAATGCGAGCAGGCGAGTGGAAACTTTGAGGGCTGCACAAAATTATTTGGTTTGGAGCTAGGCGCAATAATTTTCTTTACTTTTATGCTGTCCATCCACTTGGTGATTTTCACTCAAGGAGAAGACAGTGATTATTGCTAGAGGCTATGCAGACGCTAGAGATAATTGCAAGTAAATTTGGCAGGCTGGTTGTACCCAAGTTTATTCAATCAATCAACTTGGTACATTTAACCACTTGCTGACCGCCGCTGTACGTCACTAGCCTGGGAGCCAATGGAGGGCGAGCGCACGCCACCGGAGGCGCGCTCCCGCCCCCGCTCCTTCCCTAAGAAGCCAGCGCGTGTGACTCACTCGCGATCGTCGGGTGGAGAGGGAGAAAGATAGGCGGCTAATGTAAACAAAGCCGCCTGTCATTCTCCCCTGTGTAAAAGCACAGATCATACGGTCCTGCTATGTAGGACCGTTGATCTCTGCTGTTACACACACAGCCACGTCCAATCACAGTTAGAAGCACGCCCCTAGGGACACACTTAACCCCTCCCTCTCCAATAAAGTTAACCCCTTCACTCCCATTGTCATTTTTTACAGTAACAGTGAATATGTATAGCACCGATTACTGTAGTAATGTCACTGGTACCCCCAAAAGTGTCAAAAATGTCAGTCAAGGGTCCGATCTGTCTGCCGCAATGTCGCAGTCCCGCAAAAAAAATCGCAGATCGCCGCCATTACTCGTTAAAAAAAAAAACAATAAAAATGACAAAAATCTTTTCCTTAGTTAGTAAACGCAATAACTTTTGTGCAAACCAATCAAAATATGCTTTTTTCAATTTTTTTTTTTTACCAAACATATGGTAAAAAAAAAATTTGGCCTAAAATGTTAAAAAAAATTGATTTTTACATTTTTTTGGGGGGAATTTCATATAAAAAAATGTGAAAAATATTGTTATTTTTGAAACATTGTCGCTCTTTTTTGTTTATAGCGCATGATCAAAAAAATTGCACAGGTGATCAAATACCACCAAAAGAAAGCTCTGTTTGTGGGAAAAAAAGGACGTCAATTTCATTTGGGTACAGCGTCGCACGACCGCGCAATTGTCCGTTAAAATCACGCAGTGCTGAATCGCAAAATAGGCCTTTGGTCAGGAAGGGGGTAAAATCTTCCAGGGCTTAAGTGGTTAACCTGCCGACACATGGTTCCCATCTCATCCCGTTCCTTCTGAATCAGCCCAGATTGGAACCGTCTGTGGCCAGCCATAGGTCTTCAACAGATTGCAATTTGATAGAAATTTTTTTTTGAAAGTTTGATCACTTATTCAAATTGCCCTATGCAGTCCAAATAAAGCAGAGCTCAGACTGAGAACAGAAGAAGCAGTACAAGGAGCCAATCAGATGTGCTGCAGGGTTCCTGTGCTTTATAAAGGACAGGCTGATAGGTAAATGGAGCAAGTGAAAGAGTGATTATCTCATTAGTTTGCTGCTTCTCTTTTACTGTCCAGTCACAGGCTGGGGGGAGGGACAAGACCTGTAAGTTATACTGAACTGCAGCAGGAAAAAATTAGATCCCCTACCCTGCCAGACAGGACTGTGCTGCTTGGCAGAACTGTGTAAACCCCAGGAATGGATGGAGAGAAATACAAAACCTGTGGCAGGTAAATCAGCTCCCGAGTATGTATTTCCTCTGTGTATTTAACTGCCTGGAGTTCAGCTTTGATGATAGATCCACTTGGAATATTCTACATGTCCTAGTTGGTATAGAAAATAGGACTGTAGCAGGTACTTGCAGGGTTAATCTGAGAGTTAGATTGCATTGAATTGTTTTCCGTCAATATAAATAATAAATATCAGCACAGATGGATTAACATGGCCTAGTTTCTTTAATTATAATATTTTACACCACTTGTATGTGTGTATTTGCAATTTCCACTTGCAGCCTGTTACATACTGTAATTTCGCGGTTGTTCAATTAGCGTGTTCTATAAAAAGATCTAAACGGTAATGTTCAAGGAACGTGTCAACACCGCCCAGGCTGAAACTCAGAGCTAAAGGGGACCTGCTATGAAAGAACAATGTACAAAGCTCGGCCTGCCTGCTACATTAAGGCTCCATGTACACGGGACGCTGGAAATGGCCGTTTAGGAGCAGTTGGGCGTTTTTTTCAGAAGCCCCTGAACCCATCTACATTTTATCTTATCTGTCCATGTACACAGGGTCGTTTACAGTCATTTGCAGGCAGTTGCGTTCAGGGACTGTTTTTAGAACGCAATTATTTGCGTTCAAACGCACAAACGCGTCCGAACGCGTCCGAACGCGTCTGAACGCGATGACCTGCGTTTAGCGTTCGCGTTTTTCCATTTTAAAGGGGAATAATTTTTTTGACCTCTAAGAACGCTTCTAAACGCAAACGCCCGCAAACGCTGCTAAACGCCCGCTAAACGCGGGTACAAACGCGACCGAAACGGACGTTTCAAATGTCCTAAAAATTCCAGCATTCAAAGGGACTTTTAACAACGTCCCGTGTACATGGAGCCTTAGGCAGATCTTCAGCCAAAAATAAGATAAGAATGATTACCCCGTTAAAAGATAAAATAACAAAACCAGATTTTGTAGAAGTATTCACTGCCAACCCAGCAGTACTTCCCTGCAGTACTTTTTTCTGATATTAGATGTCGTAAATCTAATGGCCGGCATCATTCAACCCACTTCCTCTAAGCCAATGTTGTCGTGGATCCGCCCCCAGCCTGTGACTGCACAGTGAAAAGAGAAGTAGTACAGGGATTAGCTCATCTCTCTGTCACTCTGCCATCACCTCTTATCAGCATGCTTCTTGTCAGCACATGAGCTGACTGGCTCCTTGTGCTGCTTCTTCCTCTCACACTGCAGCCCTGCTGTACAAGACTGCGAGAGGCTGATATTAGGTCACTCTCAAGTCCTTACACTTATGATGTATTAATGATTACAGATGTGCATTAATTTGTCTCTGGAGTTTAGCTTTAATCTTCTAGCTGGGTGAGTCACTGACTTGGAACAATCATGTAGGTTGGGGTTCTGACTTCACTGCCCCAGTTCATCCAGGCAGTCGAATATGTCTAGATCCACCAATGTATTATAAATAGACCTTTCTGTAGTGATTTCGTAGGATTATCATGACAGTCCAGGGACTAGTGCAGGGGTCGGCTACATGTGGGCTGCACCCAGGCTGCCACCGCTAAATGGCCGGCCCGTCAGTGCACATGATGAATTCACGCGCACCCGACCACAGATACTTTAACCATCTCGCGCCCATGCTATAGTCGAAAGATGGCTACAGCGCAGGCCTTATTTGCTGGGAGGGTGTCCATGTACATCCTCCCGCAAACACGCTCCCCGTGCCCCCTGTGCCCCCTGTGCCCCCCAGCGGGTACGTATCCGGGAAAATCTGTGATAGCTGTGTCCCTTGTCCCAGTGCCATAAGTGTCACTGTGTCATAAGTGCCACCATTGTCACTGTGCCATCAGTGCCCACAGTGCCACAGTGTCCATAGTGCCCATCAGTGTCACAGTGCCATGAGTGTCCACAGTGCCATCAGTGCCCACAGTGCCATCAGTATACACAGCGTCATCAGTGCCCACGGTGTCAGTGCCCACAGTGCTATCAGTGTCCACAGTGCCCACAGTGTCATCAATGCCATCAGTGCTCACAGTGCCATCAGCGCCCACAGTGCCATAAGTGTTATAAGTGCCACCAGTGTCACTGTGTCATAAGTGCCCATCAGTGTCCCAGTGCCACCAGTATCCACAGTGTCATCAGTGCCCACGGTGTCATCAGTGCCCATGGTGCCATCAGTGTCCACAGTGCCCATCAGTGTCCACAGTGCCCCTCAGTGACCACAGTGTCTTCAGTGTCCACAGTGCCCATCAGTGTCCACAGTGCCATCAGTGTCACTAGTGCTTGCAGTGCCCATCATTGTCCACAGTATCATCAGTGCCCACAGTGCCCATAACTGTCCACAGGGTCATCAGTGCCTACAGTGTCATCAGTGCCTACAGTGCTATCAGTGTCTCAGTGCCCGCAGTATCATCAGTGCCCACAGTGTCATCAGTGCCTACAGTGTCATCAGTGCCCACAGTGCCATAATTGTTATAAGTGCCACCAGTGTCCCCATGTCATCAGTGCCCAGAGTGCCACAGTGTCCTAAGTGCCATCAGTCTAACCGTATTCATGTTATAATTACTGTACTGGTATTCATCTTTAAAAGTAAATGTTATTCAAAATTTCTGGTATTTTGTTGATTATTATTATCATACAGTGGGAAAACCATCAAAACCATAAAAAGTGAAAACCATCTTAATGTGCAGCAAGGCAGTTTTCACTTTCTAACGCCAGCATCAGTGGCCGGGTTTCACAAGCAAAGGGTCGGGAGACATGCTGGAGCTGCATGAGAGCAATGGAGAGGGTGAGTATAAGCTGAACAAACGAATCGCTGCAGGGAAGGGGGTGGGTTGACCCTGCAGAGAGAGTGAACCTGCATTCTCCCTCAGGGTGAATTGGCTTTGTATTAGTGAAGCACCTTAAAGTGAGGTAAACCTGTACTGTTTTTATTGCTATGTTAGGATTATTATTTTCTTCATTTTTTAGCAGGTGAATGCGGCTTTCCATACATCCACATAGATTGAATCCAGCCCTTTGGTGGAAAAAAGGTTGCTGACCACTGGACTAGTGTCCCAGAGAAAAGGGAATGTATTCTCTTGTGACAACGTTCCTTAAACCACTTGCCGTCTGCCCACAGCACATTTACTGCAGACCAGCACGGGCAGGCTGGACCATGTACATCATCCAGCATGGTCTGGGTTAGGGGTGCGCGTGCGCTGCACCAAACACAGCGGATTGTGAATCCTGGTTCCCGATCACAATGTCAACAAAGCTGGTATGAATCAATTTCATTCATAACAGCTGTGTTTACTGCAGACTGATGCTGTGATTGGCCCACCGCTATCACATGGTACCTTGACCAATCGCAGCACCCTGTGCCATTTAATTAGCTGTAGCCAATCACAGATCACTAGTAATCACAGCTGTCATGAATGTAACCTATTCGTGACAGTTGAAAACATTGCTGATACAATGATTACTATGAGGACAGTGAACTACA
This sequence comes from Pelophylax lessonae, assembly GCF_965119305.1. Taxonomy (NCBI): domain Eukaryota; kingdom Metazoa; phylum Chordata; class Amphibia; order Anura; family Ranidae; genus Pelophylax; species Pelophylax lessonae. Next base: position 509,916,308 of record NC_138771.1, on the reverse strand, counting down.
CTGTAATAAAAAAAGAAATAAATATTAAAAATAATGTTTAAAAAATTAAATATTTAAAAAAATCTAATATTATTTAAAACATTTTTTTGCTTTTTTTTTTTCTGGATGAATGCAAAGCATGGGTAGGGTGAAGAGGCAGGGTGGGGGGACATCATGCACTCCACCTCATCCAATCAGAGAATGCTTTGCATTAATTCAGGAAATAGAAAGCATTCTCTGAATCGGGTCTGTGCCAAGCAGCCGTTCCTCTGGTGTTCACAATGGATCAAGCCAGCCCAGCACAGGACCTGCAGGAATGTGGAGATCACTGGAGTAGCGGTTTCTTCTTCAGTGATTTCCAGTTTCCAGGGACACCAGCCAGGTATGGCATATATACAGTGTATCCGGAAAGTAGTCACAGCGCTTCACTTTTTCCACATAAAATCCACTCTCAACATTATACATTTTTTACACTGCATTGCGTTTTGAGTCCACCTGTGTATACAGTGCATCCGGAAAGTATTCACAGCACTTCATTGTTGCCACATTGTGTTATGTTACAGCCTTTTTCCAAAATGGATTAAATTCATTATTTTCCTCAAAATTCTACAAACAATACCCCTTAATGACAACGTGAAAGAAGTTTGTTTGAAATCTTTGCAAATTTATTAACAATAAAAAGGAAAACAATCACATGTACATAAGCATTCACAGCCTTTGCCATGAAACTCAAAACTGAGCTCAGGTGCATCCTGTTTCCACTGATCATCCTTGAGATGTTTCTACAACTTGATTGTAGTCCACCTGTGGTAAGTTCAGTTGATTGGACATGATTTGGACAAAGGGGTTCTGCGTGGCTACGAAACGTTGCACTGTTTCTGATGTGATCTTTTTTGCAATAAAACTTTTGGACTGCTTTTGCAAGATCCATGGTGTGTTGGCGAATATGTATTTATGTATGATTTGGAAAGGCACACACCTGTCTATATAAGATCCCACAATGCATGTCAGAGCACAAACCAGACCATAAAGTCTAAGGAATTGCCTGCAGACCTCCAAGACAGGAAGGTATCAAGGCACAGATCTGGGGAAAGGTGCAGAAAAATGTCTGCAGCATTGAAGGTCCCAATGAGCACAGTGGCCTCCATCACCCATAAATGGAAGAAGTTTGTAACCACCAGGACTCTTCCGAGAAAGGGCTGCCCGGCCAAACTGAGCGATTGGGGGAGAAGGGCCTTAGTCTGGGAGGTGACCAAGAACCTGATGGTCACTGGGATGGGACCAACCATCTTTGCTGGAACTCCACCAATCAGGCCTATATGGTAGAGTGGCCAGACCAAGCCACTCTTCAGTAAAAGACACATGACAACCTGCCTGGAGTTTGCCAAAAGGCACCTGAAGGATTTTTAATTGCCATTTTTAATAACCATTTTCACATTTTTCCATAATTTGCTTTATCAGTGCAGCTGATCTCCTGCAAATTCTCTGCAGCCACTTCTGTCTACATAAATTCTAACGTTGGCTGCATGGAATTTCTCATTGTGCGTGTGCAATTTGTTTTGAAACATCTGCTTGTAATCGCCATCAGAAGCCAATGTGACAACGCAGGAGCACAATTATTAGGCAACGGTCAGAAAGTTGTCATACTATAACAAGAAGTGCCTAAACAAGGATTCCCATGGCACAATCCCCAGATATTGTTTTGATAAAAAAAACGCAGATTTTAAAAAAAGGATATTTGAAATGACATTACGATGACAATAATATGTTATCGGTGGGGTTTCAATCACTTTAACATCCTTCATTATTCTCACAAGTGATTCTCTTGCCCTTTGATGCTTTTGCAGTCAAGCATATAAGTATTTCTGTTTTCTCCATAACCTTTAATTCTCCATTGTATGCTGACAACTGGTTCCAATTTCCAGCAAACAAAGCGCTAATCTCGCAGTACGGCATTATAATGGATTGCTCTCGCTGTGTATAATTAAAACGGGAACTTGCGCTCTCCGCTGTGACATTTTGTGGCTCTGACCTCCGACTTCCTGCTCCCCGCCATGTCAGAAGATTACTTCCTAATTACATGCAGCAGAGGGGATATCATTCACCTCGCTCTGCGGGAGCGAACATACTCGGATACATTGTAATGGAGTGTTTCTGGGAAAATAACATCCAGGTGTGGAACCCTTTCCCAGTTACCACAGTTTTATTTCTATCAAAATAAGAATCGCTTTGTAGCCACTGTGTAGGACATTAGTTAGGCTCAATGTCAGATCAGTTACATTTCTACAGTGTCTATGCTGGGAAAACAGCAGCCTGCAGCAGACACTGCTTTCAAATTAAAGCGGAACTCCAGCTTTCTATTTAGGCTCCATTCACACCTGAGCGTATCATTTTCAGGCGTTTTTTTGGGCGTTTTTCAAAATCCTGATGTGCAGGCTATAAAATTTTTGTTCTTCGTCAACACACGTCCAATTTTCGTCTCATTAGTACAGATTTTGACGGGAAAAAATCTTAAGAGCAAGACTAGGCATGCTCAGAGACAAAAGAACACATAAAAAGCAATCCAACACATGACATCACTTCTGAAGTAGAATTCTGTCGTACGGGAAAATTCGTATGAAAAAAAACCTCTTCACTTTCCACATCAGACTAGCATGCCACAAAAACGGACGACAGATCTTTCGATAATCTGATCGTGTGTACGGGGCTTTAGTCTTGCACAGTTGTTCAGGATCCTCTCCTGTACTGAAATTGCTTGCTGTGATATCACTGCACACTGTCCAGCCTCATTTGGCTCACTGTGAGCTTCTCGTAATATGAATTTAAAGTTACTTAGTTGGTGAGGTTGAATAAAGATATCTGTCCAATCAGTTCAACCTGAGAGCGTGTATGTGTTTAGGTCACTCCCATTTTTCATATTCCTGTACATTGAGTTTGCTAAGAAGCACATCTTTAAGTTTTTTGAACTTATCTACACTCTCCGATGAGACCACCAACTGTGGAAGGGAGTTCCACATCCTTACCAATCTAACAGTAAAGAACCCCTTACGCAGTTTAGAATTTAATCGCTTCTCTTCCAACTTCATTGTGTAGAGTGCTAGAGTCACCATTTAACAATTTGCATATTGTGATCCTGTCTCCTCTTAAAGGGATACTAAACACACATTACACTGTCCCTTTTATTTCTGTATGTGGATGATGGCATTGTATCATTTTCCTGAGCAATATACAGCTGTCACATTACCCAGATCTTCCCCAGCCTGTCTGCAAGGAAACAAAGGCAGGAGGAGCTTCTAGTCCTCTGCTGCTGGTCACATATTAAGAAAAAAAAAAACAGCATTTGGAATACAAAGTAAAAAAAAATATATATATATATATATGTTTTTAATATACCGTTTTAAATTGTCATGCAAATATATATTTGAAATCAAATCTTTATTATTTTTGACAGTAACATGGTGTGGGCGGGTTTCTGCCAGTCACAGGCTGTGTCACGCCCCTCCAGCCTGTGTCAACCCCTATTGTATTTAGCTGATTAGTGGGCATGTAGTGCCTTTTGCCCACTGTTCCTAACATAGAGCGCTGTGGTTTCTTTACCTCACCCTTGACCCACTGTCCATACCATAGAGTATTGTGGTCCTGTACCCCACCCTTGGCATACAGCCCATACTATAGAGTATTGTGGTCCTGTCCCCACCCTTGGCCCATATTCCATACCATAGAGGGTTCTGTACCCCAACCTTGACCGTCTGTCCATACCATAGATTACTGTGGTCCTGTACCTCATACATGGCCCACTGTTCATAGCATAGAGGAGCGTGGTTTTGCATCCCACCTTTGCCCGCTGTCCATACCATAGAGTAGTGTATTATTGTACCTCACCCTTGGCCCACTGTTCATAGCATAGAGGGGCATGGTTCTGTACCCCACCCTTGCCCACTGTTCATACTCCATACTATAAAGTGGTGTGATTCTGTACCCCATCCTTTGCCCTCTATCTATAACACAGAGGAGTGTGGTTCTGTACTCCGCCTTTTGCCTACTGTTCATACCGTAGAGGAGCGTGGTTCTGTACCTCACCCTTGACCCACTGTCCATACCATAGATTAGTGTGGTCTTGTATCTCACCCTTGGCCCGGTGTCCATAGAATAGAGCAGTGGTCCTCAACCCTGGTCCTCAGGGCCCACTAACAGGCCAGGTTTGCAAGATAACTGAAATATATCCCAGGTGATATAATTTGCTGCTCATTGATTGCAGTATTCTAGTCTGCATCTCCCCAAGGTAATACTTAAAATCTGGCCTGTTAGTGGGCCCTGAGGACCGGAGTTGAGGACCACTGGAATAGAGGATCGGGGTTTTGTATTCCCCCTTGCCCGCTCTCCATACCATAGAGAAGTGTATTACTGTACCTCATTCTTTTTTTTTTTTTTTAAAGGTATTTTATTGAACAAACAAAACAATACATAACAGAGAAATAACCGGAATCATGTCAATTGAAGAGCCAAAAAAGACACACACAAGACTCCATTTCACAACAAAAGCCATGACAAAAATAACATACATAACTGTCAGCCGTAACATTAGTATAGAACCCTCCCAGCCAGAATAAAAAATCTTCCAGAGGCTGTAAAACCATTGTCTATGCAGAGTCAGAAACTGAAGAAGTAGTCCGGTCAGAGTCCACCCAAAAAGACCAAATTTTCTGGAACTTCTTGGGGCAGCCTCTGGCCTCATACGTCATTTTATACAGAGGCAATGCCTGATTAATGAGTGCAATCCATAATGGAACGTCAGGGGGAGCAGTAGACTTCCATCTAGTAGCTATAGTCTTCCTAGCATAAAAGAATGTCAAGCGGAGAAACAATTTAGTACGAGCAGGGACGTCCTCATCATCCACATAACCCAGCAGACAACGAAGGGGGCTACAAATATTGGATAACTGAGAGATATCTGCAATAAAAGCTGTGACTTCCGACCAAAAGGCCCGGACAGGTGGACATTCCCAGAACATATGAAAAAATGAACCATCAGCAGCAGTACACTTGGAGCATAGCGGAGAAGGCAATGTACCTATTTTGTGCAAGAGTACGGGGGTATAGTACGCCCTGTAAAGAAGCTTCAATTGGATAACCCTATCCCTAGAGGAGATAACAACAGGTATTTGTTCCAGAAGGACGTCTTGCCACACCTCATCCGACAATTCCGGGATATCCTCCCGCCACTGAGACTCAACCACCGCGAGCCGTTTGGAGTGAGAATGTAAAAGTCGAGTATAATATGTAGAGACCAGCTTCTCATGTGAAGAGTCAGAAAGAAGGCTTTCCAAGGGGGTCGGTTCAAGCGAGACATCACGGAGGCCAAACTGTGCGGCCGCCATGTGTCTCAATTGCAAGTATCGGTAGTAAGCCGTGGAGGGCAGACCAAAGGTAGATTGCATGTCCGCAAAGGACCTGAAGGTTCCCCGGACATACAAATGAGAAATGGATTTCACCCCTAGGCGGGACCAGAAAAGGCCATCATCCCGACTAAAGAACTCCTTCAGCCGCGGATTGCTCCAAAGGGGGGCATTGGGGGAATGCAGCTCCGGAGGGTCGGAACCATCCAAGGCCGCAGCCGCGAAAATCCGCAGGGTGACAGAAACAAGAGCAGTGTTCGGTCTGCCCATAACGGACCTTCGATGTATCAAGTTTTGCAGTGATTCATAGGAGGTGAAAATAGCTGCTTCCAATGAAGCAGCAGCATTAGCATCCTCCGGGTGGAACCACCAATGAGCATGGGCCAATTGAGACGCGAAGTAGTATAGACGCAAGTTAGGCGCAGCCAGTCCGCCCGCGAGAACCGGCAGCTGCAGAGCATCCCTGGCCACACGCGCCGCCCGACCCCCCCAAATAAAGGAGGTCAGGAGCGAGTCAATGGCCTGAAAGCGGCGCTTAGGAACATATACCGGGGAATGGCTGAGCACGTATAAAAAACGGGGAAGAAAAATCATTTTAAAAATATTAATCCGGCCTAGCACCGTGAGGGGAAGCGTAGACCAAAGTCGCAGCGAGGACCTAAGACGGGCAACCAGGGGATCCAGGTTGTTGGAAAAGAATCGAGACAAGGGGAGCTGAATCTCAATCCCCAAATATCGAAACCGATCCACAACCTGGAGGGGACAAGAAGCAAGGGAAGGGGGCAGAGCTTGGGGATCCAGGGGGAACAGCGTGGACTTACTCCAATTCACCCTGAAACCAGAGAAGTGACCAAAGCGTTCGATAACATTCAACAGAATAGGGAGGGATTGATAGGGATCCGCCAGATATATCAACATATCGTCCGCGTACAGGGAGACCTTTTCTTCCAAGCCATTGATCACAAAGCCCGCAATACCCTCACAAAGGCGGATCTGCGCAGCCAAGGGCTCAATGGCCAGGGCAAACAACAGCGGAGATAGCGGACACCCCTGCCTAGTACCCCGAAAAATGGGAAAGGGGTCCGACACAAAACCGTTCACCCGAAGACGAGCAGGAGGTAGATAATACAGAAGGCGGACCCAATTTATAAATCCGGGCCCAAAGCCAAATTTCGCCAACACTTCCAATAAATAAGGCCATTCCACGGAGTCGAAAGCCTTATGAGTGTCCAGGGTCACAACGACCCTGGACCCCACAGAGGCATGAGTCGTCTGAAGGTTAGTAAAAAGTCTACGCAGGTTGATCGATGTAGAACGGTCAGGAATAAATCCCGACTGATCCGCACCCACCAAGTCCGTGACAACCGTATTCAGACGCCTCGCGAGGACTTTGGCGAGAATCTTGACATCAGTATTAATAAGCGAGATCGGGCGGTATGACTCACAGAGAAGGGGGTCTTTACGTGGCTTGGGGATGAGCACAATGAGAGCTTCTGTCATAGAGGGTGGCAGACGTCCCTCCTTCAGAGCACAATTGAACACAGTCAGTAAATGGGGGACCAGCAATTCCCTATAGTGCAAGTACCATTCAATAGGAAAACCATCCAGGCCAGGTGTCTTATTGTGTGCGAAAGTGGCTAGGGCCTTGTTTATCTCATCCGCAGTCAGGGGCGAATCCAGAAAACTAGATTGGCCGGCCGACAACTTAGGCAAAGTAATATCATATAAGAAATCATCAAGTTCAACAATGGTATAATGAGCTCTAGATTGGTACAAGGAGGAATAAAAAGCAACAAAACTGGCCAGAACATCGGGGGTTTGTTCCACAATGACACCGGCGTGGCTGGTAATCCGAGGGATGACACAGGGCTGGTATTCCGGCCTAGCTAAATAAGCCAGGAGGCGACTGTTCTTATCACCCAGTTCAAAAATGCGCTGATTTTGATAAAGGAGTTTCTTCTGTGTACGCTCCACAACCACCAGATCCAAGTCCCGGGCCCTGGCCCGCCAAGAAGCATGGTGCTGGGGAGTAGGGTCATCAGTATATTGTCGTTCAGCCGCATGCAGCGCCAGTTCGGCGTCAACCAACTTAGTCTGGCGAGCCTTCCTGGCACCGCCCACGGCAGACGAAAAGGTACCTCTCATGGTCGCCTTAAAGGCCTCCCAGGTCAACAATTCAGATCCAGCTTGTTTATTGAGTGCCCAATATGAGTTCATCTCCGCCGACCCCTGGTCAGTCACTGCCTGGTCCGCCAGCCACAGGGGGCTGAGCCTCCAAAGTTTATAATTAGGGGGGGACCCCAATGCGAGATCCACCAGTAAAGGGGAGTGATCCGATACTGCGCGGGGCAGATACCTGACACCCGAAAGAAGACTTAGCAGTTCCCGAGGGAGCAGGCAGAGATCAATGCGGGACAATGTATTATGGGAGCTGGAATAACAGGAATACTCAGTAATCCCCCCATGTTTCCATCTCCAGGCGTCCAGGAGATCCAATTTGTCCAAGTAGGAGCATAAAGGAGTTGGTGCGGAGGAGACAGCACCAGACCTGTCCAGAGCAGCATCGAGGACCGTATTAAAGTCACCCGCCATAATAAGGGGACCCTCAGCCATTTCCAAGACCAGACCCAGCACACGGTCAAAAAACTGTCTAGTAAATGGCGTAGGGACATAAACGTTAACCAGGGTATAGGGCTTACCCAGAAATTCGAAAAACCCCCAAAATCCCAAATAAACACAAAAACAATAGTAACCCAACACCCATCCCACCCTAACCCACCCGGCCCTCAGTCCCCAACAGTTGAGAGCTTGAAATCCCATAACCAAAAAACAGTGTAGTTCAGGGAAACGTGGATCTGCTCGTCCTGAAGCAGACAGGAATGGTAGCAAAAAAAAAGGAAAAAAAAAAGGGGGAAGGGGAGCAACCATCCCCAAAAATGCCCTTCCAGAGGAACAAGGAGGGTCCCCCCATTCAGGAGGACACCCGACGATCACGAAAAGAGTTGCAAGGAGGATCACAGAATATAAAGGTGTATCCCAACGACATCCAGGAGGAAGAAAGGGAAACCCAGCAGCAGTTGCAAGACACAGGCCAACGATCACCGACGAGGAGACCTATGATCCTGGGAGGGAGGCGAGCGGCGTCCCAAGGAATCCACCCACTGCGCAGCGTCCTGAGGATCCTGAAAAAAGTGGGCTTTACCTTGATAGATGACCCTCAAACGAGCCGGGTACAGGATACTATACGGCAATTGTAAATCCCGCAGTCTCCTCTTAACTGCCATGAAGGAGGCCCGCTGTTTCTGGGTCGCAGCAGAGAAGTCCGGGAAGATAGATATAGCGTGGTTATTATACAGGATTCGGCCCTTGTCCCTAGAGGCCCGGAGCACAGCCTCCCTATCACGGAAATGCAGGAGCTTGATGAGAAGAGGACGGGGTGGGGCCCCGGGCGGCAAGGGGCGCAATGGCACTCTGTGCGCCCTTTCAATGGCAAACAAGGGGGAGAAAACTTCCTTTCCAAAAGTATCGATAAGCCAATGTTCCATGAATGATTCAGGATTTTTACCCTCCGACCCCTCCGGAAAGCCCAAAAAACGCAAATTATTGTGCCTGAGGCGGTCCTCCATGTCCGTTAGCTTGTCTGTAGTAGCGACATGACCCCTCTGTAACTCTGACACAGTGGACTGCATGGGGCGGTGGGCATCTTCCATGTCACTAATACGCTGCTCCGCGTTGCCCACCCTGTGGCGAAGGTTGTGCACATCTTGTTTGAAAAACGACATGTCCATCTGGACAGACTCAATCTGAGTGGCAAGCGAGGTCTGACAGTGCTGGATAGCGTCCATTATGGCAGACAGGGTAGGTTCGGGCCTATCCACAGACAGAGCAGGCTCCGAGGGCACGGGGGAGCCCAGGGGAGGAGAGAGGGCACTACTCACAGTCACCGCCAGCTGAGATGATCCAGGAGGGACTGCTTCTCCATCCACAGAGGCCGATGCCGTCCGCACAGCTGAGGAGCGAGCGACCTGGGAGGAAGGGCCCGCAGCGCGTGCAGGGCCGGCGCCATCTTGGGATCGTGGCAGCGTGAGGTCCGGCGGGCGGATACCGGGTGCCTCCGGACCGGGAGGACCTATTTTGACCATCGCCGTGGGTGCACCGGGATATCAGGAGACAGGAGACGTCGGAATCAGGTGAGTAGGAGGTCGGGTTCCAGCAGGATCACGGAAGGATCAGGGCATATAGGACAGAGCTCCGGAGCCGCGCTGCTTTCACATCCGAGTTCCGAGAGCCTGCCACTGTACCTCATCCTTGGCCCACTGTCCATAACATAGCGGTGCATGGTTCTGTACTCCACCCTTGGCCCACTATCCATACCATAAAGTGGTGTGGTTGTGTACTCCACCCTTTGCCCACTGTCTATAACACAGAGGAGTATGCTTCTGTACTCTGCCTTTTGCCCACTCCCCATAACATAGAGGGGAGTGGTTCTGTAGTACTCAGAGAACAATGTAACAGAGCTTGGTATCAGCTCACAAGATTTCCAACAAGATCAACAGATATTTTTTGAACTTATTGGACAGATATAACAAAAACCTTTTATTAGTGTTATTTAACAGATCACAAAAACACAGATAAGTGAAGTTCATTGTTAGGGCTTACATACACTTTAATTCTTTGATGGCCAGTCTAGTGTGATGACACTCCCCACCCCCTGTCCCCGTCCCCAAGGGTGTGTCCATGGCCGCCTGGACATGCAGGAAGCAGTTAAATGAAACTGGCAATCATTCAGTCCAAAAGTGGGTAATGGAGGAGGATAAAGAGGGCAGCGTTAGAGCATGGAGAGGGAAATTGGTGCTAAAAATTAAACTGACCAGACAGAGTTTTGCTTTAATCCCTATAGTCAGAATCATTGAAGGGTATAGCAGTGATAAAGGAAAATGATTTCACTGCAATCCAGCAATGAGATCTGGAGATGGTTGGGTACCTCATATCCTGTGTTATGTCCCCCTGTCTAGTCCATGAATGCAATTATCAGAAGATTGGGGGCCTCTCCTCAATGACAGTGAGCTAATAGCCCTTCTGACCGAGGGACATCACAAGTGTAATGCAGAGAAAGCTGTGCTACAATCTCTGCTTAGACTGGGATAGGAATTTCTCGCTTCACCGCAGATGTGATTAAACGCCAGCACTTTAATGCACTTTTCCTTTATGTCATCGGAATCCATTCTCTAGCTTAAATCCCAACTATAATGTTTACTGAACCCTGCGGATTTTCCTTTTTAGGGTTTACACATTATATAATGTCCAGGCCTGTGCTAAAGGAGGATATTCACAAAACAAGCCTTAGGAATAAAATGAGGGAGAAATCTGCTTTATGGACAGGCCATCCATTCTGCTCTCGGATCACTGTGGAGCTGGCTTCGTTATTAACTTGTTCCCATTTTGTTTTTTTTAGGTGTTTCTAAGGCCAAACTTAATTCCTTTTAATTGTGAATAAAAAAGGAAAGGGTTAATAGCCCAGTCAAGCATTTATTGCTGTCTGTGTCCCATTAGGGGACATTTCTTATCTCAGGGATACAACAGGACTGAGAGGTCACTTCTCCAAAGAGAGGGGTCACTAGAACAGGTGTCCCCATAGAACAGTGATGGCGAACCTTGGCAACCCAGATGTTTTGGAACTACATTTCCCATGATGCTCAACTACATTGCAGAGTACATAAGCATCATGGGAAATGTAGTTCCAAAACATCTGGAGTGCCAAGGTTTGCCATCACTGACATAGAAGGATATCCCTCTGTTCCTGACATGGTGATTATCATAGGGACCCGGTTACACCAGATGTGATGGGACTGTGCTGGCAGCAATTTTCAACACAACCCCAATGCATTGACAAGGATAACATGTTTTGCTTTCTACTGTATTCTTTTCTAGCACTGCTGTGCTTTTTCAGTGCAGCAGGTTACGTTACGAACAACTGTATCTCAATGCCGCCACAGTGCATAGAACTGAATTAAAATATCACTCGTGACAGTATATGAAGACTTACTGAATAATTATATGATGCCTCTGATTTATGCTGCCATTTCAAGCCCCTGCGTGGGCAGATTGGATGCTTTTTTGTTATTCCATTAACCACTTAAGCCCCGGAAGATTTTACCCCCTTCCTGACCAGGGCCTATTTTGCGATTCGGCACTGTGTGACTTTAACGGACAATTGCGCGGTCGTGCGACGCTGTACCGAAACGAAATTGACGTCCTTTTTTTCCCCACAAACAGAGCTTTCTTTTGGTGGTATTTGATCACCTGTGCAATTTTTTTTTTTTGATCATGCGCTATAAACAATAAAAGAGCGTCAATTTTGCAAAAATAACAATATTCTTCACATTTTTTTATATGAAATTCACAAAAAAAAATGTAAAAATCAAAATATTTTAACATTTTCGGCCAATTTGTTTTATGCTACATATGTTTGGTATAAAAAAATCACAAAAGCGTATTTTGATTGGGTTTGCGCAAAAGTTATCGCGTTTACTAACAAAGGGAAAGATTTTTGTCATTTTTGTTGTTTTTTTTTAACAAGTAATGGCGCGATCTGCGATTATTTTTTTTTTGCGGGACTGCGACATTGCGGCAGATCGAATTGGACCCTTGATTGACATTTTTGACACTTTTGGGGTTACCAGTGACATTACTGCAGTAAACAGTGCTATACATATGCAATGTTACTGTAAAAATGACACTGGCAGTGAAGGAGTTAACTGTATTGGAGAGGGAGGGGTTAAGTATGTCCTAGGGGCGTGCTTCTAACTGTGATTGGACATGGCTACTGGTGTAAGAACAGAGATCAACGGTCCTACATAGTAGAACCGTCTGATCTCCATTCTTACACAGGGAAGTTTACATCAGCCACCTGCCTTTCTTCCGGTGTAACGGACAATCGTCAGTGCCTGGCGGACATCGGGTCCGCCGGGCACACGCGCGGGGGGGTCCGTGACCGCGCCTCCGGTGGCACGCCCTCGCTCCCTAGAAGCCTCACAAGCTAGCGACGTAGTACTACGTCGCTTTGCCTGTGAGGGGCTGACCGCCTCAGTAAATAGTCGTGCGGCGGTCGGCAAGTGGTTAAAATTGAATAAAATATTTGTATCAGAAATGTCACTCGTGACCAATAAAGCTCTGTAGAAAAAAAAAAAGTAAACAGTGTGATGTGCTGGGTAGACATGCAGAACAGGAAAATTTTGCTTTGTTTCAGATAGATTTGATAACTTACTAATTTCCTTTTGGAATATGTTTAGTTTTGTTTAGTTTAACTTTGTTTTGTTTATTAATGTTCTAACCAATTCCAAATTTTCAGAATAATTTGAATTTGGATTGCTCAAAAATTGATCGACTGATTCGAATTCTGTGTGAAGAATAGCTGGTTGTTATGGAGCAGACCCCCTGCCTATCAGAGTACCCGAGTACATGCCGCCTACCTATCAAAGTACCCGAGTATCTGCCGCTTGCCTATCAAAGTACCCGAGTATCTGCCGCCTGCCTATCAAAGTATCCAAGTACCTGCCGCCTGCCTATCAAAGTACCCGAGGATCTGCCGCCTGCCTATCAAAGTATCAGTGTGGAATGTGCTGATGTGTGGAATGTGCTGATGTGAAACCTGTGCTGGCGGTGTGCGGGATCCAGAAGTTGGAGCAGCTGCAGAGTGGTGGTGAGCCAGTGCAAAGAGCTGACAATACCTCCGCCATTTGAGGAAATCAGCACCCCAGTTTGAGAGTCGGGTCCTTGGATGCTTGATCACCATACAGGCTCAACATTACTTGTATTTGGTAAGAGGCGACCCCTATTGGTTTATCTTAATATTGGCTCCGGGTTCACACTGAATTGTGATCTGCACGTTTTGCTTTAATCCTTACTCCTTATGGTAAGAGGCGAATCTAGCCATAGAAGGTGGTGGTTCAACACGCAAATCTCACACTTTTTGCCTTCCTTTTAATGTTGTCCGGTAAGAGGCAACTTCAGCTATAACACGTTTATAAATTTGGTTTATACCTCTATCACCTCTGGTAAGGGGTACCCATCATTATTTTAATTTTTGCATGTTTTTTTTCACTGTCATCAGTGATCAATTTCATTGGTGGAGGTTTATTCTTTTATACAATATAATTCATTTTTCACGAACACTGGGGTGTTTAATCAAATTAGTTTGTAAGGTTTTACGCTATTGCGCTTTTACCTTTACTTCCATGATCCTGTGACCATTGAGCTAATTGTTCACGTGGACCTGGATCTACTATCAAGGTGACAAGTTTATCCAAGGAAACCGCCTTTACCTTACCTCAATCTGGTAAGCTTATACCCTTTGGGGTTCCTGGTTCCGGATTACATCTTCACTTTATGTTTGGACTGTATGGACTTTACATCTCCATTGATCATATCATAGCGCGACTTATTTTTACAATATTCTACAGGGTGTGGTCACACTAGAAGTTGCTGCTGTTTCACTGTACTTTTCCTTTAGCGCGGTTAACATCTTTACATTACTAAAGTATCCAAGTACCTGCCACCTGCCTATCAAAGTACCCAAGTATCTGCCGCCTGCCTATCAAAGTATCCAAGTAGGGCTTTCAAAAGTGTGATAGGTAGTTAGAAAATTGTGTGTAATTTATGCTCCTAGAATGCCTGAAGGTGCTACTTGGATGTTGAGTCTCTTTATGTGGCCAGACTGTGTAAAAGTCTCACACATGTGGTATTGCCATACTCAGTAGGAGTAGCAGAATGTATTTTGGGTTGTCATTTTTGCTATGTACATACTATGTGTTAGAAGTATCCTATAAATTGACAACTTTGTGTAAAAAAAAAAAAAAATCGGATACGTTGGAGTGCTTGCTTTCCAAAATGGGGTAATTTTGTGGGCGTTTCTATTGTCTTGGTGCTCTAGGGCCTTCAAAAGTGTGGTCGGTAGTCAGAAAGTTATATGTGTATTTATGCTCTAGAACACCTGAAGGTGCTACTTGGATGTTGAATCTCTTTTTGTGGCCAGGCTGTGTAAAAGTTTCACACATGTGGTATCACCATACTCAGGAAGAGTAGCAGAATGTATGTTGCTGTGTAAATGCCATGTGTTAGGAATAGCTTATAAATTGACAACTTTTTTGGCGAAAAATATTTCCCACAAGAATTTCCCAAGAATTGTGGAAAAAAATTACAACTTCAAAAAACTCACCATGCCTCTTACTAAATACCTTGGACTGTGTTCTTTCCAAAAAGGGGTCATTTGGGGGTATTTGTACTCTCCTGACATTTCAGGGCCTCAAGAAAGGAGATAGGCCGTCAGTACATCAGGTGTGATCAATTTTCAGTGATTGGCACCATAGCTTCTAGACTCAATAACTTTCACACAGACTAAATAATATACAATAATTTGAATTATTTTTACCAGAGATATGTAGCAGTATAAATTTTGGCCTAAATGTATGAAGTAAAAAAAATATTTTATGCAAAATTTTAAAATAGAAACTAAAAAAAGTGTTTTTTTTTTCAAAATTCTTTGCTCTTTTTTTTTCTTATATCATGAAAAACAAAAAACCCAGTTGTGATCAAATACCACCAAAAGAAAGCTCTATTTGTGTGAAAAAAATGATAAAAATGTTGTTTAGTTACAGTGTAGCATGACTGAGCAATTGTCATTCAAAGTGTGAGAGTGCTGAAAGCTGAAAATTGGTCTGGGCAGGAAGGGGGTTTAACTGCCCTGTATTGAAGTGGTTAACAACCAGCTGTTCTTCACAATTAATTTTAATTGATCAGTAATTTTTTGACGGATTCTGAAAATTTGGAATTAATTTGAAAATGAATAAACAAATTGAATTGAAACTAAATTAAACCAAATTTGTTATTTCATTTGGAGATTCAGATACATCCGAATCTCCAAATAACCATTAATTCCACTGAATTTAAATTTTTACTGAAACAAATTGCACATGTCTAGTGCTGGGATTGTGACATAGTGCCCTCTCTCCAACCCGCAAATCTGGGGGTAGGCTCTTGTGATAGACAGGGCCCCTTTTGGTCTTGTTCTACTTGGGCTGCAACTTGAATGACCAGAATGGAGAGCCTGGCAAACATTCCAGTCTCTCAGCAGCAACCCTGCAAGGTTGACAAGACTAAAGGCCCCTACACACGATACGAAAATCGGAAGGGAAATTTCGTCCGACAAACGATCTGCCGATTTTCGGATTGTTAGCATAGTGCTTTCGACAGCCGATTACGGATTTTCGGACGACAAAAGCTGGATGTGCAGGCTATGAAATTTTTACCGTCCGTCAATGCAACGTCCGATTTCCGTTTAATTAGTACAGTTTTCGTCTGAAAAAAATCGTAAGAGCAAGACTAGGCATGCTCGGAAACGAAAGAACGCATACAAAACAATTCAACACATGACATCTCTTCTGAAGTAGAATTCTGTCGTATGGGAAAATTCGTATGAAAATAACCTCTTCACTTTCAACATGAGACTAGCATGCCACAAAAAACGGATGGCAGATCATTCGATAATCTGATCGTGTGTACGGGGCTTAACAGTGCTGCTGATTCCTGGAGATCTTGCGCTCCACCCCAGCGTCTTTTAGGATAGCTTGGTTCCCTGCTAGCACAGACACTTATGGCGCCAAAAAAGAGAGTGCTTTGCCAGGCAATTCAGTAAAAGCTGTCCCAGGCTCCTCCTGCTCGTCAGGGTCTATTGGGGTCTGTAGTTCAGAAAGCCAGTTATACCAATACATGGATTCAGCCTCGAACTACAACTCCCAGGGTTCCAGGAATGCTAAATAGAGTTCTATGAGTCCACTATACTTAGTCCCCCCCCTGGTGGCCGGAGGAGAGTTGCACAGTCCAACATTAAGAAAACAAAATGGGGAAAGTAGGTAAAAGGCGCTGTCCCCTTCTCCATACTGTCCTAGTAGTCCAACATCTGGCTACACCACTAGGCATCACTAGGTCTAAAATTAGGTATGTAACCAAAATGGAAAGATTTTATTTAAAAATGGTATTGGCATGTTGATGAGGGGGAGGGAGGAATCAGGTAAAAAATAATATATAAACAGATTAAACTTTAACAAAGAGTAAGCACCTCCTTGAGGATTACCTTTGCTCTTTCCATCTAAGGAAGGCTTTCAGATTTCATATAAGTTTTCATTTATTCAGAAAGATTTTGAAACCTTTAAAAAAAACAATGCTGATTCGGTTTGTTTAGTAGAGGCATGCTTAATTTTCCAAGGTCTGGTTCTAAGGAGAAAAACTGGATTATGATAAATGTCTTTTTTCATTTGGCATAGGTAGAGACTTCAGCACAGCTGCCAGCTCCAGATGACTTTCTGCCTTGACCTTGCCAATGTGTAGTCAGCTTTGGGGAAACTTTTTAAATATTAAAGTTATTGTTTTTAAGAAGAACTCCAGTCACATAAAAAAAAAAAAAAAACAAGCTCGTTAAAAGATAAAATAATGAAACCAGCTTTTGCTGTAATGTTCACTTTCAATTCAGATATTTTCCATGCAGTTTTTTTGTTTTTGCCGCTAGATTCCTCAGTCTGATGTCCAGCACTATTAAAAATACTTCCTCTGAGCCCAGGTTTGGACAGTGAAAGGAGAAGCAGGGCAATGATGAGCTCATCAATCTGTCGCTCTGCTCTCTCCTCCTATCAGCATGTTCCTTGTTAGAACATGAGCACTTTAGTACAATTGACTGGCTCCTTGTTCTGCTTCCTCCTCTCACGCTGCGGCCCTATTGTAAAGGGACTACAGGAGGCTGATACCTGGATAAATTCAGGTACTTACACTGTTTTCATTTAAAAAATGTAACACATTGAGACAGAAGAACATAACTCTAAAGCCCCTTTCACACACGGTACTCAGTCAGTGGACTCCGTTTTTATCAGCGGGGGATCGATCCGCCGCCATAGTTTTACAGTGGGAGGTTGGCTCTGTCCCGCGAAACGACGTAATAATTCGCCACAGGCTAAGCTGATCAGTGGGTCCGGCAGCCGCGATTGCCGTGGGGCATCCGGGATCCCTCCCCGTGGAGACAGAACGGTGGTCTGCCGTAGTAAACACGGCAGACCGCTTTTCTGTCAGTTATGAACACAGGGATCCTGTGTTCCTTTTGTTAACCCCTTCCCTGCCACTTTACAGTTGGAAAACAGCCCAGATGCCTGGACCAACAGCTGGCTCAGCCTCTCAGCTGCCCCACTGGCGCTCCAGTAAGCACTGGAGGGGAAAGCAGAGAGGCGATGACTGACAGTCACAGCTCTCTGCTCAGAGCAGAAGGGGAGACCTGAGTGATCAGCAGTGTTTGATTGCGCAGTTCTCAGTGCAGAGCCATCGGGGACGTATGCAGCATCGGATCAGTCAGTTTTTATTAGGAAAGCAGAGGACCACCAGGGATTTCACACAAAGAAAGCAATATAAAGAGAACATTTTATACAAATTCATGGTACAGCAGGCACATATAAGGAATATGAATTGTTGGGTTTACTTACTCTTTAAGATAGTTAAACTAGTGTGTGTCCAGCCAAAAGGAAGGATTAGAATCCCTGTCTGGTTTTACTGCTATCTGTATTTGAGATTTCCCCTCACTTTCTGTACCAGTGACAACAGTTTCACCAGTAAAGAAGTGAGGGTAGACAGTCGCCTAGCTAACACATCTGGCACCCGGGCTTTATTGCACCCCCTCCCTCCCACAAGGAAAATTATATGTGGCAACATTGGGGCACTGCGCCAAAACTGTGGGTGTGGTCAGATTGTATCAACAGTGGGAGGGGGGTAAAAGGCCATATGCTTTAATGACTGTGTCCAGATAGCCCTGAAGAAGCTTATGGTGAAACGCGTTGGCTTTGCAGACCTTCACTATATATTTGGAATTTGTACATTTATCAATATTCAACTAGGAATAGTTTTTATTATGTATTGTCTTGTTTCATGTACTTGACTTTTTATCTCTTTTTTGGATCAAATAAATTTATATATTTTATACAACTGTGAGCACCCCTCCTTTTGTGGCCTTGAAAATCCAACTTTTTTTATTTTTTGCTCTTTCAATTATGCAATTTTGGATGATGGCCTATTAGATCACGGGAATTTTTTAATAGACTGTGCTACAAGTGTAACAGACAGTGCAATCCTTAGTACACTCATTCATTTTAATAAAATAAAACCGTTCAATTGCAATATCCTTTACTACACACCGCTAACCTTAAAATGATATTAAAGTCTTGGTTTTTTTGGTTTTTTTTTTGCTTTAAAAATAAAAACATGTTATACTTACCTGCTCTGTGCAGTTGGTTTTGCACAGGGCAGCCTGGATCCTTATGTTCTTGGTTCCCTCGCCAACCCCCCCCTGGCCCCTTCCTCTTGCCAGGTGCCCCCCCAGCAAGCAGCTTGCTTTGGGGGCACCCAAGCAGTCATGCTCCTGATGAACGGCTCTGTATGTCCTCATGTGGACATTGCTGGTTTGAGAGGGACCTCAGGTAAGTATTAGGTGGGGCTGGGGGGGACACACAGAAGGTTTTTTACCTTCATGCATGAAGGTAAAAAACGTTGTGCCTTTACAACCACTTTAACAAAGAATGTGTTGTACTTAGAATGCAGTAGTCAGGAGTAAAAAATGTAAAACACAGTGAGGGGAATTTTATCAAAACTGGTGCTGTCAGAATCTGGAACAGTTGCGCATGGCAACCAATCAGCTTCTATCTTCAGCTTGTTCAGCTTTGAAGATGAAAGCTATGAGCTGATTGGTTGCCATGCACAGCTGCTCCAGATTCCGTCTGCTCTAGTTTTCATAAATTCCCTTATGGGTTTATTCAGACAGGCGCGTGTATGCTGTGCCTCTTTTTGCTGTATCTGCATCCACCAGAGAGCTTCGCCTATAGAAGTGGGTGCACTGATCCGAATGCAGGCACTGTGCGTTCGGATACATACCGTACATGCCTTCCTGTCTGCATGTCAAATTTTGACATTCAACTATGCCCATGCAGCTGCTGCGCCCCAATTGACTTTGACTGGACTGCCTGCACAGGAATGCACAGAACACCATGCATCCCCACGGCCATCACACTGGACATGGACGCATATGCTCCATGTGAATGAGGGCTAATTGTCATGTGGGCTAGATAGCAGGAACAAGGAGATGTTGGATAATTTTTTTTTTTAATCATACCTAGGTGGATGCTGCATCTGTCCCCTGCCGGCTCTAAGGCTGAGAACTGAATAATCCGATCACTCAGTTCATAGGGTTCCCTGAGCAGATAACTGATGACCGTCAGTCTCTGGCTCTCTGCTCTGCCCCCGCCCCCCCCCCACTCACTGAGACACTGGGCAGTGAAGGGGGCGGGAGCGGTTGGCTCAGACTCCCAGCTGAAAGGCTGAGCTGCATGCTGGTCCAGACATGTGGGCGGATCCCAACCATATAGTTGTGATCCTTCCCCAGTCTGGACCGGCTCTGTGACGTCAGCCGACAGCCCGTCAGGAGTGCAAAAAGTCTACACTGCTGTGATCTACGGGAGAAGTACAGCCAAACAAGCAATACATCTATCACATGACCTGTCTCTCTGCTCCTGTTTGGCATTACTTGCGACAATTGATAAATGTTCCCGTTTATGTTGTGAACTCACCCTCCAGGGCCCAGGCAGGCTCTTCCTCAGCCCAGGCTTTAAATCCAGGCTCTTTCTCCCTGAAGCTGGCAAGTCCTTCAGGCACCCTCTTTCCTAGTTCAGAGGGCCTCCACTATTCCCCTCTCATAGTCCAGAGTGGCCTCCAGTCCAGTATCTCCCTTGTACCCCCCCCCCCCCCATCCGGGGGCCTTTGGCACACCAACCACCTTTTCCTAGTCAAGGGCCTCCTCTGCACTCCCCATCCCAGTCCAATGCCTCCTCTACAGCGCCCCCACCCCCCAAAGTTCAGAGCCTGTACCCTGCCCTCCCAATCCAGGTCCTTTGCTACACCAACCCCACTTTTCAAGTCCAGGGCCTCCTCTACACCCCTCCCCCAAGTCCAAGGCATCCGGTGTATATTCCTCCGAGTTCAGAGCCTCCTCTGCACCCCCCCAGTCTAGGGCCCCAGGGCCTCCTATACACCCCCCCAGTCAAGGGCCTCCTCTGCACCCCCCCTCCCAGCCCAGGGCCTCCTCCACACCCCCCCCAATCCAGGGCCTCCTCTGCGTCCCCAAGTACAGGGTCTCCTCTGCGCCCCCCCAGGTCAGGGCCTTCTCTTCACCCCCCTCAATCCAGGGCCTCCTCTGCACCTCCATAAGCCCAGGGCCTCCACTGCACCACCCCAGTCCAGGACCTCCTCAGATTCCCTCAGTACAGGGACTCCTCTGAACCCCCTCCCAGTCTAGGGCCTTCTCCGCACCCCCCTTCAGCTCAGGGCTCCACTGCACTTCCCAGTCCAGGGCCTCCCCTGCATCCCCCCCCCCCAGTCTCCCCATTCCTATGCCTTACCAACCCCAGCTCCCTAGTCCAGGGCCTTCTGTGCAAAAATCCCTCTCCTTTCCCTAATAAATGCCTTCCAGTTCCAGAAAGTCTCTCCCATATAATTGTACTGCAGCTGGGATGCCTCACTCAGAAAAGACATGGGCTGTTTGGGCACTGGGCAGGACTAGGAGGGAGATCCCACAGCACTCCGCCGGGGATGCCACTCACACCGATGCCTGTGCTCTTGGGTGTCACTGCCACCGGTTCAAGTGTAATGGACAGGCAAAGCCTGCTGTGTAGTTGGCCAAGTACCGGAGAATCATATAGGAGGGAGACCGCACAGACGCACTAGCTCTCTGCTCCTCCTGCCCAGCCATCCTATAGAAAAGAAATCCAGAGCAATGCTGCATCTACTGTTGCTTAGCTACACTCTAAAAATGCCTTTCTATTCGCATGTGGGCAGGAGGAGCAGAGTGATTCAGCGATATTGCTCCTGTGCGGTCTCCCTCCTATTTGAATCTCCGGTATTTGGCAAACTATTCAGCGGGCGCTGCTTGCCCATTATAATTGATCGGGAAACACTGACACGTTTAGAGCAGCTGTTCCCAGTGTGGGTGGGGGCAAGACCCCCCCTAGATGCGTCACCCGGGTAAAATGCCCCCCCTCCCGAGTTTCGGCCTTGACGGTAGATCTCCCACAGCAACACAGACCAGAATAAAAAGTTGTTTTTTTTTCAATAGAGTAGGGGAAGGCCCACCTCATTTCCTGGTTGGGACATCCAGCAATATCTATCCTTTTTCTACCCAGCCTGACTGTTCCCACCCATTTCATTCACTGGGTTTCAGTTTCTTTCAATCGTGGTGGCTCAGTATCATATGTTGGTGTTATAGTGGTCTGCATACAAATACAGCCAGCCTAGAGCTCCCACTTCTCCAGACTGATATCAGGGAGGCATTTTGATATTTCCAAAACTACTCCCAAGAGCCACCCTTGTCATTGTATCAGGGCTGAGGGCTCTTGAAAGGTGTAAAGGTGCTGTGATGTTTTTAGGAAGCTATGTACAGCACCCTGTCCTCCCACCAGTCATGATCTGCCTGCATTGCATAGACAAGCACAGAGGCCCATTGAGGACATCACTGGGTCTACAATAAGGTATGTAATGAAAACAGAAAAGTTTTATTTTAAAATGTCATTAGCATGTTAAGGATGAGGGTGGAAGGAACTAGGGAAGGCAAAATATGAGCATAATAATCTTCAGCTTTAAGGTGTTTTTTTTTTTACCTTCATGGATTGTATGCATGAAGGTAAAAAACCTTCCGTGTGCAGCAGCCCACCTAATACTTACCTGAGCCCCACCTCGATCCAACGATGTGCACAAGAGCAGCGGCTCTCTTGGGTCTCTTCCTCTTCATTGGCTAAAACTGCAGTGGGAGCAATTGGCCTCCAGCTACTGTCAATCACAGCCAGTGAGCCAAGGAGGAGTGAGCGGTGGACTGCCGAGCCACGCTCCATGTGTAAATGGACACACAGAGCAGTGGCTTGGGAGTGAGCCAGCTTGGGTGCCCCCATAGCAAGCTGCTTGCTATGGGGGCAGAGGGGAGGTGCCAGGAGCGCTGATGGGGGACCCGAGAAGAGGAGGATCGGGGCTGCTCTGTGCAAAACCACTACACAGAGCAGGAAAGTATAAAATGTTTGTTATTTAAAAATAAATAAATAAACTGCCTTTCATATCACTTTGAATGCACACAAATATCAGTTTGGAAAAATATTAAAGGCATGCTCCAGTCAAACATAAAATACAAAAATAAATAATTACAGTGGGCACAGAGTTTCCTTTTATTCTTTGATTGATTGCGCTGATTGAGTTCATAACTTAAAGCGGAGTTCTGGGCACAGAAGTCATTTTTTACTAAACATACCCCCGGGACAGTCAGGGCCAGCACATTCCACAATGGCTAGCCTCTGATCAGTCCCGGTTCGCACTTACCTTTTAGAAGAAATACTTACTTATAAAATTTCTTCCACAGCGTTTCCATCTCTCTTGTGGGCAGCTGAAGCCGGCGCGGTCCTCTTCTGTGTCTTCTTCCGTGTCCTCTTGTCCCAGAATGCGCCTGCACCGGCCCCTCTCGTCACTTCCGGTGCGGCGCCGCATTCCTCCACAGCTTCTGGGCGTCGCCCGGAAATAACGAGCGGGGCCGGTGCCGTCGCATTGATTCCTGGGAGCTATGACGTTCAGCTCCCAGGAATCATAGCGAGACAGGAAGTGACGGGGTGAGCCGCGGCTCCGAGGGAGGAAGTACTCTGAGGTGAGTATCTTCGATCTTCAATTACAAGGTAAGTAAACAAAAAAAAAAATAACTATCCAATTCCTTTTCAAGTGAGGTCTACCTAGCGGAGGGGCACAAAAAAAAAATATCGTTTTTGTGCCCGGAAATCCGCTTTAATCCTCTGCTTGCCGATAACCTGGTGTACTTAGAACACCCAATCTCAGTCTTCAGATATTGTACACTCCTTCTTCTTCCTTCTAATTATTCTCATCTCCCTTCATTCACCCCCCCTGCAAATTACAGATAACAGTGCATGCTGGGAGAAAAATCACACAACAGGTTTGGTAGGAGGCTGCAGGCCTTCTGGGGGGAACAGTGAAAGTATTGCTCAATCTTGGTGCAAGTAAACATTGGACAATTTATAGAAAGCTTATGGAACTGAATTTCTCATTTTAGCAGTCACCACCATCATTAGTTCACTGAAGGATTATAATAGTTCAGTTGCATGGAGTTACAGCAACAGAACAGCTGTATTAATACTGAGATTAATTTACACACAGGTGGACTCTATTTACTAATTAGGTGACTTTTGAAGGCAATAGGTTCCACTAGATTTTAGTTAGTCCCAGTGGTGGCCGGCCGATAGGGGGTGCCCCCCCCCCCAAAAAAAAGAAAAAAGAAGATTGAAAAAAAGTGTCTATTTTTCGCCCACTAGGGGCGCCGGACTTAGTGCTGGGTATGGGGGGGGTTTTGACCCCACCCTTGGCCAGCAGAGGCGCTGATTGGCGCTCTTCAGGGGGTCATCGGGGCGCAGAGCGATGCGCCCCGACACTCCCCACTTTTCAGATGTCCGGGCTGTGATTGGTCCAGACTCCAGCCTGGACCAATCACAGTAGGACATGGACCTGGTGACGTGACGCGTGGGGGGGTGCACTGCCCCGGCGTCACAATCACCGATTCTGGCTTCCGTTCCGAGGACTCGGAGTGTCGCACTCGCAGCCAGGAGGAGAAGACAGGACTCGGAGGACGGACGCGCGAGTAGAGAGCCGCCCGCATCGGATCGCCTTCATTCTGGACAAGACAATGGTCACGGTGGTGAGTCACTCCCAGACAGCCGACTCGAGTCAGTCCACCAGACCAGTCCGCAGCTCAGCCTCTCCCCGCATCATCGCGGCCAGGCCCAGGCAGGCCGCAGGCGCCGCGCAGAGAGTACTCCCGCACCCGCAGGCCGCACCTCAACTGGTCACTCCCAGACAGCCGATGAAGGGGGCACGCATGCTGATCTCTGCATTGGGGACATGTACACTGGTCACTGCATTGGAGGCACGCACGCTGATCTCTGCATTGGGGACATGTATGCTGGTCATTGCATTGGAAGCACGCACGCTGATCTCTGCATTGGGGATATGTACACTGGTAAATAAAATAGTGCAAGTGGGGTTGTGAACGGCGCTACCGTTTTTCAAGAAATAGCAATATTATATTTGCTTAGCGTGAATGGTGATACCACTTAATGTGTGCCGTGAATAAATAGATAAATAAATTTTAAAGTGCAATCTTATAAAATGCTGTATAAAAATATTGTGTAAAAATCAATAAAAATAGATTATATAAATGCCTTGTATCTTAAATTATTGGTGATAAAGTGCATAAGTGCTAGTGCAAAGAAAGGAGAGACACAAGGCTGAAATAAATTAGTGAATTTTATTTAAAAAAAGACCAGGTGGAACATATATCTATCCTCACTATGAACCAAAGGTGATGGTGTTTAGTGAAGAGAAAAGAAGTAAAAGCTGCTGTGAGCAAACGAAAAAAATGTATACTGAAATTAATAGGTGTAAGATGAATAGGATAAATGAATTAATGTGATGAATTCGGGTTGCAACAACCTGCGTGACCGCTAGGTGTCGCACCCTGCTATATGACCTGATATCAGTTGCAGGAGGGTACCGTATATCTGGGTTCCGCTGTCCCCTCTGACTTCCTGGTGGGTCTGCGTGATTCCTCAGAAAGAAGAAAGGAGACCCCTAGGTATCATATCCAAACAACATGATAAAAAAGTGTAGAGACTCACAGGGAGATTCGAGGCTGTCCGCGATCAGTGTAGTGTGGCCGGGAAGTTCCGCGTTGTACACTGGTCACTGCATTGGGGACATGTATGCTGGTCACTGCATTGGAAGCATGCACGCTGATCTCTGCATTGGGGGCATTTATGTTGGTCACTGCATTGGGGACATGTATGCTGGTCACTGCATTGGGGACATGTATGCTGGTCACTGCATTGGGGACATGTACACTGGTCACTGCATTGGGGACATGTATGTTGGTCACTGCATTGGGGACATGTATGCTGGTCACTGCATTGGGGACATGTACACTGGTCACTGCATTGGCGACATGTACGCTGGACACTGCATTGGGGACATGTATGCTGGTCACTGCATTGGGGACATGTACACTGGTCACTGCATTGGGGACATGTATGTTGGTCACTGCATTGGGGACATGAATGCTGGTCACTGCATTGGGGACATGTACACTGGTCACTGCATTGGGGACATGTACGCTGGACACTGCATTGGGGACATGTATGCTGGTCACTGCATTGGGGACATGTACGCTGGTCACTGCATTGGAAGCACGCATGCTGATCTCTGCATTGGGGACATGTACACTGGTCACTGCATTGGAAGCACGCACGCTGATCTCTGCATTGGGGGCATGTATGCTGGTCACTGCATTGGAGGCACGCACGCTGATCTCTGCATTGGGGACATGTATGCTGGTCCACTGCATTGGGGACATGTATGCTGGTCACTACATTGGGGACATGTATGCTGGTCACTGCATTGGGGACATGTATGCTGGTCACTACATTGGGGACATGTATGCTGGTCACTGCATTGGGCACATGTATGCTGGTCACTGCATTGGGGACATGTATGCTGGTCACTGCATTGGGGACATGTACGCTGGTCACTGCATTGGGGACATGTATGCTGGTCACTGCATTGGGGACACGTATGCTGGTCACTGCATTGAAAGGGAGCATGTATACTGGTCACTACATTGAAAGGGGGCATGTATACTGGTCACTACATTGAAAGGGGGCATGTATACTGGTCACTACATTGAAAGGGGGCATGTATACTGGTCACTGCATTGAAAGGGGGCATGTATACTGGTCACTGCATTGAAAGGGGGCATGTACTGTATACTGGTCACTACATTGAAAGGGGGCATATATACTGGTCACTACATTGAAGGGGGCATGTACTGTGGGGTTTGTGCTAGGGGGCCTGTACTGTGGGATTAGTGCTAGGGGGTCTGTACTGTGGGGTTTGTGCTAGGTGGCCTGTACTGTGGGGTTTGTGCTAGGGGGCCTGTACTGTGGGGTTTGTGCTAGGGGGCCTTTACTGTGGGATTAGTGCTAGGGGGCCTCTACTGTGGGGTTAGTGCTAGGGGGCCTGTACTGTGGGATTAGTGCTAGGGGGTCTGTACTGTGGGGTTTGTGCTAGGGGGCCTGTACTGTGGGATTAGTGCTAGGGGGCCTGTACTGTGGGATTTGTGCTAGGGGGTCTGTACTGTGGGGTTTGTGCTAGGAGGTCTGTACTGTGGGGTTTGTGCTAGGGGGCCTGTACTGTGGGGTTTGTGCTAGGAGGTCTGTACTGTGGGGTTTGTGCTAGGGGGCCTGTACTGTGGGGTTTG
The DNA here is from genome assembly GCF_965119305.1 of Pelophylax lessonae. Classification (NCBI taxonomy): domain Eukaryota; kingdom Metazoa; phylum Chordata; class Amphibia; order Anura; family Ranidae; genus Pelophylax; species Pelophylax lessonae. Next base: position 509,889,506 of record NC_138771.1, on the reverse strand, counting down.
TGCTAGGAGTTCTGTACTGTGGGGTTTGTGCTAGGGGGCCTGTACTGTGGGGTTTGTGCTAGGGGGTCTGTACTGTGGGGTTTGTGCTAGGGGGGTCTGTACTGTGGGGTTTGTTCTAGGGGGCCTGTACTGTGGGGATTGTGCTAGGGGGTCTGTACTGTGGGGTTTGTGCTAGGGGGCCTCTACTGTGGGGTTTGTGCCACTCTCAGTCAGTGTATCCCATAATAAGGTGTCTCTCACAGTATATCCCATAATAGGGCCCCTGCTCCCTATTATGGGATATACTAGTACTGATGGACCCCTTAATATGTTGGGAGAGTTTGTTCACGCAAGCAAAATACAGGGGACAAAATGGGTGGAGTCTATAAGGGGTGGGGTTTCTGAGAAATGGAAGGGGTCAAAATGGAAGGGCGGGGTCTTGCGCCCCACCATCTTAAAACTTCACCAGCCGCCACTGGTTAGTCCCCTTACACACATGGGAGTCCGTCGGCGGTCTCTGTTTTTCTCAGCAGGACATCAGATCGGATGTCAGCAGACATGCCTCTGCTGACATCCGATGCCCCATAGAGATGCATGGGGCATCCTTTCAGATCCACCTAAAAAACAGACAGGCGGATCTGAACGGTCCGCTAGTGTGAAAGGGGCCTTAGGGGTATCAGAGAAAAGGGGGCTGAATACAAATGCATGCCACACTTTTCAGATATTTATTTGTAAAAAATTTTGAAAACCATTTCTCATTTTCCTTCCACTTCACAGTTATGTGTCACTTTGTGTTGGTCTATCACATTAAATCCCAATAAAATAAATTTCAAGGGGTATGAATACTTTTTCAAGGCACTGTACAGTTTGAAATGTATAAAAGTAACACAGGGATAACCCCTTGTCCCTGTACTCATCATTTATTTAGGACTTCAGTAAGGCTCCAACTAATTAAGAGGAGCTCCAGAAGTGACGAGAGACTCTTCAAGGTGACATTATTAATGCACATTCCCTGCCCGGGGTTCTGTCCCGCAGAAGCACTTTCTGTAAAGTAAATGGGAAATGCAGCCTGTTACCTGAAAAATGAAATAGTCACTATTGGATCATCATTTCTTTCCTTCCTCCTTGAATTGTGGAAATAAATACTCCTGACTCCTGAAAGGCTTTAGAGCTGGGCTCCAGGCACAAGCAAAACAGTAAAAATTAAAGGATGAAGTCTAATGTATTTTTAGTCAGCATATATAGTCTTTTGAGTTCTCATTACACTGTGCACCCTAAGTACTGTAGATGTAAATCCTATCACTAAAATCTCATATAAGCGGTAAAATGCTAATGTAATTTCCAGAGTCATTTTTAAGTTGCAGTTTTCGCTAAAATAATCCCTGGTGATCCTGCCAGGAATGTCTATGTTCACGCACTTCCTGTTATGGAGTGACAACACTCTGTCCCTGTCACCCAAATGTGCTCCAGAGTTGACACCTGCCCTTCCAATGAAGACGTCAAGTGGCCATTACACATTAAACAGGAGTCTGCCTAATTTTTTTTTTTTTAAACTAGATATATTTGTGAAGGTAATTATTAAAGATACCTTGTCAATAACTTAAGAAATTGCAGGTAAGGTAAAGCACGGAAAAATCAAGTACAGTATTTGAAATGCTTACCTGCGCTATTTCTTCTTTAAACAATTTATTTTTATTCACTTGCAATTCTATTCTTCCCACTGACACCAACTGCAGAACCCCTATTCTTCCCATTGACACCGATGATGTGGCACTATTCCTTCCCCTGATACCAACTGCAGGGCCCTATTTCTCCCAATGACACCAATGATGCGGCACTATTCCTTCCCCTGATACCAACTGCAGGGCCCTATTTCTCCCAATGACACCAATGATGGGGCTTTATTATTTATTAATTTATATAATTTTTTTTTATCTTTTTATTGAGGTTTACATGTACAAAACCAGTACAGCTTAAAACAAAACAAAAACAAAAAAACTGAGAAAACAGTTAAAAAAATCATTGGTGTGTTACCCACACAGGGGTATATATTGGAGTGTACAACCAAGATGTGCACAGTAACATGAGTAACACAATGATGAATGTGGTGTGACTTCCTAAATTGCAACTTACAAGTGGCAATACATGACATTGGGAGAAAAAACACATCGTTTGTAATACTATAGATGGCCCTGTCAATAGTAATCATCAAGAGATCATTAAAGCATTAGCAGATCAACTAATTATGAGGGAGCTGTAGTGGGGTCCACTAACCATCCAGACCATACTTTGTCATACTTGGTAGGACAACCACAGTTAGCGTAAGTGTCTTTATAAAGCAGGAGATTGTTATTTATTAACTGTTTCCAAAAGGGACTGGAGGGGGGGGGGTCTTTTTTCCCAATGTAGGGCACTATTTCTTGCTGTGATACAAACAATGGGGCAATATCTTCCCCACTGACACCAATGATGGGGCATTATTCCTTCCACTGTTACCAACAATGGAGCACTATTTCTCCCAATGACACCAATGATGGGGTACTATTTCTTCCCCTAATAGCAACAATGGGGTAAAATTCCTCCCACTAATATCAATGATGGGGTACTATTTCTTCCCCCAAAACCAACAATGGGTCAATATTCCTCCTATTAATACCAATGATGGAGTATTCTTTACTCCCATTAACGCCAGGGCATTTTCTACTTCCACTGGCCAAAGTCCGGGCCCCTCAAAGTCCGATGGACAGTAAACTGGCCCTTTGTTTAGAATGTTTGGAGACCCATGCTTTAAATTGTATGTATATTAAAACTTTTTTTTAAATGGAAGGATTGTTAAAACACTCCAAAAGCAATACAGACAGAAATATAAAGTTTTTTTTTTTTTTTTTTAGTAGAGTAAAAGAAGGCTAGAACCCCAGTGAGATTTGTATTGCTGTCTGTGTCCCTCTTGCAGGGTTTCTCTCAATTCCTGTCTAGTAAAACCATTGTCATCGAGGTCCCCAAGCCTCGGTAGGTGGGGCTAAACATGTAAGGGGAGCGTGGCCTGGAGCAGGGATTGCTAAGGCCAAACACAGTCATATCCACATTCCAACCCTAAAGACATACGCTGTCGGCACACCTAAGACCTTTTGTTACTGACATATCACTGTTATATCCTGTGAGTGCTCCCGGTTGTATGTAGAGTGCAGTTCTCAGGAGTATGTCTTATAAAACCCAGCATAGAGAGCACAGTGGTCGGGTGTATTCAATGTACAATATAGTGTCTATTGTGCCGGGGTCAGGAGAGTGTAAAATACAGAGTGCAGAGCTCAGGAGTGCAGAATGCAGAGTACAGGGCCAAGAAGTACATAACACACAATTGAGTGAATGACTCAGGAGTGCAAAAAGCATAGGCTGCCAGGCTCAGGAGTATGTAACCCAAAGAGAACAAGGGTCAGGTGGGGTTATCACAGAGTTCAGGGGGTCAGGGGTGCATAATGCAAAGTGTGCAGGAATCAGAAGTATGCACAGGCTAGTGTACTGAGTAAAACCAAAAATGACCTCCTTCAAGTGCAGATTCCTCAATCCCCAAGGCCATTACCCTTCATTATACAGGCCCCCAGCATCCCCTTGGAATATGAATGGGCTAACTCATTTATATGCAAATTCTGTTGTAGGCTCATATACAGTATATGCAATTCCTACAGCAGCCTATTCATATGCAAATCTCACTGCTCTTTTTTATAAAATGACGTGGTTGGGGGGTGGGGGGATCTGTAGTCCTAACATATGTCCTGGTAACTTTTTTTAGATAATTCTGCAGAATGCACAGGACACTGAACAGCACTGGATTTCTGGCAGTATTTTTTTGCAGTTACCAAAATCAAGAAAATAAGAGATGGCGATGGCAAGGGTTTGCATATAGTTTAACATGCCCTAAAGCAGGGGTGTCAAACAAAATTTCATAGCAGGCCACATCAGCAGTATGGTTGCTCTTTAAAGGTCGGTTCTGGAGTGCGCTACGTACAGAGTGCAGAGTTCAGAGCTACGCCATATATAGAGTGCAGAGTTCAGGAGGGCGTTATGTACAGTGTGCAGAGTTCAGGACTATGCTATGTAGAGTACAAGGGTCAGGAGTTCGCTATGTACAGAGTGTAGAGTTCAGAAGGGTGTTACAAAGAGAGTGCAGAGTTTAGGAATGCATTATGTGCAGGAGTTCAGGACTATGCTATGTAGATTACAAGGTTCAGGAGTGCGCTACATACAGAATGCAGGGTTCAGGAGGGCGTTACAGAGTGCAGTGGACAGGGGTGTGCTGTCTATGGAGTGCAGGGTTTAGGGATGCACTGAGTTTGTAACCCCAACCCCCCCATGAAGCTTCCTCGCATCTCTTTCACCTACCTGGCCTGGCTCTAGTACCTCCCTGTGTAAGCGCCTCTGCTACCTGTGTATTTGCGGGGAGATCATTATTTCTCTTCGATTCTGGAGATCTGTCCCCGCTGTGCCCTACTGTAAGTGCGTCCAGGAATCTGTTAGATCTGGGGGCTAAGCTGTATACAGGCTTCTGTATTTACAAGTGACAGCGGGAAGTGGGAGCAGAGGGTGAGAGCCGGAGGTGGTGGAATGGAGTTCCTGCCACGTCCTGGCTGCAGAACTGGGTGTGAGGGCCACATGACAATGCCTGGAGGGCCGCATTCGGCCCGCGGGCCTTGTGTTTGACATACTAAAGGGATTGTAAAGTCTCAAGGTTTTGAAAGTTGAAAAACCTTCTTTGTTGCAGCTGCCCCCAGAGCCCCCCCCCCCTTTTTTCTTACCTGAGCCCATCCTTCCCAGCGATGTGCACGAGCCCAGTGGCTCCAGCCGCTGTCTCTGTCCCCATTGGATAGATTGATAGCAATCCAGTGACACGGGAGCAGGGGACGGGGTCAAACCCCTCTGTTTGTGTCAATGGACGCAGCAGCAGGATTCAAGAGCGTGCCCGCACGGGTGCCCCCATGGACAGCGGCTCTCCGTAGAGGCACCTGATGAAGGGGAGGAACCAGGAGAGCTGACAGAGCACCCCAGAAGAGGAGGTTAGGGGCTTCTCTGTGCAAAACCCTTGCACAGAGCAAGTAGGTAAAACATGTTTGTTATTTTTATAAAAAAATTCGGAACCTTTACAACCCCTTTAACGCACGTGTACTACCGCAAGGCACCAGAACAGCAAGGTCTGAATGGGCCCTGAAACACCTCTTGCCTTAGTATTACTACAGATTTCTGTACACAGACAGGTATATTTCTGCTGTTTCATGCATGGGACAAAGAAAATAAAATAGGTTTTGTTGATTCTTTCTGGCTGGAGACATACCTCCCAACTTTTTGAGATAGGAATGAGGGACACCTATTACCAAAAGTGTGTGGGTATAGGACACACCCCCTGTCACGCCCCCTTAAAGGAGAATTCTACAAAATAAAGATTAGTTAAAGCTGAACTCAAGCTTTTTTTACACTTTACATAGTTCGTTTTGGCAAAACTGGTCCAAACAAACGACATCCCTCACTAACGTGAGACCACTGGATGTGCAGTATAAACTGTATGTAGCTGCGGCAACATATAGCAAACCGCAGTGCTCCAGGTGCAGGACCTTCCAGTCTCATGCCCGGAACACAATAGAGTCTATCACAGCAGCGCTCAGCCATTCAGAGAAAGCATTATTTCTCTTACGTCCTCCGACAGTCGCCGCCTCTTCATATTCGTCACATATGGGGTATTAGACTTTGCTCCGAAGGAGTAGCTAGGCAACAGAATATGTTAACAATAAAGCTTTTAACATATCCCACCCTCAAGGGGTGGTCCCCTCAGTCAATACCCTCCTACTTCCTGCAACCATATCTCAGTTTTAATGTCTAGCTTGTCAGGAGTGGCTGGCTCTCTCTGTGCTGGGACTTTTTGTCCCAGACTCTTTCTTCTTTTTGATATTTTGTTTGAGTTTTCTCTCTACCTTTACTTAGCTGTTATTTTTGACAGCATTAGTTAGTTCTTCGGACGAAGAGGATCATGCGGACTGGGTCTCGGGCTGATCCCCCTGGTCGCAGGTCGTGGGTCAGTGGCTTCCCAGTCTGCCATCGAGCGTTCAGCCAGGTAACGCTCCTGGCACAGTGAACGACCCATCCCTGTTCGGTGCAGGGATGATTGGTGAGGTGGCTACCTCACCGGACGCTGTGCGGTTTCTGAACCGCCATTGTGTGCGTCTTGAATTGCGACTCTCCCTGCCTCATGTGCAGCGGCTTGTTCGCCTGTGCGGGTTCCCCACGCCATGTGAGGTAAGTGTATCTATGTGGGGACCTGTCTGTCTGGGGGGGGTCTCAGTCTGGGACTGTGTAACCTGCCTTTAATCACACTGCTTGTCTCCCTATCTCTCGGCTGCATGCTGTGGGCTGCAAGGGGGGGGGGGAGCTGTATGACACTGAGTATGTCAGGCTGGGCAGTGTGAGGAGCTGTGTGCTGTGGGGCATGTTTTTAATGGCATGTTGGGGCATATACAGCGATCGCTGCGGCGATCTAACATTTATCCATATAATGGGTTAATATTGTGTGTGATTTTATGCACTGTGGAGCGGCGATTTCGGCGCCAAACGACGCCATTTTACCGGCGCCCGCTCCGGCCGCATGGTTTACATGCACGGCGGCCATTTTCTTGTAGCCTCCATAGGCTTACATAGAGCGCCCTGGCAGCATCACTTCCTCTCTCCTGGAAGCACCGATCGAGGCAGCAGCAGCAGCGGAGTCTCCTCAGGTTTTATCCTTCTATTCCTGTGTTCCATTGCCTGTATTCAGTCTGTATATTCCCTGTGGGGGTCTCATTGTGCCTGAGTGTGGTGCGGTGGGCTGCGCTTGCCGCGCTTGCTGTAAGGGGGCAGTTAACCCTTGGTTGTCTGGCATACAGGGGCAATGGACTCTCAGGAGGGCAAGTTTCCCACAGTATTGGTGGAAAGCCAGGGGACCGCTGTTTCCCCCCCAGGGGGGGATTTAGCCACTATTGTGGCTGGCCTTGCTGCACAGGTGCAAATGCTGGTGGCTGCTCAATCTACTAAACGGCCCAGAGTTGCTCTGTCCTCTGATTCTGAGGGTGAAGGTGATGGGGCTGTTCTGGCGGGGACCTCCCTATCGGGGTCCCGCTCCTCTCTTGATCTAGTGGGGTCTGAGGTAGAGGCTGAAGTTGAGGGGGTTGATAATTCTCCCCCTGGCTCGCCTGAAGAGCTTGCAATCATGGATGAGTTGATTGCTTCCATTAAGCAGACGCTACGTTTGCAGGACGAGGTGTGTCCCCCAGCTGCCTTGGCGGCTTATGGGACGCAGAGAAAACGCAGGACGCCGCAGGTTTTTCCCTGCAATGCTGATTTTCAGCGCGCTGTTAAGGACCAATGGCGCGATTTGCGCAAGCCTTTTGCGGTACCAAGTAAATTTAAGCTGCGTTATCCCTTCTCGCCTGCCACTGATGAACGGTGGTGTGTGCCTCCGCCGGTGGATCATGCTATTGCGGTTTTGAACAAAGCCACTGCGATCCCTGCAGAGGGATCCCCTATTTTCCGTGATGCCACGGATAGGAGACTGGAGTCTCTTGCCCGTCATACTTATTCTGTTACGGGTTCTATGCTTAAGGCTCTGTTTGCTTCTCTCATGGCGGCCCAGGCGATCGCAAGTTGGACGCAGATGCTTAGGCGCGTCCTAGTGGCCGATTCGGCCTCGGCGGCGACCCTGGATATGGTGGATCAGATCCACCAGGGTGTCATGTATCTGTGTGATGCGGACCTGGACCTGATTCCGTTGGCCGCGCGTGTGCACAGCGTGGCGGTGTTGTCTCGCCGCCTGGTCTGGTTGAAATGTTGGTCGGTGGACCAATCTTCACGTAAAACCTTAGCCAATCTGCCTTATGATGGGTCTCGCCTTTTTGGGGAGTCCCTGGATGTGTTGATTAAGGGGATTACCGGGGGTAAGAGCGCTCTCTTGCCCCATTTCCCCAAGGCTAAGGGGGCTTCTGGGAAGAAGCATGCTCAGTTTCGGCCCCCTCAGGGGTCCTTTCGTGCCTTTCGGCCGCACTACAAGGGCAAACCGTTCAAGGGCCAAGGCTCTCAGAAGAAGCCCTGGTCTGGGAAACAGAAGTCCGGTCAATCCGGACCTGCGGCCCATAACAGTTCGGCCTGAAGGGGCGCCCTCACCCAGTTTTGGGGTGGGGGGACGCTTGCTCGGTTTTCTTCAGCCCTGGTTGGCCCGTGTGAGGGACAGATGGGTTTTGGAAATCGTTCGATCTGGTTACAAGATCGAGTTTCTCTCTCGGCCGGAGAGCAGATTTTTTCCCTCAAATCTTCAACTGTCTCCAGAGCGCCTGCGGGATCTGCACCTGGCGGTGCGGGACCTGAGGGCTCAGGGAGTGGTGGTTCCGGTGCCTCATCGGGACAGATTTCGGGGGTTTTATTCCAATCTGTTCACCGTGCCCAGGAAGGAGGGCAAGGTTCGTCCGATTCTGGACTTGAAAGCTCTGAACCGCTCTGTGCGAGTTCGCAAGTTCCGCATGGAATCCCTGCGCTCGGTGGTGGCTGCCCTGGTTCCGGGGGAATTCATGGCCTCCATCGATTTGAAGGATGCGTACCTTCACATCCCCATATTCGAGGGTCATCAGAAGTACCTTCGATTTGCCATTGCGGAGGATCACTACCAGTTTGTGGCGTTGCCCTTTGGGCTCGCCTCGGCTCCGCGGGTCTTCACCAAGGTGCTTGCACCGGTTCTGGCATTATTGAGAGCCCAGGGCATTTCTGTCCTGGGGTATCTGGACGACATTCTGGTTCGGTCTGCGACCAGACAGGGTCTGGAGAAGGACCTGTCTGTCACAATGAAAACTCTGCAGGAGTTCGGTTGGACGATAAATGTTCCAAAGTCGACACTGAGTCCGTCGGTTCGTCTCCCCTATCTGGGAATGATACTGGACTCGGTGCAGGCGAAGGTCTTCCTGCCGGAAGACAAACTCAGGACTCTTCAGGAGGAAGTCAGGTCCCTCAGGGACGTTCCACACTCGTCTCTGCGGACGGGTATGAGATGTCTGGGATTGATGGTCTCGGCCTTCGAGGCGATTCCTTTCGCGCAGTTTCACACGCGGGGTCTCCAAGCGGAGATCCTGTCCAGGTGGGACGGGCGACCTCAATCTCTGGATCTTCAGATCTCGTTGAGTCATCGCACCAGGGAAAACCTTCTGTGGTGGCTCCAGTCCCCGTTGGTGTCCGGGGGCAAGTCGTTTCGTCCGATCTCGTGGACGATAATCACCACGGATGCCAGCCTGTCGGGCTGGGGTGGTGTTCTGGGCGTTCTGTCCGCCCAGGGGACCTGGTCGGAGGGGGAGTCTTCCCTTCCGATCAACATTCTGGAATTGCGTGCGATAAGGCTCTGTCTTCATCGCTGGACGGACCGGCTGCAGGGCTGCCCGGTTCGGGTGCAGACGGACAATGCCACGGCGGTGGCCTACATCAACCACCAAGGGGGCACCAGGAGTGCCCGAGCGGCTCGAGAAGTGGCCGACATTCTGTCTTGGGCCGAGACTCATGTCCCGGCGATAACGGCGGTTCACATTCCGGGAGTGGAGAACTGGCAGGCGGACTATCTGAGTCGCCAGACCCTGGATCAGGGGGAATGGTCTCTCCACCCGGCTGTCTTCCAGATGTTGTGCGCGAAGTGGGGTCTTCCAGATGTGGACCTGTTCGCGTCTCGCCTCAACTACAAGGTGAAGAGGTTCGTGGCAAGGACGCGCGACCCTCGGGCAGACGCGTCGGACGCGTTAGTGGCCCCGTGGCATCAGTACAGGCTGATGTACGCGTTTCCACCGATTCAGTTGCTGTCCAGGTTCCTTCGCAGGTTGCACTCGGAACGCAGCACGGTGATTCTTGTGGCACCGGACTGGCCTCGCCGGTCCTGGTACGCAGACCTCGTGAATCTGGCGGTCGACGCTCCTTGGCGTCTGCCTCTTCGAGACGATCTACTGTCTCAAGGACCGATTTACCATCCTGCCTTACAGTCGCTGGCTTTGACGGCCTGGCTGTTGAGACCGAGGTCCTGAAGGAGAAGGGTCTCTCTCCAGAGGTCGTTCATACTTTGATCAACGCGAGGAAGTCTTCCTCGGGGAAGGTTTATTACCGTACTTGGAAGGCCTATTTTGCCTGGTGTGAGTCCAGGGGGTTTTCACCCCGCACGTACTCGGTTTCCCGTGTGCTGTCTTTCCTTCAGACGGGTGTCGATCAGCGTTTGGCGCTGGCTACGATTAAGGGTCAGGTGTCGGCGCTGGCCGTTCTATTTCAACGTCCCGTGGCTTCCAACTCCTTGGTTGGCACTTTTATTCAGGGTGTGCGGCATCTGGTTCCTCCTAGGAGGGATCCTTTGCCCCCTTGGGACTTGAATCTAGTTCTGTCTGTGTTACAACGTGCTCCTTTTGAACAGATCAGGGAGATCTCGTTGTCTATGTTGTCCAAAAAGGTCGCCTTTTTGGTGGCGATCACTTCGGCTCGCAGAGTGTCGGAACTGGCGGCTTTGTCCTGCAAGTCTCCGTACCTGGTTGTTCATTTGGACAAGGTGGTCTTGCGACCTAATCCTTCTTTTCTACCGAAACGAGTTTCGGAATTCCATCTTAACGAGGATATTGTTTTGCCTTCGTTGTGCACGAAGCCTAAACATCCAAAGGAGGTGAGATTGCACTCTCTGGATGTTGTTCGGGCGATAAGGGTTTACCTTAAATCGACTGAGTCTTTTCGTAAGACTGACTCCTTGTTTGTTCTTCCAGAGGGTCCTCGGAAGGGCATGGCGGCTTCCGCCTCTACCATTGCCAAATGGATCAGGCAGACCATTGAACAGGCCTATGCCTTGCAGGGGAAGGTTCCCCCTGTGCCTGTGAGGGCGCACTCTACTAGATCACTGAGTACGTCTTGGGCCTGCCGTCATGGGGCTTCTGTAGCCCAGGTGTGTAAGGCGGCGACTTGGTCGACCGTACACACTTTCACGAAATTCTACAAAGTAGATGTTCAGGCATCGGCGGATGCTTCCTTTGGCCGCAAGGTTCTTAGTGCGGCTGTTCCATAGGGTCCCTTGTTGGGGACTCCTGGCTGTTGGGATAGTTTTTTTGTATCCCCTGGTTTTTTTGTCTTTTCCTGGGTTGTTGCTCCTGTTGAGCAATTGTTTTTGCTGTTGCCCAGCTGGGTTCCTTCCTTTGGTAAGGTTCCTTTCTTTGATGTGGAGACTGCGTTGCCTTTCGGCGCGGATGCGTTTCCCACCCCTCATGTTTGCACTGCTTTGGGACGTCCCCATATGTGACGAATATGAAGAGGCGGCGACTGTCGGAGGACGTAAGAGAAAACGGAATTTTTGTAAAATCTTACCTGTAAAATTCCTTTCTCTGAGTCCTCCGACAGTCGCCGCCCCCGCCCCTCTTTTGGGGTTTGAATGTATACTCTACTGCTATTCCACTAAAACTGAGATATGGTTGCAGGAAGTAGGAGGGTATTGACTGAGGGGACCACCCCTTGAGGGTGGGATATGTTAAAAGCTTTATTGTTAACATATTCTGTTGCCTAGCTACTCCTTCGGAGCAAAGTCTAATACCCCATATGTGACGAATATGAAGAGGCGGCGACTGTCGGAGGACTCAGAGAAAGGAATTTTACAGGTAAGATTTTACAAAAATTCCGTTATTCTAGCAATGAATACAAAGCTTCTTCTGATTGGCTGAGTCAGAGAGGTGAGCCGATGATGTCACAACCTCTGACTTATAGCTAGACTACAATGATTTCTCTAAATGGCTGAGCGCGTTGTCATAGACTCTGCTGTGTTCCGGGTATGAGACTGGAAGTCTCAGCTCGCACCCTGGAACACAGTGCTGTATGCTGTATGTGGCCCAAACAAATCATGTAAAGTCTTCGAAAAGGTGGAGTTCAGCTTTAAGCACTTAAGCCCCGGAGGATTTGGCTGCCCAAAGACCAGGCCCTATTTTGCGATTCGGCACTGCGTGACTTTAACGGACAATTGCGCGGTCGTGCGACGCTGTTCCCAAATTAAATTGACGTTCTTTTTTTCCCACAAACAGAGCTTTCTTTTGGTGGTATTTGATCACCCGTGCGATTTTTACTTTTTGCGCTATAAACAAAAAAAAGCGTCAATTTTGAAAAAATAACAATATTTTTCACATTTGTTTTATATGAAATTCCCCCCCAAAAAAAAACGTAAAAATCAAAATGTTTTAACATTTTAGGCCAATTTGTTTTCTGCTACATATGTTTGGTAAAAAAAATCGCAATAAGCGTATTTTGATTGGTTTGCGCAAAAGTTATTGCGTTTACTAACTAAGGGAAAGATTTTTGTCTTTTTTTAACGAGTAATGGCGGTGATCTGCGATTTTTTTTTGCGGGACTGCAACATTGCGGCGGACAGATCGGACCCTTGACTGACATTTTTGACACTTTTGGGGGTACAAACATATACATAATCTATATCTATACATAAGCACTGTTACTGTAAAAATTACACTGGCAGGGAAGGGGTTAACTTTATTGGTGATGCAGGGGTTAAGTGTGTCCCTAGGGGCGTGCTTCTAACTGTAAAGGGGTGTGGCTAGTGATGTAACCACAGAGACATACGATTCTACATAGCAGGATCGTATGATCTCTGCAGTTAGATCAGGGAGAATAACAGGCGGCTTTGTTTACATTAGCCGCCTGCCTTTCTCCCTCTCCACTGGGAGATCGCGAGTGACTGGCGGACATCGGGTCCGCCGGTCACACACGCGAATATGTTAGGGAATGAGCGGGGGCGGGAGCGCGCCTCCGGCGGGGCGCGCTCGCCCCCTAGAGGCTCTCGGGCTAGCGACTTAGTACTACGTCACTTTGCCTGTACGGGGCTGACTGCCGCAGTAAATATACTGTGGGCGGTCGGCAAGTGGTTAAACCCACAAGTGCTTTTTTTACCATTACTAGCTCTTTAAACTGGCTTTTGAAATGTACAAATGCAGCAATTTAGAAATTGGATAAAGAAACACTTTTGGAAAGATAAAAAGTGCATTTTATATACAACTATATAGATTAGGGTGACCAGACATCCCGGACTGGAGACACTGAGCCAGGACCAAGTCTGTCTCTGGTTTTGTCCCCGGCACTGATCTCTGTGTTGGTAGGGGGAGATACATGCACCAATCTCCTTGTGTGGCTTTCAATGAAGCAGCTGATAGTCGCTTCTCCTCCTCTCCCTCCCACAGCTGTCAGCTGCTTCATTGAAAGACACACAGGGATATCAGTGCTTGTAACTCCCCCCACCGCCGCACAGATCATCTCCAAATGCCCATCAAATGTCCCTAATCTCTGGGCCCCGTTCCCTCCTCTGGCTCCCCGGATTCTCAATGTGAACAAACTCACACTGAATATATACCACACACAGGTCAGGTGCCTGATTACATTATCATATGCAGATGAATTTGGGTACAGAAATACAGTATATATAACATATCTAAGGAACGACCAACACAAACAGTATTCTACTTTCCCCTCAGCAACTAACAGATGACAGTGATTTAACTAACTTGAGTTAACTAACAGACTTGCTGTCATCAAACTCACAGTACACATTATTATAAGTGTAAACACATCCCCACAATAGACAATAGGTGAGTAAATCAGCACAATCAACAATGTGGGGAAGACAGGTGGTTGAGATGATGATATTAGCATCTGCTAGGAGTCTGACTGTGCGCAGCAGTCCCCTATTGGCAATAGGCAGCTAGGCCTTCAACATGGATCCTAGGCCTAGAGTCCCAGGGTCTTCATATATTCCTTCAGGTATATTGTTGATAAATATTACTGTCCCATTTGAAATAATCGAAACTATATTCTCAGTGTCCATTAAGTAGCTGTCAATCACTTTCTCGTCACCCTGTGCCCCTAAAAAACACAGGCACGGACCCCCCAACCAAAATTACTTCCGTCACACTCCTCCAGCTTCCTATGTCCTCCTCTGGCTCCCCGGGTCCTCCGGTCCCCCTCTGTGCTCCTCTGGTTCCCCTCTGTGCTCCTCTGGTTCCCCTCTGTGTTCTTCCTGGTCCCCCTCTGTGCTCCTCCTGGTCCCCCTCTGTGCTCCTCCTGGTCTCCCTCTGTGCTCCTCCTGGTCCCCCTCTGTGCTCCTCCAGGTCCCCCTCTGTGCTCCTTCAGGTCCCCCTCTGTGCTCCTCCAGTCCCCCCCCCCCCCATCCTGGATCTGTCAGGATGGAGAGCGGAGGAAGGAGCCGGTAAATATGTCATTTACCAGCTCCTTCCTTTTCAGAATGAGCAGAGTCAGTGATCACTGACAGTTTATTCATAACTGAGCATCGTAAACAGTGTTTATGATGCTTCAGTTTATGAATGAACAGGAGCCTACTGTATGTCTCCTGTTCATTCATCTTCATTGCAGCTGAGGCTGCTAAGAAAGGGACTGGGGAATCTGTGTCCTCAGTCCCTTTCTCTGTCTCAAAGGGGAGATGTCAGATGTTCAAACCCCTGATATCTCCCCAAAGCCCCCCAATGGGGCTGAGTAAAAAAAAAAAAAAAAAAAAAAGAAGAAAGAACTGTAATAAATACATATTTAAAATTTACATTGTAAAAATAATTTTAAAAGAAATTAAAAAAAAAAAAAACACTGACACGGTCCACAACCCCCCCCCCCCCCAAAAAAAAAAGCATTGTAAAAAAATATATCAATTGTAAAAAATAAAATTGTAAAATAAATAAACAAATGAAAATAAAAAAACTACTGACACCATCCACTGCCTTACTGATACGTTCCACTGCCAACCTCCTCCCCCCAAAAAAGAATTGTGAAATATATCATTTTTTAGAAATTATGCGTAAAACAAAGTTTACCGTTTGCCATTAAAAAAAAAAAAAAATATGTCCCGGATTTCCTTTTAAAAATCTGGTCACCTTAATATAGATCAGACTAATATGAGGGACAAATGAGGAGGAAAGAAGGACAGAGATAAATTAGGGACAGTCCCTCAAAATCAGGGAGACAGTTCAGTTGGGAGCTATGCTGGAGATCATGCATCTTATAACAGGGAGACCATAATCTTACAGCTAAACTTGCCCCATCCTGGGTTGAATTTCAGGATTTGGGGGCTCTGGTATGGTACAAGAAGCCCTCTCACAGTGTATCTGAGGATGAAGCTTGCAGCTTCTGCCAGAGAGAGTCCGCTGCCATCTGGGCTTGCTGCTATTCTGAGAAGCCAACATCGCTTATCTATACCATGTGGTCTGCAGAAGGAGCACACAGGGAGGGATTGCATGCTAATCCCCCCTCAAGGCATTCAGAAGTATGTATATATGTGAGTGGCCCCCAGAGAGGCTAACCCAGGTCACATGAAACCATTTAATTTTATATATACAGTATACACACACAAGGCAGAGATAAATTCCCAGGTGTGAAAACTCACCAATCCTTCCCCCAGGACCGAGTTGTATTTTCTGAGCCAATACGATATGGCCAAACATAACAAGCAGCTATTAATATTTATTAGAAATAACACCACAGAATATTGACCCAGGGAGTCTCTGATTTCCTTTTGAGATCAGATACACATTTTTTCCCTGTTAGAATAAATTTGACCATGCTCTATATAGTTACATTCACACGGGTGTCTAGCACTGGTGTGAATGGCAATGGCAGGAATCTGCTAATTCGTGAGGCTGTTATTGTGAGTGGCCGCTGAGACCATACACTTTAGTGACATGTTGGTGGCGGGTGCAGTTATCCATGGCTGTCCACATAGCCAGAGATTACCTGCAGTGATGGCTGCTGGACGCTCTTTGTGTGCTTTCAGCAGCAATCACCCCAGATAATCGCTTGCCTTTGAAGTTATGTGTAATGGTATATATTCCAATACCTACAGGTGTCTGATTCTTTTTAAATTAATCCCTGCAGCCGCTGAACACTGTCCTGGGCAGTTGTTTTCTGGCACTGTAAAAGTTACAGCATAGTCTTCTACAGAGAAAAGTTGCATCACCCCCTTCTGCCCTCTCCGCCATTCCTGTTGTTCGTAATTACTACTCCCACACAATGCACTGCGTTCTGAGAATGGGCAGAGGAGATCCTATCATTCAACTGCATAGTGTGGGACAATCATAGTAGGAGTTCTGTGAACGACAGATTGGATAGACAGGGGCAGGTGGGTGGCATAGGTGCTGTATCCCCCCAATACTAAACCTAAGCTTTAAAGATGAACTCCAGGCAGATTTAGGTCTTTCTTTAACACAGGGAAAATGGGGCAGCTGCCCCAGGCCCAGTCATTGTTGTGGGGCCAAAAGCAGCTGCCCCTTAAGCCTGCACTATCTGCAAATAGTTGATAGGCGAATTCGGGAGGGCCCAAGAAAATGTTCGCCCAGGGTCAAATCAATATTAAAGACGGCCCTCGGCAGATTTAAAAGACACAAATGACTGCAGCTCGAAATTATTGTTTTATTTCAACTGTAAGAATTGGGTGTACCTCTTGCAGTCTACTGTACAGCGGAGCTCAGACTGGATGAGGGAGAAGCAGCACACTGCGGTAATCAGTTGTGGTGTAGTGCTGGGAACATGCTGATAGGAGGAGAGGGATGAGTTCATCATTCTGTTGCTTTCTCCTTAAGGTTCACACTGCCGCATAGCACGGCTCACAGCAGGGGTCCGGCGTGTCACTGTTCACTGTTTCAGGTCTAATTTCAGTCCAAATTTTTGGCTGAATTCAGACCTGACACAGACCAAAAGACGCACAGGACTCGTGTGCAATTTGCACCGGAGCTGCTCCAGGGATATGTGAACCAGCTCCAGAGAGAGCCGGTCACAATCTCCTGACATGCAAATTGGATGCAGGGAAACCCGCATCCAATTCGCAATAGTGTGAACCCAGCCTTACTGTTCATTCAAAGGCTGGGAGGGACAAGACCTGTAAGTCTTATTTAACTATGGAAGAGAAAAATCAAGTCTTCTACTCTGCAAGACGGTGTGCTGTGTAGAAGAGCTGTGTAAATCTCAGGACTGTATAGGCAGAAATACAAATCCTCGTACAGGTAAGAAAGCTCTCATATACACCAATCAACTTCATGACCACCCACCTAATGTTGAGTAGGGCCCCCTTTACTGAAAAACAGCACTGACTTATCGAGGCATGGATGCTACTAGACCTCTGAAGATATGCTGTGGTATCTGGCACCAAGCCATCAGTAGCAGATCATTTAAATACCTGTCTACAACAGGTACATTATTCTGTCATCCACACCGACATTTGTCACATATTGAAATTCTAAAGAGTGTTTTAGACACTCTTTCTAAATTCCAGGGAATAACTCTAAACCGCACCTTAGATGACTTGAGGAAGGTTTAATACAACATAAAGACTGTGATTTGCTCCAATGGTGCCTGTTGGTATATACACTGACCGGTCTAACTTTATGACCACCTACCTAATATAGTATTCTATGCATTAAGATAAAAAACTTTCGGTGTGTAGCAGCCTCCCTCAGCACCCCCTAATACTTACCTGAACCCAATTTCTGTCCAGCGATGTCCACAAGTCCCTTGACCATCCTGGGACTGTCCCTCCTCATTGGCTGAGACATAGCAGCAGCGCCATTGGCTCCTGCAGCTGTCAATCAAAGTCAATCAGCCAATCTGGAGGGGGGTGGGGCCAAACGACAGCTCAGTGTCTCAATGGACAGACAGAGCTGCAGCTTTCCTCGGGTGCCCCCATAGCAAGCTGCTTGCTATGGGGGCACTCGATAGGTGGGAGGTACCAGGAGCTGCAAAGAGGGACCTGGGAAGAGGAGGATCGGGCTGCACTGTGCAAATCCACTGCACAGAGGAGGTAAGTATAACATGTTTGTTATTTAAAAAAAAAAAACAAGACTTTGCAATCCATTTAAGTCGTGTAAGGTGAAGGTCATGGATAGAACTTCCCACAAATGTTCGATTGAATTAAGACCCTGGAGATTTTAGAGGCCAAGACAACACCTCAGACTTATTGTTGTGTTTCTCAAACCATTCTTGAAAATTTTTTACAGTGTGGCAGGGTGCATTATCCTGTTGAAAAAGGCCACTGCCATCAGGGAATACCATTTTCAGGATGGGGTGTACTTGGTCAGGAACAATGTTTAGGTAGATGGCACTTGTCAAGTAACATCCACATGAATGGAAGGACCCAAGGTTTATTAGCAGAATATTGTCCAAAGCATTACGCTGCTTCCGCCTGCTTGCTCTTTCCATATTACGTCCTGGTGCCAGCTCTTTCCCATGTACGTGAAGCACATGTACCTGGCAATGCACATGAATTAAAAGAAAATTTGTTTCACCAGACCAGGCCACCCTCTTTCCTTGCGCCATTGTCCAGTTCTGATGTTCACGTGCCCATGGTTGGCACTTTTTGTCATCATGGGCACCCTGACTGTTTTGCGGCTACGCAGTCCCAAACACAACAAACTGCGATGCCCATTTTTTTTGCTTTCAACACATCAACTTCAGGGACAACATGTTTACTTACTGCCTAGCATATCCCACTGACTTTCAGATGCCATTATAACAAGATAATCAATGTTATTCACTTAACCTGCCAGTGGTCAACGTTATGGTTGATTACTGTGTGTATTCCATCTGTGTGTTTAGCTGTTTGCCTGGAGTTCCACTTCAGTTTTTTTCTGAGCTGACTATGTAACTAAAGCTGGACATAGAAGGATTGAAATTAAGTTGGTTCAGCAGGAACCAGCCAAATTTTGATCAGTGTGTGGTCACCCTGTTTGACAAAAGTTGATCAAGCGAGGAAAATGCTAGAAAATGTGTTTCGATCAGCGGCTGCAGCCAATCAGCCGCAGCCACTGATCAGTGTATTCTGACAGCAGTGATGGCAGCTGTCAGAATAAATACACTTGTCTTGGTGGGGGAGGGGCTTCCTCCATCTACCTTGTTTGTGTGGATGGAGAAATCTGTTTTTTTTTTCTTTTAGCCCACTAGTTAAAAAAAAAAAAAAAAACCTCTGTGTCTATGGCCAGCTTTAGTGTGCATTGATTTGGAGGAAGTTGGACAGGGTCTTGCTGATGTGATTACTTCTATGTGATCTGTAGATCAATACTTTTTATTTCGGCACTATAATAAAAGTAAAAATAAATGCTTCCTTCTATTTGGCGTTTGAAAAGGTATTTGCCCCCTTCCTGATTTTATTATTTTTTTTCTGCATATTTGTCACAAATGATTCAGATCATCAAACAAATTTTAATATTACACAAAGATAATCCGATTAAATACAAAATGCAGTTTTTAAATGATAATTTAATTTATTAAGGGAAAAAAGCTGCCCAAACCTGCTTGGCCCTATGTGAGAAAAAGAATTGCTCAGTAATTCAGTAGTAACTTAGTAGTTCATCAGTAATCTTGCTCAACCTTCCTGTAAGTTTATTATGTAGTGCATAGGTAAATATAATACAATGGTTTTAGGCATTCCTGCCCTTCCACAAGTACAGACTATTTTCGCAAGCTATGTACAGTATATACACTGCTCAATAAAAATGAAAGGAACACTATGAAAACACATCAGATCTCAATGGGGAAAATCTCATGCTGGATATCTATACTGATATGGACTGGGTAATGTTAGGAAGGAAAGGATGCCACATTGTTTGATGGAAATGAAAATTATCAACCTACAGAGGACTACATTTCAAAGACGCCCTGAAAATCAAAGTGAAAAATTATGTAGCAGGCTTCTTCATTTTGCTGAATTTTCATTGCAGCAACTCAAAATGGTACTCAATAATTTGTATGGCCCCACGTGCTTGTATGCATGGCTGACAACATCGGGGTATGCTCCTAATGAGATGACGGATGGTGTCCTGGGGAATTTCCTGCCAGATCTGGACCAGGGCATCACTGAGCTCCTGAACAGAATAAGGTGCAACCTATCAGGGTCGGATGGACCGAAAACCGCATGTCCCAGAGGGTCTCTATTGGATTTGGGTCAGAGGAGCTTGGGGGCCATTCAATGGTATCAACTCTTTCATCCTCCAGGAACTGGCTGTATACTCTAGCTACTTGTGGCCAAGCATTGTTGCTCTCCAGGAGGAAACTAGTACCCACTTCACTTTTATCCTGATACCTAATGGCAGTCAGAGTGCCATTGTCTAGCCTGTAGAGGTCTGTGCACCCCTGCATGGATATGCCTCCCCAGACCATGACTGACCCACCACCAAACCTGGTCATGCTGAACAATGTTACAGGCAGCATGACGTTCTCCATGGCTTCTCCAGATTCTTTCAGATCTGTCACATGTGCTCAGAGTGAACCTGCTCTCATCTGTGAAAAGCACAGGGCGCCAGTGGCGGACCTGCCAATTCTAGTGTTCAATGGCAAATGACAATCAAGCTCTACAGTGCTGGGCAGTGAGCACAAGGTCCACTAGAGGGCGCCAGGCCCTCAGGCCACACTCATAAAGTCAGTTTCTGATTGTTTGGTCAGAGACATTGACACCAGTGGCCTGCTGGAGGTAATTTTGTAGGGCTCTGGCAGTGTTAATCCTGTTCCTCCTTGCACAAGGTAGCAGATTCTGGTCCTGCTTATGCGTGAAGGACCTTCTATGGCCCTGTCCAGCTCACCTAGAGTAAAGGCCCGTACACACGAACCGATTGTCGGCCGAAAATGTTCGGCCGCCGAACGATCGGCCGATTTTCGGCTTGTTAGTATGATGCTTCCGACAGCTGACAGCGCACTTTCGGCCGAAAAGAATCTGTCGTGCAAGCATTAAAATTTTTGTTGGCCAACACCAGAACGCCCGATTGTTCACCAGTCAGTACAGAATTCGGCCGACAGACAGCAGATTTGCAAGACTGGGCATGCTCAGAAAAGAAAAAACACACGGAAAGTTAACCATCACATGACATCACTTCTGCAGTCGGCTGTTGTTGGCCGACAAAATTCGTGTGCAGTCTTTTGCAGTTTTCAACAGACAAGACAGCCCTCGGACAAAAGACTGCCGATCGTTCGGTCGACGATCGGTACGTGTGTCTGGGGTTAACTGTCTGTCTCCTGGAATCTCCTCCACGCTCCTGAGACTGTGCTGGGAGACACAGCAAACCTTCTGGCAATGACACATATTGATGAGCCATCCTGGAGGGGTTAGACTGCCTGTGCAATCTCTATAGGGTCCAGACATCACCTCATGCTACCAGCAGTGACACTGACCCTAGCCAAATGCAAAATTAGTAAAAAACAGTCAGAAAAGATGAGTAGTGAAAACAATGTTAGTGGCCTCCACCTGTAAAACCACTCTTTGTTTTGGAGGTTGTCTCGCTGTTGCCCATCTAGTGCAGCTTTTGCTAAATTTATTAATACCAAAGCAACTGAAACGGATTAACAATCCCCTCAGCTACATAACTGACCAGGTCAATACCCGAGAAGTTTAAATGACTTTATGCTATACTCTGAATAAAAAGTGTTCCTTTAATGTTTTGAGCAGTATATATTAGAAAATCATTAGGCTTCAGTCCAGTGACTTTGCTTAGGCTGAAATTATACCATCATTCTGCTGCAGGCAGGAGGAAGCATTTCCTCAGTCTCCTCTTCCCTAGCGATTAGACTGCAACGTTTCATCTTTGTAGCAGTAACAAGGTGAGAGGCTGCAGAAGGACTGATCTGTGATAGACATTTGTACACACAGTCAACTGCTCAGAAACCAGTATTTTAATAATTGTGTTATCTCTGAGCTGGCATCCAAACGCAGAAAGTAGATGATGACCCCAGATGGTGCCTGAACAAAGATGTTTCCAACCTTCTGTAAAACAAAGCTTATTGTCATTGCCATGGGGAGTACTATGATCTCTGTGTGAGGTAATACATAGATGGATATAGAAGAAATGGCCACACTCCAAATTCCATCAAAATTCTTTTTTTTAATGAACGAACATCCCAAGTGTTGCAAACAGTACAAAGGTAGACGCGTTTCACACACTAACAGGTGCGCTTATTCACCAATTATTAAGCGCACCTGTTAGTATGTGAAACGCGTCTACCTTTGTACTGTTTGCAACACTTGGGATGTTCGTTCATTAAAAAAAAGAATTTTGATGGAATTTGGAGTGAGCCATTTCCTCTATATCCATTATATGCGGAGGCGAGCGGAGACGGGCACCCGTGTCATCATCAGGCTTCCTGTTCTCACCTGGAGCAGTGAGTTTTCCTTGTTTCTATATTGAGGTAATACATATCTGGATGTTTTACACTAAACCTGGCTATATACTGATTGAAATCCAGTCGGTTCAATAGGGATCATCTCATAGGTACATGCTGGAAAATTTTTCTCGGTCAGAGGCTGCAGCCATTTACAGAAAGCTCCTGCACAAAAGCAAAGTTTCTCACTGGATTACTACACAGTTCTGGAAGAAACACACAAAGCACACCAATATTCAAGTAAATACACATGACTTGTATTCAGACAATATTTGCTTTTCCAAAAATTAAGCATCTGAAATTTTATTGGTTGCTATGGCTTACACCTACACTAAAAATACACCATTTTTTTTTCAACGTGGAGTAACTTTAAAATAATCTTGTCACTAGTCTGATCAATGCAGATTAACATGCAAAGTCAAAATTCACATTCACTTCAGCAGATACATGCCAAAATGAAACATAGATCCAAAGAAACAGGCAGCTAAAGATATAAGCAGATCTCAACCTTTCCTGTGAGGCTAGGTTCACATATATGCGAATTGAATGCAAGTTTCCCCGCATTCCAATTCACATGAGATGCGAGTGTGAGCAGCTGTCAATGGAGCCGGGGTGGAGGCAGAAGCGGAGTGGATTGCAAAAGTGCCCTGTGCCTGTTTGGGTCTGGTTCAGGTGGGAATTCAGGCAAAAATGTGGACCTGATTCGCAGCTGAACTGGTGAACAGACACCCAGTGTCACAATCTGGATGGAGGCCGAAGTGCAGAGAGGGCTTCCCCTGCAGCTCAGTGCGAGTCATCCCTGGAAGTGGTACAGGAGGTGAAGCGTCCCAAGTAGCACAGGTCGCCTGTGGTGAACACCAGATGATTTCAGGAACTCTGGGTAAGGCAGGCAACTAGAGGAGTAGTAAAAGCCAGGCCAAGGGTCAAACACCGGTGATCAGTCCAAGAGCAAGGTAAGTAGCAGAGCAGGGACGAGCCGGGGTCATACACAGGTGAGCAGGCAGAAACAGAGTCCTTAGGCAAGCCGGGGTCATACACTGGGAAAGCAGGCAGGTAGTAGCAAGAGCAAAGTCCGAGAGGCAAGCCGAGGGTCAAACACCAGGAGGAGATCAGATGGTTCAGAAACAAGCCGGGTCACAACAGGAAGTCCAAACAGGAAGCACAAGAACACAGGAAGCTGAGAGATAATCCAGCAATGAGTCTGCTCCTTTTATAGGCCAGCAGAGGGCAGTGTCAATTGAGGCTAGAACAACCATTGCTATTACTGGCAATGTTGCCAGTTCTCCTACGGCCATTTCCCTGACGGGCCAGCAGAGGGCTGTGTCGATTGAGCCAGGAGCGTCCATGACTTGTACTGGCAGAAATGCCAGTACGGCTGTATCCCTGACACCCAGGCACGAACCCGTGGCCGCACTACAGTATGTGAACCTGGCCTAAAAGTCAAAGTTGACTCAGCCTTCTTAATCCTCAAAAGCCTCCCTTTTAGTCACTGATCAGGCCAATCATGTTAATAAGACCTTGGATGTCGCATGGGGCAGGGCTGAGTTTGCTTTTTGCTGGAGGTGTCAATATTTACAAAGAACTTCAGCTGCATATATTTCTGATTCTGAATCTTGTTTTCAACAAGCAGATTTTCATTGATGGTTACCTTTGCTTATGCATTTCTCAGCCTATTCTTGGTTTAAATTGCTCAGGTATGTGACAGGTTTAATTCAAAGGTAATTTGTCAATTTGATGCTTTGTAAAATATGTCTTGTTGGCACATCATAAAGTCTGGTTGTATACCTGAAAGATGTTTATGAAGCTGCTTTAATACATAAAATGATTTCATTAAAAGCTTTGTGCTTTTATCTAATATACTAGAACAGCCTCCAGCTATATATTATGATTGAAAGTGATGTACGAGGCTTTGGCAGAAAAACCTAAGTGTTCTCTCTGCTCTTCTTAATGGATCTGGGTTTTAGTTAATGAAGAGTGGTTTGCTTCCCAGCAGTGCTGGGACAAGGTTCTTTGGCACCCAAGGCGGGCATGCCAAAGTACAAAGCATTTTTTTCTTGCTACAAATGAAGACAAAATCAAATTCAAAAAGTGTACATACAAATACAATAACGAAAAAATCAGCACTATTTTAAAATACGGCTAGCCTGAATGGCTCCTGGGAGCCCTTCCCTCTCTGGTGCTGGAAGCTCCAGTTGTCAGTAGTGATGACCCGAACATACATGGGTTCAGTTCATGGTAGATACATCAAAACCTTACCAATGGGAGTGTAAATTTAGAAATCCGTAACGACCATTTTGTAGGCTAATAGGCAAGGGGTTGTCAAACAAATGACATGGAGGGCTGGGATATGCACTGGAGGATATGTCCCCATGTAAAGCATTTTTAGAGGCTACCCTTGATGAGGGTCTGGTTGGAATGTCAAGAGGACCCCCATGCAAAAAGCAAGAAAAAACAAGCATGAGGTACCCCTCAAAATCCATACTAGACCCTTATTATGCAGCCTGGCAGGCTAGGAAAGGGGGGACAGGCATTGCCCGCCTACATATAAGGAGGAGTCCATTAAGGCCCTTGCCCACAGACCCCCCCCCCCCAGCCACAATTAGGGGTAGTGGGGAAGAGGGCCTTGCCCTCATCAACAAGAGAACAAGGTACTTTCCCGGGGGGGGGGTATCCCCCAGCAAGGTACCATTGCTATTGCTATGTTGAGAGCATGTGGCCTGGTATAGTTCATTAGGACGGAAGAGGGGGGGCATGCTCATTTGGGCAGAGGGGGGTGGCATGTGTTTTTAAAATGTATTTATTTATTACAGGTACTTAAATAACATCATCAATTTATGCAGTGCTTTACATATACTGTATATTGTACATTCACATCAGTCCCTGCCTTCAAGGTGCTTATAATCTAAGGTCCATAACTCACATTCAAACATACACAGCAGGGGTCTCCAAACTTTCTAAACAAAGGGCCAGTTTTTTTGTCCTTCGGACTGTAGAGGGGCTTGACTATGGTCTCAGTGGGAGTAAACATCACCACATTTGGTATTAGATGGAGGAATAGTTCCTCATTGTTGGTATCATTGGGAGGAATAGTGCCCTATTGTTGGTGTCAATGGGAGAAATGGTGCCCCATTATTGTCAGTTGGCAGAATAGAGTGTAGTGACATCACAGCACTTCTTGTCAGTTACGGTTCTGTCCAGCCTCTCTACAGCAATTGATCATTGCTATATTGATCTTTTGCTGGCTGATTGCAAAATAAAAAAGGATGAAGAAAAGGTGAAAATGGAATTTCAGTTAGGGTTAGGATCTACTTTAAAACACAATTATTTTTTTTCCTTCTCTTGTTAGTTAGGCCTCTGACTGTTATGGTTCTACACTCTGGCTTTTGCTAAGGCACATGAGGGCACATACGGTAAAGCTGAGAAATAAGGTTCTTGCTAGTTATCCATCATGCTGACCCCCACTACAATGCATTCAGTGACAGCAGCATTGTACAGAGGTAATGAGGAAAAGTTCCAAAGGGATTTGACCAGCTCCTATTATATATAATAACCTCAACAAATATCAAATCTATTTCCTGACTGCTAGCAAACCAGGGAAAAGCTGATTGTTACTACAGCTGATACAAAATAAATGTATTGCAATACATCACCGTTGCCACTTAAACTAAACTGATAATTATTCTTATTCCAGTGTAAAATCTCTCTCACTGAAAATGATAATTAAACAGAAGTGCTAAGGGAATCAGTAAATGGTTAAATGGGACTCCAAGGCATCAGAATTAAGAAATCGATTAGGAGAAAGACCCTCACTACCTGTTTTTAAAATCTTCATTTAAAAAGCATTGTGAGAACACACACACAAAAAAATATCCTTCTAAAATTGGGTTATGTGAACCCACTTTCCTACTTTCTATTTCTTTTCAATCATTTTTAAGGAGTTTTCTGTAGATGAAGGGTATCGATTTGCATTATGGCATTGGTCATTTGACCAATAAGAATAATAAAAGTAAACAATTGAAAGGTATAAGTATGTAGATAACATTTCAACAAGATTCCTTAACCACTTTACCACCGGAGGATTTTGCTGTCTTACGTCTGGGCCACTTTTTGCGATTCGGCGCTGTGCAAATTTAACGGACAATTGCGCGGTCGTGCGACGCTGTACCCAAACAAAATTTACGTCCTTTTTTTCCCACAAACAGAGCTTTCTTTTGGTGGTATTTTATCACCTGTGTGATTTTTACTTTTTGCGCTATAAACAAAAAAATAGCGTTTATTTTGAAAAAATAACAATATTTTTAACATTTTTTTTATATGAAATTCCCCCCCCAAAAAATGTAAAAATCAAAAGTTTTTTTAATTTTTGGCCAATTTGTTTTCTGCTACCTATGTTTGGTAAAAAAAATCACAATAAGTGTATTTTTATTGGTTTGCGCAAAAACGGAAAATTGATATCAAATACTTACCGTAATTTTCCTTTCCTGATGGACTCCATGGCAGCATACGTTCGGGTAGGCTCCGCCTCCTCTCCTACCTCATAGGACCCCACTCCCATAAATCTTTGCTCCCTTTCAGCATCAGTGTTCTGTAACTAGCCTACTCAGGAATTGGGAGGGGACTCCTGCTGCCATGGAGTCCATCAGGAAAGGAAAATTACGGTAAGTATTTGATATCAATTTTCCGTTTTCCTGACAGACTCCATGGCAGCATACGTTCGGGAAATAACTCGCTATACACTCCCGGGTAGGAAGATGCTGAACAAAGAAAACTTTAATTGGCACTGTCAACTGACAAAACTTGAATGCCGAAGTTAACTGAAGATAAAGCAGCAGGTTCAACACAGTAATGTGTAAGGAAGGTATTCACAGATGACCAAGCGGCTGCTTTGCAGATCACATCAGGCGCGACATGTTTAGAAACTGCCCAGGATGTAGCAATGCTTCTGGTAGAATGAGCCGTAATCGCCTCTGGAGGAGCCAAGCCTTTTGCTCTATATGCCCATTGTATAGCCTGGACAATCCAAGCAGCCACCGCTCTTGAAGATGCACGTGTACCTTTCTTATTCCCATGGAGAAGAACAAACAGGAAATCCGATTGCCGGAAGGAGGATGTGGCCTCTAAGTATTGACTCAGAGTGTCTCCCACATCTAAAGGATGGACTAAGGATTCTTCATTTGTTCTGGAGGTAGGCAAAACTATCTCAGAATTTTCGTGGAAGACAGATGTAACTTTAGGGTTTGACCCCAACATAGGGATTAGGACCACCCTGTCCTGAAAAAAGGTCAGAAAAGGCTCTTTGCAGCCCAAATTGTGTATCTCTGAGACCCTCTTGGCAGAGGTGATAGCCACCAGAAATACCGTCTTCAACGTAAGCTCCCTGATGGACATGGAAGCAACCTCTTTCGAAGCAAAGAAGTCCAGGACCAACGGAAGATCCCATTTCGGGAATCTAGGTTTCCTCTGAGGCCTGAGCCTGACTGCGCCCTTAAAAAACTGTTGGATCAGTTGATGTCTTGCCCACTGAATTCCGGTGAAAGCTGAGATGGCAGAAACTTGCACCCGGAGAGAAGAGACTGAGAGGGACAGATCTAAACCAGACTGTAGGAAACTCAATACTTGCTGAATGGTAGGTGCCCCTGCTGGACCCAAACCCTGGGCTTGATGACTCAGAAACCTTGCCCAGATTTTCTCATACACTCTGTTGGTGCTAGCCCTCCTCGAGCTCATAAGAGTGGGAATCACCTCTTCTGGACATCCGAGGGCCTCCAGCCTCTCCCTCTCAAGAACCAGACCTTGAGGTGTAGACGCGCGGGGTTCGGATGTAGAGTAGGCCCCTGCGATAGAAGGTCTGGCCTGAGAGGCAGAGGGATCGGGTCCCTGAAGCTGAGAAGGGACAGCAGAGGAAACCAAGGCCTGTTGGGCCAGAAGGGAACTATCGCTATGACCTCTACTTCCTCCATCTTCAGTCTCCGAAGGAATTGGAGTACTATTGGCACCGGTGGAAAGGCATAGGCAACTTGGAAGTTCCATCTGTCCGTGAGGGCATCCACCCCGAAGGCTCGAGGATCCCTGAACCTCGTGTAATACTTCTGAAGTTTTTTGTTGTGTGGACTCGCAAAAAGATCCACCTCCGGTGAAACTCCTAGAGACAGAACCCAATTGAACACCTCCTGATGGAGGGACCATTCGTTGTTGTCCAACTGGAATCTGGACAAGAAGTCTGCTTGCGTATTCAATACCCCCGGGACAAAGACCGCAGAGAGGTTGGCCAGGTGTTGCTGGGCCCAAGACATAATTGGATCTGTCTCCTGGAGTAGAGACATGCTGCGGGTTCCACCTTGCCTCTTGACGTATGCCACTGCCGTGGTGTTGTCCATCCTGAGTAACACTGAGGCCCCTTGAGTCAGATGGTGAAAAGCCTGGAGGGCTTTGAAGGCGGCTCGTAGCTCTAGGATGTTGGACACCACTCCGTGACTGGCGAAATTCCACCTGCCCTGTGCCACTTCTGACCGGCAGTGAGCTCCCCAGCCGGTACTGCTGGCGTCGGAGGTTATCGTCACCCACGAAATTGGAGCAATTGAGTGGCAGTTGGTTAGATTTGCACGGCGTAGCCACCAAGGAAGACACCCCTTCATGAATGGTGTTAGATAAATAATCTGTGACAGGTTCTCTGTCGTCCACTGGTGGAGAAACCCCTTCTGAAAGGGTCTCAGCCTCCACAGAGCCCACTTCACCATGGGTGAGGTAGCCACCAGAGTCCCTACCACCTTTAGACACTGACGAGCAGTGAGCTGGGAGGCAGCGAGGGCGAGAGCCACCCTGCTCTGGACCACTGGAATTTTCTCTTCTGGTAGAGATATGGTGCAATTCACCGTATTGAACAGTGCTCCGAGAAAGACCAGGGACTGCGTGGGCACCAGATGGCTCTTCTCCAGATTGAGAATCCATCCGAACTCTTGAAGAGTACGAATCACCTGCTCCAGATGTAGCAGTAGCTGGGACCTGTCCTGGGACAGAAGAAGGAGATCGTCCAGGTAATGATGTAACCTGATACCTCTGGTTCTGATGAGAGCCACGATTGCCAATAGCGTCTTGGAGAAGGTGCGAGGCGAAGTCGAGAGCCCAAAGGGAAGACATGTAAATTGCATGTGGACATGATTGACAGCAAATCGGAGAAACTGATGATATTCTTTTGCCACAGGAACGTGGAAGTACGCATCTTTTAGGTCTATTGATGCCAACCAATCTCCTGGGAGAACCGAGTGCTGTATTGTAATTAGGGACTCCATCTTGAATCTCTCTCGACGTATAGATCTGTTGAGATAAGTTAGATCTATTACCGGTCGCCAAGTGCCGTTCTTTTTCTGGACAAGAAAAAGAGGCGAATATACTCCTTGACCCCTTTCCTTTTCGGGAACTAGTACGACAGCTCGTTGATCCAGTAGGGTATCTACATAACTGAGAAGAACCTTCTTCTTTTCTGCTGCAGGAGGAAGGGAAGTTGCGATGAACCTGGGTTTGGGAACGTTGTTGAACGTCCAAGAGTGCCCTTGCGACACAACATTCAGAACCCAGGGATCCTGGATCGAGGCCGCCCAGACGTTCCGAAATTGGAGCAACCTGGCCCCTACCGGAACAGACTGGACGGGACCAACCTCAAAAGGATTTGGTGGCCTCCCGGTCACCGGACGAAGAGCCCTTGGGGCCTTTCTGAAAGGAGGACTGTCTTGACTTCCAGCTTCTCCCATAGGATTTACCTGGTTTGTAGCTGCGCGCTTCCCTAGAACGATTAGCGTTTTGCCTCCTTGGGAAAGAGCGTTTCTGATTGCTTGGGCGTTTGTCCTGAGGAAGAAACCCAGATTTTCCACCCGTGGCCCGGGTTATGGCTGCATCTAGTTTATTCCCAAAGAGGGAAGAACCCTCAAAGGGAATCCTACACCAAGCCTGTTTAGAGGCAGCGTCGGCAACCCAGGGCCGAAGCCAAAGGGCACGTTTGGCCGTAACAGAGGCCAGCATAACCCGGGCCAAAAGGCGAATAGTATCTAAGGAAGCCTCCCCCAAGAAGCCCGCGACCATCTTCAGCTCCTGTATAGGAGAACTTTGGAGCACTTCCTCCGACACTCCTCCAAGAGTATCTTCAAGGGCATTAACCCAAACCTCCATAGCCTTGGAAATTGTAGCCAAAGCCATTGCTGGCTTACAGGCCATGCCGGCCGATAGGTATGCTCGCTTAAGATCAGCGTCAATCCTCCGATCCAAAGGATCTCTAAATGATGCTGTATCCTCCATTGGGAGAGTGACGTGTTTCGCCAGACGCATCACTGCTGCATCCACACTAGGAGATGACTCCAAGTATTTCACCTTTTCCTGTTTAAAAGGATAGAGCTTCGCTACTTTAGTGGTCATGGAATTTTTCCTTTCCACTTTGCTCCATTCTTCCGACATTATGTCTCCCAGTTCCTCTAGAAATGGGAAATTTAAACGCTCTTTGCATAACTGCTTGAAATATTTCTTCTGCTTAGGAGAAGAGACAGCAGGATCCTCCCAGTCAAGGGCCTCTCTCACCGCTTTAACTAACGGAGACACGAGGGCAAATTCAAATCCAGTACCGGAGTCATCCGAATCGGAATCGGACTCAGACGGGAGGATAGATGTATGGCTGGGTTGGGAGGACTCAAACGGATCCTGAACCGACAAATCTCTGTCAGGAGAGCGTGACGGACCTGCAGAAGTGCTTGGCTTATGCAAATCAGCAAGAGAGTCCTTTAAAACTCTGCGTACCACCTCCTCAATATGTTTGTCCGTTTTTTCCCTTTCACCCGTAGCTTGGGTATAACAGGGTTTGCACAAAGAGGAACCGTCTGGTATCAGGGTACGGCAACCCCAGCATTTTTTTCCCTGCGGGCGTTCTGAGCTGCCATGGTGCGAGGAGGAATGATGCTCACGTCCCCTGCTGTGGGAGGAGCTGCGCTTAGACTTAGATGAGGAGCGCTGGTGTTGCGTATTTGCATGACTGTCTTCGCTGCGTGTGCGGGGCTGTTGATCAGACCTAAGAGAGCTGAGACAGACATATACAACAAGCCATAAGGAAGATGAAAGAAAAACAGACATTTAAAGCTGATAAAACCAGCACATACCTAGAAAGAGCAGGCTGGCCACTAGGGGGCGGCGATGAGTCCATTGCTCCAGTAAACACAATGGTGCACTATTCAGAGATAGGAATCCTGATAGGAAGAGGACATAACATCAGACCCATCTACCCAGAAGCAAAACCCCCAGAGGATGGAACCTTCTTACCTTGACTACAGGACCAGAGTCTGGGGGAGGCTACCGGAATGCCGACCTTCCCGCCAGCTCCGGTCTAATTCTGAGTTTAAATAGACCGCCAGGCCGTAACACGCCGTATTGCGCAACCGCGCGTGACGTCAGACCGCACCACTGCGCATGCGCGGCGACTCCGATACTCGGAGCGTACCGCGCATGCCCAGAAGCGCCGAACAACCCGGAAGTAGCGGCAAAGACCGTGGCGGCGGCCAAGAAGCACCATAAGTAAGTACTAAGCCACAGAACTAACGAAACCTGAGCAATAACTGACAGAAAAACACCCTAGACACGAGCATAGACAAAATAAAAGGCACTAAAAACGAAAGATAAGCATAAAAATGAGGAAAAAGAAATGGTCCCATATAAGGGCTTACCACCCTCCGATAGCATAACCGAGTCCAGGAGACGCAACACCGGCTTGTGCCTTCAGGCAATAAAGGGCCACCCGCAGCAGCAGGGCTCTCTCGGCCAAACCACATAGCTCCAGCTAAGGGTCTCTTCCATTGCCCCTCCATACCCCGCTAAGAGCCAGGGCTTATCGGAGACTCCAAAACTCAGTCTGCCACCGATATACAGGACCAGATAGTAGGAACATCAGACATATGTATGAGGAGGACGAAAAAAGAACACTGATGCTGAAAGGGAGCAAAGATTTATGGGAGTGGGGTCCTATGAGGTAGGAGAGGAGGCGGAGCCTACCCGAACGTATGCTGCCATGGAGTCTGTCAGGAAAGTTATTATTAACTAAAGGAAAGATTTTTGTCATTTTTGGTGTTTTTTTTTATCGAGTAATGGCGGCGATCTGCGATTTTTTTTTTTTTTTTTTTTGCGGGACTGCGACATTGCAGCGGACAGATCGGACCCTTGACTGACATTTTTGACACTTTTGGGGGTACCAGTGACATTACTGCAGTAATCAGTGCTATATATATGCACTGTTACTGTAAAAATGACACTGGCAGGGAAGGAGTTAATTTTATTGGAGAGGGAGGGGTTACTGTATGCCTGGTGCTTACTGACGTGTGTGGGGGGAGGTGACTGAGTGAGTCAGGGACAGATCGCATGTTCAGCTATGCTGAACACTGCGATCTGTCACTCCCTGTAACTTAGGAGATCCGCCCGCTCTGTTTACACAGGCGGGCGGATCTCCAAACTAGATTCCCCGACGATCGGGGAAGAGCAGCGGCGATCGCCGCCGCTCCTCCCCTGGCCCGACTCCCGCTGTGACTGAAAACAGCGGGAGCGCGCCGCCTACAGGGGGAGGAGTCTAGCGACGTAGTACTACGTCACTAGACGATAACGAGCCACTGTGCCGCAGTAGCAGCAACGTGAGCAGACGTTATGTGGTTAAAAAGAATTGAGTTGGAGAAAAAGGCCCAAATAGGGTTTTTACAACCTTGGGTGGGAAAAGGGGGAGCAGCATAAGGTAGAAATGGGGATTTATCAGGTGGGTTGGAGGTTGGTTATCAAAGGTGCTGGTGAGGGAAAAGGTAAATAGGTATATGTAAAAAAAATGTAGGGGGGAGGAAGAAAAGAAAAAGATAGGGAGGGATGAAGACGAGAATAACAAAATGTGGGGGCGACTGCAGTTAAGGGTTCTGTCCAAGTGGGGGTCCAGACAATCAACAGAAATTGGTCAAAGGTCACAGACAGAAAGTGCATGGTTCAGGGTTCCCATACTTTATGAAATATAGATAATCTGCTGCATTGAATTGCAGTCAGTTTTTCATATAACATGCACTGATGCATACAAGATTTGAATTCAGCTACGGAAAGGGTAGCCTTTTCCCAGGCTTTAATGATGGTCTCTCCCCAGGAGACGAGCTCCAGAGAAGGTACGGCTTAATGGTTCCAGAAAGATGGGAGTCTACCTCAGCATGCAGGCTGGTGCTGCCTGGAAAGGCATACTGGAAAACTGCCAAAATGGTCATGGAGTTGTGTATGACTTAGCCTATTTTGTAGAGTACCACAGGATATGCTGTTGGGCAAGCGTTTCTATCTGCATTAGCCCCTGGCAACGGTGGAAGACTAGGAAAGCCTGCAGGGGGTTACAAGGTTTTTCACTCTCCAGTTTTAGTCAGTCAACCCCACTGTGTATTTGGAGTGAAACCACCCTCTGTGCAGTTCTCTGTAGAATAGAGAGAAATCTGAAAAATGTGATGTTTAACCACTTGACCTCCGGAAGGTTTTACCCTCTTCATGACCTGGGCATT
Organism: Pelophylax lessonae; assembly: GCF_965119305.1. Lineage (NCBI taxonomy): Eukaryota > Metazoa > Chordata > Amphibia > Anura > Ranidae > Pelophylax > Pelophylax lessonae. The sequence goes on along the minus strand of NC_138771.1, from coordinate 509,855,796 downwards.
TTTTGCTATTCAGCACCGCCCCACTTTAACTGGCAATTGCATGATCATAAAACACTGTACACAAATTAATTTTTTATCATTTTTTTTACACAAATAAAGCTTTCTTTTGGTGGTATTTGATCACCACTGTGTTTTTATTGTCTGCAATATAAACGGAACAAGATGGAAAAGTAAAAAAAAAAAAAAAAAAACAATATTTTTTACTTTCTGCTATAAAACATATCCAATAAAAAATATTTTTTTAAAAATCTTAATTTCTTCATAAATTTAGGCCAAAATGTAATCTGCTGCAAGTCTTTGGTAAAAAAAAAAAAAAAAAAAAAAAAAATCCCATTAAGTGTATATTATTTGGTTTGCATGAAAGTTATAGCATCTGGTATAGATACTGGAATTTTTATTTATTTCTTTTTATACTAGTAATGGTGGTGATCAGCGACTGTTTGCCTGTCTGAGTCTTTTAAGCAAAAAGCTAATCTACACAGTGGTAGGGGTGACAACTAAAGTAAGTGTGCAATTTCCCCTAGCAACAACATTGGGTAAAACAGAGGATTCCTTAGGAAGCTCCGAGGGGCCCAGAGGGCTGAGGCGAGTTGTTTCTTTGGACAACTGTGGTGCTGCCCTGGTGGGTAGAGTGTATCTTAAAGATCGAAGGGAGTATGCATGCATTAAATGAAGAGCTACAGGCTAACAAAGTTGAAAATGTGTTAATACAACTTGCTGAGGATTCATATGTAATTTACCAAACAGCAAAATGTCCCTTGCAAGGTTGAGGAGCAGCTTGCTGTGGCTGAATCAGAGAGGATGGTAGTGAATAAGGCATTCAGCAATGCACTGGAAGACCACCATTCTACTTTTTTGGTTAAGAATGAGGCTAGCACCAATTCTGAGGAGGACCCATTTAAGAATGGCATCTTCAGAACTTCCGCAAATGAGCCTCTCTACATGCCTAGCCACTTGAGTTTCCCCAAGCGGAACAAATCCTTGATTCAGATTTCCCCTTTATGAAAGGCATGTTGACAGAAATGTGTAAATTTTCAGGTGTTCAGCCACTATATACTTCTGTGTCAGGTGGGCTGGTACTGCGGAGTACCAATATCCTGAGCAGTGTGTTACAGACTGTACTGCTCAGAGCAGGGGCGAACTACAGGGGTTGCAGGGGGTCGCAATTGCAACCGGGCCCCATGCTCCAGGGGGTCTGTGCGGCTCCCCTGTACACCTTGATAGGAGGGGCCGTGGGGCAGCATGTAGAGAAATCACTGTCCTCCTTTTTCCTCCTGTAGCTGCAGGAGGAAAATTGAGGAGATTGGTTCCTCTATATGCTGCCCCGCCGCTCCTCCTATCCAGTTCACTTGTGTCCTGCTGTCTCTGGGCCCCTGTGTGCTCCCCTGATCCCCCCCCCACCACTGTGCTACCGGCTTCCTCCCTCCCCTCTGCTGCTGCAGGGGATGTGTCACAATAGAGGACCAGGAAGGGTTCAGTAAATATGTAATTTACCAGCTCCTTCCTTTTCTGAATGGACAGAGTCATAGTCAGTGACATTGTAAAAAAATAAAATGATAAAAAATAATTCAATTAAATTACCAAAAAATAAAAACTGCTGACACTAGTGGGTGAAATTCCAGGATCACAAAGGTCACACTTGTGACCGGGCCCTGGCTATCCACCACCGTGGGGAGGCCCCAAGATGGCAGGAAGGGGGACCACTGCAGAACTTGTGAAAGGGTCCTGCTGTGGGACTGTAATAAAGGGCCCCAGGATCAGTGGGAAGAGCCCAAGGCTTGAAGGAAAGGGCCCCGGCCAGGGGTCCAAGGGGCCCTGCATGGTTTCTTGCACTGGGGCCCTGAAGGTTCTAGTTATGCCTCTGTCTCAGAGGTCAGCGAGATTGGGACCATTTGATACCACGTTTAGTAATGATGATGAAAGAAGTCTCATGGTCTACTGTTGGGTTGATTCCAGGTATATGGAGAACTGTTAGACAGTACCAAATCAGCAGAGGGTTCGGAGGCCTCTTCATGATACAGTACAGTATGTTGGGAAACATTTTTGCTATTTACAGTAAGGGCCCTTTCACACGGGCGCTCCGTATGTCCGCAAATCATCCTATTTTTTTGCGGATGATTTACGGACATAATGTAAGTCAATGGCATTGCGGATGTCAGCGGAATACCATCCGCTGACATCCGATTTTCTTCCTTTCAGTTCTGTTCCGTTTTTTGTAACAGAACAGAACCCTCTTTTTCCTCCGTTCAAAAAACGGAAAGGAAGCAAAATCGGATGTCAGCGGTGTCATCCGCTGACATCCGCAATGCCCATAGACTTACATTATGTCCGTATATCATCCGCAAACGGATGGGATGATATGCGGACATACGGAGCGGCCGTGTGAAAGAGGCCTAAGTCTAATGTGCTGCTGATCACCTTAAAGTAAGGAACTCTCACTTGCCAGATGGAAATTATGAGGGAATGGCAGCAATCTTGTCCGTAACCTAGAAAGGGGTTGAAGAGGTAGAAGTAAAAGGTAAGAGGTAAAAGAGGTAAAACTGAGTTAGAAAGACAACTGATTGTCATTTCTAGTGAGTAAAAATGGAAATGTTTTGCTGATCTCCAATAATCTGGTTACCAAGGGGAAAAAAAAACAACAAACGGGCTTATGATCGTGAGATGACAAAATGGAGCAGTACATGTAAATCTTACAAACTGTCGGATTTCAGGTGGAAGTAATTGGACAGCTGTATAGCTGGACAATTGCTTCCACAGCCCACCCCAGTGATGGCATGATGGAATAAGTGTCAGAAACTACCCATAAGCAGTGCAAAGAGTTCTAGCCCTAATGAGGATACTGTGAGGTTAAGAGATATTGTTCCTTGCTGTGGGAGTTTGTGTGTTTGGACCCCTGGATCAGTGCCTCAGTGGATGTGAGTCTAAATGGCAAGTGGGAGCAGCATGTCTATGTGGACAGAAATGCCTGGAGCATGTGTGCAGTCCTGACTAAGGAGGAACTTGGGTTCGGTCCGAATTCATGTTTGGCCCAATCTGGAAGGAAGCTGTCAGTGCCGGCACACTCAGTTATGGCCGAGGCATTCCCAGCCCTGCAACTGCATACACAATACACAGAAGGGCAGGAATGCTCATGACATCGACTTAATATGGCTATGTTTTTGGGAACCTGCTGCTGGGTGAAAAGCCTGACTGCTGACATAATACTAGAAATTTACATTAGCTGACTGTTTGGGAATCCATTAGGGGATGTTTATATAAGTCAGGAACTGACTTAAGTTTTGTTAGTGGCTTGAACAAGCAGATGTTTTGTTTTTTCTATGCTATAGGCTTGCTGTACACGGCCCTCTTGCATTGAACCAGTGTTTGCTGCCTAGCTAATTGAAAGTGCAGGAGAAACTTGCTTGGACTGTCCCTGGGTGTCCCTGTCTCATTAATGCTTAACCACTGCCCATACCAGTTCAGGTGGTCCCACTTACAATATATGGAAGATTTTGCCTTTGCTAGCAATTGTTCAGGGAATTTACTCCAGTGCCTGAAATTTGCAAGTCCAGTTTACATCTGTGATATAATTGAATTCAGCACAGATGTGACTTAGTTAAACATTACAAAGATTGAATTGAACTCCACTGAGGATAGAGGAAAAGCCTGCACTGCATACATAGAATGTCAGTCTTCTATAGGTGATACCCTGCAGTTCTCCAGTTTTAGTAGTCATTCGCTTGAAACTCGCCCCCCAGAGAAATTAAGCAGTAATTTATGGGCCACTGAGGTGCTGTTACAATCTGATTACCATTCCCATATACAAGAGAATAAAGAACTGATGGCCACTGAGAGATTGGCATTCCTTTTCACTGTGTGTGACTTTATTGCCAGCATCTCTAGCATTGCTGGAATGGGAGTTATTTACCAGTTTATGGGGCCAAGTAAACAATGAATTATAGCCTTTTTTTTTTCAAAGAAAGTGCTAGACCTCATGTAATTAAGATTTTTAATGTTTAAAAAATCTTGTTCTAATTATAGTTTATGCATATAATGTATGTGTACATGGGGGTAATCCACTGCTTTGTCCTGTAGTTACAGGGTGCAGTGGTCAAGGGTAGAGATGGGTTCTATGTTTGAGTTGAACGTCGGGTGTTTGTGTGTTTGCTGAACACACGAACACCTGAGGCACTCGGAGGGAAGTTCGCCCATCGACGAGCGATCCATAATGCACTGCGATCTCGCAGTGCATTGACTGCTGATGATTGGCCAAAGCATGCACCTTACCTGTATGCTTTGGCTATTCTCAGAACAATGTACTGTGAGAGTCAGGGTGCATTTTGCCAATCATGGCTCAGAGGCTTTGTTATCGCCACACTATATAAGGCTGCTTAAACGGCAGCTGTGTATAGTAAGTAACAATAGAGATTAGGCAGGGTAGTCAGTGGATAGTGTGTGCAGTCAGTTTAGTGCAGTCAGTGCAGTGTAGTGTTGTGATTCTTGTGAATACCAAAGTGTAGTGGTACCACTGAAGTGTTGGTGTGTACAACACTTCTGTGTAACGCCACTGATTCCATGTTTTTTCATTGGTTCTGTTGCTGCATTATTAGTGTAGCACTGCCCCCTTGAGGACTGCTGGACTGTACACCTTGGGATCCCCCTGGGTTACCAGTAGCAACTGCAGCATGCACAATTTAACTCTTTACTCAGTCAATGAACAGTCTAGGGGATGTAGTTGTTTTTGTGGTTTTATTTAAATTAGGGATGGTAGAAGGGAAGAGTGGGATACTCCAACTTGAATTATTCACAGTAGATGAGGACTCCTGTCTGAAGATGCAGCCAGGCTGCTGATTCACCTTGCCACTTAGATTTATTTAAGATTACTTGTTAGGATGAATTATCTTCGGGATACGCTCCTACTACCCCCCTTTCACTCCACCTGCTGATACCCGTCCTCTGACTATCCTACACGGGGGTGGCCCCCCTCAGGTCAGGCCCTTAGACAGGATCACCTGTACTCACGATACTGTTTTTTGGGGGGCTCCAGTGTCTCAACCCCTCCAGTCAGCTCTCATGGACCTCTGGGTTCAGCTGCTTCCTTCCATGTCCCCAGGCCGACTGCCTGTGACCGTGTGCCACTGATACAGAATAGGAGACAGCTGCCACCCCCCCCCCCTCCGGGACCAGCCAAAGACCCCGCAGCACATGTGCTCCTGGCTTTTATACCACACCCCACAATGCACCGAACAGAGGGGTGTTTGGCCCATCCCTAGTCATGGGATAGACCCACAGTGCTCAGTAGGACAAAAGGTATACCATTCTCTTAAAAGTCTCAATTTCCAAAGACAATGATAAAGGCTGCAGCTGCACTGGAACAGAGGGGAGGTAGGAGATATGGGCCACTGGGGAGATTAGTATAATACCACTTTTTTTTTGCACATTCGGTCACCTCAATAACCTTACATGGTCATTGGGATTGCCCAATGGCAGTCAATAAAATAGTTAATCAGTCAGGTAGACATTGTACTTACAATTTCCATAGTCTTCCACCATTTTATTGCAACAGAAATTGCATAGTGTCCCTAAATATTACTGTGCAGTCTAACAGGCACCCAAGTTTGACCACATTGCCCAGTGCGCTCCATATTCAGTGTAGAACTATAGGAAATAGTAAACTAAATCCCAACCTAAGGCTAAGCCCCTCTGGAGGGTTTTATTTTATTTTATTTTCTTTTTAGCTCTTGCTGAAATATTTACTGCCAATGTGGAACTGTCCCCCTCAGTACCTCATCTCTGCTACAAGATATCCTAGGTTTACCAGGGGATCTACGTATAAAAAATGATATACCTCAATCAAGAAAAATACCACATTATGATCACTAGATGGTGCTAATGATGATCTGAAGTAATAATAATACGCGTATTGTAGGGATGTTCGCTGTGGCTTTGTGACTGTTTGTTAAATTCTTACAGCAAATTGTTTTTAGAAAAAGACCCTTAAGTTCCAGGAGGACATACTGTGACAGGAGGGTGTCATGCATCTGCCCCATGATGAGGCTTTACAATGGAGACCTGCATGCAACATACAGTATAATGATGCAGAGAGCGGTGCTGATGTTATCATGTTTGCGCCATCCTCTATATCAGGGGTGTCAAACCCAATTTCATCACAGGCCGCCATCAGCATTATGGTTGCCCTCAAGGGGCCAGTTGTATCTGTAAGACTAGATGACCAGAGGACCCCACTCCCCCTTACATTAGATGTCAAGAGCCCCCCACTATCAGAAGTCAAAAGTCCTACACCCTCCCTTACATCACAATACACCCTCTTTACCTTGTGCTGCTTCCTGGAAGAAGCTGGGGATGGAGCTGGGAAGCAGAAAGTGCAGGGTCTGGAGGAGGAACAGAGGATGGCCTGAGTTTGCTGAATGCTGAGACCAGGGGAGGCCGAGATGAGGTGGTGCTGCAGCTGAACAGAGAGGTACAGAATCTGTATGAGGAGTTCTCTCCTCCTCTCTGCTACTGACTGCTGAGACAGGGTAGTGACAGGGATGAGGGGGGTAGCTGCAGGAGATGAAAAGGCCTGGAGGGCCTCATTCGGCCTGCAGGCCTTGTGTTTGACACATGTGCTCTATATAGCTGGGAGAAGACTTAAGCCCCGTACACACGTACCGATCGTCGGCCGACCGATCGGCCGTCTTTTGTCCCCGGGCTGTCGTGTCCGCTGAAAAGTGCAAAAGACTGCACACGAATTTTGTCCGCCGACTGCAGAAGTTATGTCATGTGATGGTTAACTTTCCCTGTGTTTTTTCTTTTCTGAGCATGCCCAGTCTTGCAAATCTGCTGTCTGTCGGCCAAATTCTGTACTGACTGGCGAACAATCGGCCGTTCTGGTGTCGGCATACAAAAATTTTAATGCTTGCACGACAGATTCTGTTCGGCCGAAAGTGCGCTGTCGGCTGTCGGAAGCATCATACTAACAAGCCGAAAATCGGCCGATCGGTCTTCGGCCGAATCTTTTCGGCCGACAATCTGCACGTGTGTATGGGGCTTAAGGAGGAATATTTTTGTTATGCTTTTTGTTGTTTGTTTTATGTTATGCTCTATGTTATGCTCACACTGGTGTACATTGTGATGGGTGGTGTTATGCCTATGTTACAAGGCATCACAATATGTTATGTTTAAATTGTTATATTTGAACTTTATTAAATATGACAAAAAACATTTGATCAACTTTATTTACAGTCGTGATGAGCTGAAATATTTGGGCATGGGGTGACGTGCTGCATCTTTATGCCTAGCACACCACAATACATGTATGGTGTGACCAGGGCTCATAGAGAACAATTGTTTTCTATTTGCCCTTGTGCATTTGGTATAAATGAGTCTTCAAAACGCTTCTCCACAAGATTCAATTCAGACTTCATACTGATTTGTAAATACAACAATAAAAACAGATTCTTTTGGGAAATTTTATACTTTTATTTTATTTAACTTTTTTTTAGAACTGTGGCAATGATTGCGCTGTAAGGTGTGTAGAAGCAGCTTAACCCCCCCCCCCCAAACCCCCACATAATCCTACCTAATAGGCGCTAGCCCTTTCCCGCAGTGACCAGAAGTTGAGCCAATTATCTGGCTATTGATTCCATTCTCCTGCAAACACAAATCTACATGAATGGACGGAGGCCAGAATCCCGCCACTGTCAGCTTCAATTAAATCTCCGGCTCATATCCTACTCAGGAATTCCCTAGTGACATGGATGAAAATGAAACGCTCTATGTACGCAGGGAGAGGCACTGCCTGGTGATTCCGGGTGAGTTCATTATATTATCTTTTTTATGTCCATTAGACTAGAACTGTTAATTAGCATTTGTATCTAATCTGACCACATGATCAAATCCCTTATAAAATTTAAAAGAAACCACAAGCGTAAAAAAAAAAAAAAAAAAATATATATATATATATATCTATATATATATATAGATATAAATATATATGGCTACTCCTCCTAGAAAGATTAAACTGAAAAGGTCTAAACCCGGAATAAAAAAAGGAATAAAAAAAAAACCCCTCTGCTCTCATGAACCAATAGAACAGCTCTGTTCAGTTCTGGCCTCTCAGGCCTCCGTGCACATAGGACAGCCCATTCCTTTTATTGGGCTGCCCTATGCACAACAAATGTAGTAAAGTAGCTCATGAACCTTCTTTAGTCTTGGAGCTTTGTGCGTTTTTTAACCATGCATATTTCAAATTTTGTCCAGTGCTTTGTTAAGATCTTCCGTGTTTGGGGGGGGGGGGGGTGTCGGGGGTGACATTGTTTTTGCGAATTTCGTATACGTGCACAAAATTGTGCTATTTTGCTCGCATTCACGAAACACTATAGTGTAAATGTAGGATCACTATTCTCATGGAAGTCACAATGATCTTAAAACAGTGTGGGTCCTATAATTTAGGAGATTAGCTAAATAGCTTATTTTATATTTAGCCACTTTGCTACCCAGAATGTGCAGCACACTCTACGTTTGAAAGGGTTAAAACATGCAGCAGCCATGAGCTTGTTTTCATTTTTTCAACAGGCTCGGGGATAATTTGTAAAAGTGATCTGAGAAGTGGCGGCCGGTGTTTTGGGGGCGCCGGACACATGGAGTTCAATGGGTTTTTTTTTTTTTAATAACCTGATTAGAGCCAGAGGCTCTAATAGGCTTCAGAAGAGGGTGGACCTGAGGCGCAGAGCAGTGCGCCCCGAGCCCACCCATTGTGTGACAATAACTAATTAAAATTCGCTATTGTCACGCGGATCCTCTTCCTGATTGGCCGAAAGGCAAACCTCATGCCATTGGCCGAGGAGGAGGCGGGAGGACTGAGGAGACGCCGGGGGAGTGAGAAGCCACCGCTGCAGGTAAGTCTCTCTGCATTAATGGGGGCACGGCAAGCTGGTCACTGCATTGATGGGGGCACGGCACGCTGATCACTGCATTGATGGGGGCATGGCACGCTGGTCACTGCATTGATGGGGGCACGGCACACTGGTCACTGCATTGAAGGGGCACGGCACGCTGGTCACTGCATTGATTGGGGCATGCTGGTCACTGCATCGATGGGGGCACGGCACGCTGGTCACTGCATTGATAGGAGCACGGCATGCTGGTCACTGCATTGATGGGGGCACGGCACGCTGGTCACTGCATTGATGGGGGCACGGTGTAGTAACTCTGCATTGAACGGGGGCATGCTGTAGTAGCTCTGCATTGAATGGGGGCACGCTGTAGTAACTCTGCATTGAATGGGGGCACTCTGTAGTAACTCTGCATTGAATGGGGGCACGCTGTAGTAACTCTGTATTGATGGGGGCACACTATACTTTGATTACTGAAGGCCCCTTTCACACTTTTGTGACCTCAAAGTCATGCAATTTTTTGCCGCTTTTTTTGTCGCAAAGTAATGCCTATTAGATTTTTTTCTGTTTGCGCACCCCCAAACATTTTGAGCACCAGCCGCCACTGGATCTGAGCAGCTTTAGAACCACTCGATCACTTTTATAATAAAACACCGGATGCCACTCTCTTCTTCCCCTTGAAAGGAGGGTGGCACATCAGGAAACATAGTTTCCTGATGCCCTCTGCAGAGTGTGAATTAAGAAGTGCCCAGCTCTGAGAACGTCCAGGTGATGAGCTGTCAAAATCTTGGATGAAAAGCTGGGTAAACAGTGAATTTGCTTGATCACCTGCAGCAGAAGGAGGGGAGACATTAGGGGGTCTAATAACACCTTGATGCCTCCATAAAGGAAACATGTCACCAGCCTAATGCTATCACACAAGGGCAGGGCCTCTGATAGGGGGTGCAGGCAGCCCTTCCATACTGTGCAATACTGGGTCAGCAGGGGGGCGCAGAGAGAGCTGCATTTGGCTTTCTCCTCTCCCCTGGGATTCAGGTTGTTCCCTCGATCTCTTGGATTTTCCTCCCCAGTGCCCGTGCAGAATACCTTGTGGCCTGAAGCCAGGGGGCACTTTTTCAGACTCTGCAGTGTCTGCCTTGGCAACTGAGGGTGGTGGATAGAGCTAGAGGATTGTCCACCTACTCCCCTCTTCACACAGGTGGACAGGAGGAAATGCAGAGACGGCAGCCCAGCAAGTCAGTCCGTAAAAGGCTGATGGGGAGAGATATCACCAGCAGGAATTTCCTTCATCTTCAATGCCCTGCCACTACACGCTGCTCACTGACCACACTGCCACTTCCTTTCTGCTCACTGACTGCCCTGCCACTACATACTGCTTACTAACAGTATATACTAAAATGTAATAGCATCCCGCTGCCCTGTGCACACACATACACACAAAATCACTGGCTAGAGCTCAAGTATGGCTTTTTAAAGGTGGAGATTTTTTGAAGAAATAAGTGTCGCAGTACATTGTCACATGGCAGGAATTTTTTCACGCAGACCTAAGGTACTAAAAGATCCAATTAAAGTCTGTATAAGTGATTGTTTTGTATAAACTAATGGCAAAAATTACCAAGACAGATGATGTGATAGAAGCATATTACAGTAAGGAGAGCTGCACTGCTTTGTAATCTAATTACTGATAGTAGCTTCATTAAAATGTTATGAGCTTTTAAAAATAGCTCAGTGACCTCCTACCCTGCTGATACTCCCTGGCAATGAATTGCATAGTTAAAACTCCCTTAAAAAAGCTCTTCCTAATGCCTTGTCCTCCATACATCCATAACTTCCTATAAGGACTGCAGTGAGGACAGGAACACATATATCTACTGCTTTACAGATCCCTTAAAAATCCCACCTGTATTATATAATTTAGGCTCAGTTCACATTTACCGCATCCAATTCGCATAACATGTGAATTAGACCGTTTTTTTAAATTGAGCTGGTTCACACATGTCCAGGGGGGGCAGCAGTTCGTTTCTAAAAAGGGTCCTGCATGATTTTGGGTCTGGTTTAGATGCAAATTCAAGTAAAAATTTGCACCTGGATCTCACCTGAACCAGTGAACAAAACAGCACCGGACTCCGTTCTGCAAACCGCAGCCGGACGTGTGATCCCAGCCTCAAATTTGAACTCCAGCCTTTCCTTCAGACTTGCGCAGTTGTGCAGACTCTTCTCCTGTACTGAAATTACTCTGATTTCACCATGAACTCTGTTTTATACACTAGAGCAATTTAAACACACTAAATGTCATGGCTGGAGGACATCCAGCATCATCGGGTGCTTTCCTAAGTCCTTCCTTCATTAAATTTCAGTTCTTTTGTTGGAATACAATGTTTCTGTATTTTGTGCAACAACTACATCAGCCAGCAGATGACAGTGTTTATAAGTTTGTGCTCTATGGTATACTCTATGTCTTTTCTCTGATAATAAAGTTTCCTGTTTCCTGTCTGCAGTTAAGTAGCAAATCCCATAAGGTCTGTGCACTGTCTTTTCTGTAGGGCTATATACAGAATATCTAACATCTTTCAATCATGGAGGCTCAGCATCACATGTAGGTTTTACCTAGCACGGTTTGCATACAAATACAGCTTGCCTAGGGATAACCACTCCCTGTACTGTAATCAAGACATATTGATATTTGCATTACTCCTCCCAAGAGTCAGCCCACTGTTTACATCAGGGCTGAGGGCTTGAGAGGAGTACTAAAGCAGGGTTCTGTGATATTTTTAGGAAGCTATGTATGTACACCGCACCCTGCCAGCCCCTCCCACCAGCCATGATCTGTCTGCATTCCGTTGACGAACACAGGTGATGATGTCACTGGGTCTAAAATAAAAAGTACTTACCGTAGTAAAAATGGAAACCAGAGAAGGCAAAATATAAGCAGATGAAATTTGAGCTTTAAAGCCCTGCTCCCTCTTTTCTTTTCAATTGTCTGTCCTACCTCTTCTTTTTGTACTCTTTTTTTTATGTTGCCCTTCTATAAATATCACCACCCACCCTGAGTGCAGCCAGCCTGGGATATTACACATAAGAATGAATGGAGCTGCAGTGTACATGTGCAGTACGAAGCAGAGCTTTTTCATACCATGTTGGAGGAAAGATCACTGAAACAGAGGAGAAGGTAAGTTTGTTGCAGGCAGGCTATTATCAGGGAGGTAGTGGTGAAAATGTATTACAAGACAGCTTCACTAAAGCTGGCCATACACTGATGGCCATAACAGGTTCCTTCCTCCACAATGTACAGCATGGATGATCAATAGCCCCCCCCCCCCCCCCCACAACTTATGGCTACTGCTGATCAGCTGAAAATTTTCCAGTATGCTCCTTCAACAAAATTGAATGGCTTCTGTCAAATGGAAAGGGGCTGGCGGGGCAACACACTGAGCAAATTCCCACCAGTTCCTGAGGAACAATGTATGGCTAGCTTTAAAATCAAGTTGTCCTTTAAGGCTGACTATGCAAATTCATACATATGTTCAATTACGACTTCATATCTCTCTTTTTAGCTTTTTTTTATTTTTTTATTTCCCCTACCCAAAAAATAAATAAATAAATAAAAATAAACCTAACTATAAGACACGTATTCCCAAAAAGCAGAATCCTTGTTACCTTATTCTTATCAAAACCAAAGAAACAGAGACATTATCATATAATCCCATATCCGAGAAGCATCCACCCAAGGTTTCCACATTCTCTCAAATTTACCCACACACCCCCCTTCTCGCATAGGCAAGTCTCTCTCTTATCAACATATTGCTGACCACTTTTAACCAGTCTGCATGAGATGGCAGTAAGGATGCCATCCTTTTTGAGCAATTAACTTTCTAACTTGATAGAGACATCTCAGAGCTACCAATTGTGTGAAAAAAGGGACCTTTGACCTTCCATATAACCCAATACACAGAATTTCAGTTCCACCAAAAGGCTAAGTCCAAATACCAGCCTTATTGTACCAACCACCTCCTTCTAGAATATAAATAATTAAGAACATGTGCAAGAAACCTCCAGAAGAGTCCTCACAGCTTGGGCATGATGCTTCTGGACGTCTCCCAAATGAAAACAGCCTCTATAGTGTATATTATTCCCTATGTATTATGAAAATTGGTGTCAATATTTCTGATAGGGATGAGGATATTCACCCTACTTATTCTAGGATATGTTTCCACTGCTCATCTGTTTATTCACTTATGTCTTCTACACATTTTGCTTAACATGGGAGAACCATCTCTCCCTTCAGTGCTGCAAAATGTATCCTGACGTACAGCCTTGATATTAGCCCTCTAGTGGCATTAGCTCTTACTAAGGTTCTCAAAAGTGAGGAATTGCTCCATTCTAGTCCTCCTGAACTTAACTTAACTGTCAATGCATGCTTTATCTGCAGATATTGATAAAAGCATTTATTCCAGGGCCCAAGCTCATCTCACATCTCCTGAAATGTTTTTATTATCCCAAAAGAATATAATTGGGAGAGTCGTACAATTCTCTTTTGCTTCCAGTTGGTAAAGTTGTCTATTTATAAGTTTTTATTTTCCCAAATAGGGATATACTGTACTCTTTAAATCCTGTCTAATGAAGTATAGAGCGTGTAACCCACCACAACTTTAATAGTAGCTGAATTGTAGGACATTGTGACTCCGACCTCAATAAACCTGCCTCTAATACCTCAACTAAAGCTCCGTACACACGTAGCGATTGTCGGCCGTAAATATTAGGCCGCCGAACGATCGGCCGATTGTCGGCTTGTTAGTATGATGCTTCCGACAACCGACAGCGACTTTTCGGCCGAACAGAATCGGGTGTGCAGGCATTAAAATTTTTGTTGGCCAACAAAAGAACGGCCGATTGTTCGCCAGTCAGTACAGAATTTGGCCGACAATCAGCCGATTAGCAAGACTGGGCATGCTCAGAAAAGAAAAAACACACGGAAAGTTAACCATCACATGACATCACTTCTGCAGTCGGCTGTTGTTGGCCGACAAAATTCATGTGCAGTCTTTTGCAGTTTTCAGCCGACAGGACAGCACCGGACAAAAGACAGCCGATCGTTCGGCCGACAATCACTACGTATGTACGGGGCTTTACATAGAATGTGGTGTACTGGTCAGCAATGCTCATCCACTATACCATGAGGAGCCCCCTTCCAGTGCACAGCCCTGTAAATGCTGCAACTGAGCTGCCATAAAATAACTCCACGGATGTTGAGGCATCCACACCATCTTAATTAGATTACATGGACCCATCACTGACAAAGGGAGGTGGCACCACGTTTTACATTTTTCCTTAACCACCTCTGGAACAGAAGGTTTTACCCTCTTAATAACCAGGCCTTTTTTTGCGATATGGCACTGCGTTACTTTAACAGACAATTGCACGGACGTACGACGCTGTACCCAAACTGCGTTATTTTAACAGACAATTGCGACGACGCTGTACCCAAAAAAAAAATTAATGTTCTTTTTTTCCCACAAATAAAGCTTTCTTTTGGTGGTATTTGATCACCTCTGCGGTTTTTATTTTTTTTGTGCTAGAGCGACAATTTTAAAAGAAAAAACAATTTTTTACTTTCTGCTATAAAACACAGCCATTAAATTTTTTTTTAAAAAATACATTTTTTTCATCAATTTAGACTAATATGTATTCTGCCACATATTTTTGGTACGAGAAATCCCAATAAGCGTATATTGATTGGTTTGCCCAAAAGTTATAGCGTCTACAAACGATACAATATTTTTATAGCATTTTTATTTTTTTATTAGTAATGGCGGTGATCAGCAATTTATAGCGGGACTAAGACAATGCAGCAGACAAATTGGACATCTAACTGACACTTTTGACACTTTTTGGGGACCAGTGACATTATTAAAGTGATCAGTGCTAAAAAAAATGCACTGACACTGGCAGGGAGGGGGTTAACATCAGGGGCGATCAAACAGTTAAGTGTGTCCCTAGGGGGGGCTTGCTAACTGTGTGGGGGTTGCTCTGACTTGAGGAAGACCGAGATCTGTGTTCATGCTTAGCAGGAACACAAGATCAGTTTTCCTCCGTGTCAGAAAGGCAATCTGCATTATATACATAGACTGATCGCCGTTCTGCCTCTTCTGCTGGACCTGCTGATTGACATCCCTGCTAGTCAATCTAGTGGCTATTGAATGAAAAGACGTACAGGTATGCCGTTTTGCACAATAGAGCCTGACTGCCGTAGTATATACACAACGGCTGGTCGGCAAGTGTTTAAATTATTGCCAGCAAAGGGACTAGATTGTTTGTTTAAAATATATAATTTGGGTTTACTGTATATTATATAGACTCCAACATTTTTAAACCTTTCCACAACCTGTAAATGTTTGGCATTATCGGGGCAATGCCCCTTCTAGCAGGTCCACTGGAAGCAAGGTGGATTTCTCCCAATTGATAGACCTGAAACAGAGCCAAAGCTCTTTAACCACTTTAGGACCGGAGGATTTTCCTGCTTAACGTCCAGGCCACTTTTTGCAACTTGGCACTGCGCGATTTTAACTGACAATTGCGCGGCCATGCAACGCCGTACCCAAACGTAATTTACGTCCTTTTTTTTCCCACAAACAGAGCTTTCTTTTGGTGGTATTTGATCACCTCTGCATTTTTTATTTTTTTGCGATATTAATAAAAAAAGGACGAAAATTTTGCGAACAAATTGCCATTTTCTACTTTGACAGTTAACAAATATCAAATATATTCAATTTTTGTCATATATTTAGGCCAAAATGTATTTAGCTACATGTCTTTGACAAAAAAATTCTCAATGAGCGTATTTTTAACCACTTTAAGACTGGAAGATTTTACCCCATTCCTGACCAGGCCATATTTTGCGATTCGGCACTGCGTTATTTTAACGGACAATTGCACGGTCGTGCGACACTGTACCCAAATTAAATTTATGTCCTTTTTCCCCTTCACAAATAGAGCTTTCTTTTGGTGGTATTTGATCACCTGTGCGATTTTTAATTTTTGCAAAAAAGAGCGACAATTCTGAAAAAAAAAACAATATTTTTTACATTCTGATATGTAACATTCCCCAAAAAAATTTATAAATCAAACTTTTTTAACATTTTAGGCCAATTTATTTTCTGCTACATATTTTTGGTAAAAAAAATCAAAATAAGCATATTTTTTTTTTACGCAAAAGTTATTGCGTTTACTAACTACAGGAAAGATTTGTCATATTTATTGTTTATTTTTTTTTACTAGTAATGGCGGCGATCTGCGATTTTTTTTTGGCACTGCGACATTGCGGCGGACAGATAGGACCCCTAACTTACCTTTTGACACTTTTGGGGGTACCAGTGACATTACTACAGTAATCAGTGCTATAAATATGCACTGTTACTGTAATAATGACACTGGCAGGGAAGGGGTTAACTTTATTGGTGATCAAGGGGTTAAATGTATGCCTCATGCTTACGACGTGTGTGTGTGGGGGGGGGGGTTCTGTGACACAGACACAGATTGCAGGTTCAGCTATGCTGAATCCTGTAATCTGTATCTGCCTGTCACTGAGGATTCTCCCATCCACCTCGAATGTGTGAATGGGGTCCGTTTTTCTCATTCAACTTACTTGTTTAACTCAAAAAACAAAACTCATCTATGGCCAGCCTTAGATTTTTTTATAGCACTTTGTATCCTAAACAATTAATTTTTTTTTTTTCAAAATAAAATATTTTTTATCCATCTTCATCCTTTGTTACATCTCAGTGATGCTGATCTCAGCCTCTTTCTGTCTACATAAACTCCGCATTCATGGCATTCTTCAGAGCGAGTTTTCTGATGGTGGCAACAGTGGATCATGCCTTTGTAGTGTTTGTTGAAATGGTTCCCATCGGAAGCTTGGGTAATGGGGTGACAACACAAGAGCACAATAGGGAGTCAGGAGCAGAATGTTGTCACCCTATAACAGGAAGCATTTAAAAAAGGTCCTTAATGGCAGAATTATTTTGATGGAAGCTGCAGATTAAAGATTATTAAAAAATATTTTTGAATTACATCCTAAAGCTTATATACAATTTTACTGATTTGGTTCATGTAGACTTTAAAGCAGTGCTGGTAGTTGTATTCCAGCTTTCCCTTAGCAGAGCCTCCCTTTGGCTGAACACTTGGAGGGAGAGGAGGAGGCGTCCGTCAGGAGCTGACAAGACACCCACACAGCAGTGCCAACCCTGCCAGCATCTCGGCATGTACTGAGAATGGAAAAGTGACAGCAGCAGTGCTCCATGTCAGCCCTCTGCTCCACACACCTCCGGTCCTTCCACCTTATTTAATCATTAGAGAGGAGGGTGGCAGGTGATGAATAAGCAGAATTTTAAGTCAGGCATTATGAATGGGAGGAAGAAATATTAATATTAAACAGAAGTGCTTGTGATGCAAATAGCAGCGGCTTCCCTGCTTCCATTTTTCCAACATACACTATATTGCCAAAAGTATTGGGACACCTGCCTTTACACACACATGAAATTTAATGCCATCCCAGTCTTAGTCCGTAGGGTTCAATATTGAGTTGGCCCACTCTCTGCAGCTATAACAGCTTCAACTCTTCTGGGAAGGCTGTCCACAAGGTTTAGGAGTGTGTCTATGGGAATGTTTGACCATTCTTCCAGAAGAGCATTTGTGAGGTTAGGCACTGATGTCAGACGAAAAGGCCTGGCTCGCAGTCTCTGCTCTAATTCATCCCAAAGGTGTTGAAAACAACCCCACACCATAATCCCCCCTCCACCAAATGATTTGGACCAGTGCACAAAGCAATGTCCATAAAGACAGGGATGAGTGAGTTTGGGGTGGAGGAACTTGACTGGCCTGCACAGAATCCTGATCTCAACCCTTTGGGATGAATTAGAGCAGAGACTCTGAGCCAGGCCTTCTCTCCAACATCAGTGCCTGACTTAACAAATGCACTTCTGGAACAATGGTCAAACATTCCCATAGACACACTCCTAAACCTTGTGGACAGCCTTCCCAGAAGAGTTGAAGCTGTTATAGCTGCAAAGGGTGGGCCAACTCAATATTGAACCTAAAGGACTAAAGGCCCGTACACACGAGTCGAAATTCGGCTGGGAATTTTTGTCCGACGACCGATCGGCCGATTTTCGGCTTGTTAGTATGATGCTTCCGACAACCGACTCCAACTTTTCGGCCGAAAAAATCCTGGTTTGCAGGCTATAAAATTTTTGTCCTCCGTCAAAACACTGCCGATTTTCGTGCAGTCAGTACAGATTTTCGACAGGGAAAAATCTTATGAGCAAGACTGGGCATGGTCAGAGATGAAAAAACACAAAGAAAGCAATCCAACACATGACATCACTTCTGAAGTAGAATTCTGTTGTGCGGGAAAATTTGTGTTCAGTCTAGAGCACATTCCAACCAACGAACACCACTCTGGACAAAAGACGAACGACCGGTCGGCGGAAATTCGTTGCGTGTGTACGAGGCTTAAGACTGGAATGAAGACAGGGGCTGACAACTATACATTTTGCAGAGCATATGGCATACGACTTCCAGTACAGGAACATATGCCATATCCACCAAGCGTGGTTCTTAGGGCTGTGGTCAGCAAGGCTCCATTGACACTTGTGTGACTTGTCATGCGACTTTGGACACATAAACACAATATTCCCCATGTACACGATCCTGAAAATGGCTTGTGTAATTTTGGGTGCTCTAATGACTACAGGCTGGGAACTGTAGACAATCAAAGTGAAGAAATGTCATCAGCACACCAAGGATTCCTCAAAAAGGTCCAAAGCTTCATTTCGTGGTCACATAGTAAACATACAGCAAAGTTTCAAAGCCATGCCGGGCGCCTTCACCAGGCCCTGTGTGGCTCCAAATATTGCCGTATGTTTACTATGTTACCATGAAATTAAGCTTTGGACCTTTTTGAGACACTTTTTGAGACACTTGGACACATAAAGTCACATAACAACACACTCCCATCATGTATTTTAATAAAAGTCGTTCAAATCTATGTGATTTAAAGTCACAGCGACTTTAACCACTTCCCGCCCGCCCTATAGGCAATTGATGGCGGGAAGGTGGTTGCACTATCCTGACCCGCCGTCATATGACGCCGAGCAGGATAATGCGCTCTGCGCGCCCCCGCATCTCCGATCTACTGATGTAGGCTCTTTACCATGTGACCAGCTGTGTCCAATCACAGCTGGTCACATAGTAAATAAGAAGAACCGTTAATCGGCTTTCCTCAGTTCATGCCTAACAGGCATGAGTAGAGGAGAGCTGATCTGCGCCTCTCCTGACAAGGGGGGTCTGTGCTGGTAATCAGAGCATTGATTACCAGTGCAGACCCTTGACGGGGGGGGGGGGGGGGTGCCACTAGAGTCACCAGGGATGCCCACCCATGACCACCAGGGATTTCCACCCATGACCACCAGGGATGGCAATCAGGGCTCAGAGAGCCTGCCAGTGGTGCCCTCCCCATAAGTGCTGCCCACCATTGCCACCTATCAGTGCTGACCACCAGTGCCCATCATTGCCATCTATCAGTGCTGCCCACCAGTGCCCATTATTGCCCGACAATGCCGCCTATCAGTGCCCATTAGTGCTGCCTATCAGTGCCGCCTATCAGTGCTGCCTATCAGTGCCCATCAGTGCTGCCTATCAGTGCCCATCAGTGCTGCATATTAGTGCCACCCCATCAGTGCCTCCTCATCAACCTGTCAGTGCGGCCTCATCAGTGCTCATCAGTGCAGGAAAAAAGTATCTATTTACAAAATTTTATAACATAAAAAACTTTTTTTGTTTTCAAACCTTTCGGTCTATTTTTTTATTTGTGTAGCAAAAAAGAAAAAACCTTGTGGTGATCAAATACCACCAAAAGAAAGCTCTATTTGTGGGGAAAAAATGACATAAATTTGGTTTAGGTACAGTGTTGCATGACCACGCAGTTGTCATTCAAAATGCAACAGCGCTAAAAGCTGAAAATTGGCCTGGGCAGGAAGGGGGTGTAACTGCCCTGTATTGAAATGGTTAAAAAGGTCCCTGCACTACCTTGATGCGACTTTCATGTGACTTGAGTGCCATAGACTGCAACTTAACCTCTCAAAAAGTCCCATCTTAATGTTATCAATGCGACAGTTGTGTAACAGTCAAAACCAAAGTCGACAGCCAAAGTCGCCCCTATCCAAAGTTGCATCAAAGTCGCAATGTAAAGTCACAATGGAAATCACACAAGTGTGAATGGAGCCTGAAAGTGTGTCGATCAAAGGTGTGACACTAGGAGGTCCCGCTCTCATTTCAGAGACACAGACTGAACCTCGCTGCATCAGCTGCAGGCTGACAACACACTCCAACACCATGTAACATCACCTATTGTTTATTGTTGTACGGCTGCACCTGCAAACAAGGAATATAGCTTCTGCACCAAGGACCACAAAATATTCTGCGAATAGGAGGAATGTGCTTGAATAAAAGTAGCCCAAACTTTTATCAAAGCATTAAAATATATATATATATATATATATATTTTTTTTTTTTAACTTAATCATGGTTGATAAAATGCTTACAAGGTGTGATCCAAGTTCCATTGCATTAACAGTTCTGCCAATTCTAACATGTTTCAGGCACTGGGAGCTGAAGTAGAGAATTGTGTACACAGTTTACAGAAGGCAGGGGAGCCCTCTGAGCAGTCCTTAGCAGTATGATAATTCTTTATCTTCGCAGGAGGTTTGTACACTACTATTAGCTGTATTGGAACAAACAATAAATGGTTCTCTGTAAGTGCAGACAGATAAAATGTGTTCAATTAAATAGCAAAATGTTTTCAATGCAGGGCAGTGTTGACGGTTTTCCTACCCAGAAAATAAATATGCCAACATATAGAGGGTTGTACACTCAGAGGAAGCCACAGGCAATATATTGTAACTACATAGATATTATATCGCCACCTGGAGGTTAACAAGGAAACTGATCCTTTTAATGACAGATGCTGTTTTTACATCACTTCCATGAATAATACAGTAACTAATACAATGTGTTTGTGTGATATACATTAAGAAAATATTCCCAGGTAATTTCCACACACTTTCTTTACAACATATATTTATTGTTTTGGTAAAGCTGCCTTGCCATTCTTATCACATGCATTTTCTAAAAAATGTTTCCTTCATTGCTTTTGGGTCATTCACATGTCAATCCCACCATGCATATGGATCTAATCTGCAGAGAGTCACAGCTCAGAAATCCATGAATCATATGATTCAACACAGAGGGACAAATCTGCCTGTTTTGAGGGTAGTGAAAAATATTGCATGAACTGATTCTTCTGATTTGTGAAACACACCCCCCCACCCTAGGTCCTGTATTCAGGCTGATTGCTGCTGTTGTGCGATATGATACAAAAAGCTTAATTCACAAAACTACCACCACCAGTATAAGCCCACTCATTTTCAAAAAGGTGACAGCTGTTTTCAGCTTGGTCCAATAAAGTTTGAAAATAACAGTCATGTGACTAAATTGGAGAGGCTTATCCTTGTGTGATAGCTTTTTGATTAGACTAAAGTCTCTATGGCCCTATTCAGATAGCAAAATCATCTGTCTATAGCGGAAAGCTACTGAATGTCAAATCAATTTTTTAGAAAAATAACACGCGAAAACTTAGAGGGGATCTACAATGGTTGATTATATTTTATTTATGTTTACAGTTTTTTAAACTTTTTTATTTTATTTTTTATAATATTATCTTTGTTTTACAAATAAGCATTTTATATATCAAAAAAAGTTCAGACAGAGCCATCCGTTAAAGGAGGAGTCACTGCTGTGCTGTCATTCGACTGTGTGTATATTTTAGCTTAAGCTATTGAGATCTTTAATCAACAGTTTATAATAGGGTAAATGATGGTCAGGTAGCTCCACCTGTTGGTTACAAATATATATATATATATATATATATATATATATATATATATATAGAGAGAGAGAGAGAGAGAGAGTGGGGATCAAAAGTTTGGGCACCCCAGGTAAAAATTTGTATTTTGTATGCCATTTTTTGTTTTCTGCTATTTTGAAAGTGTAAATGATGGAAATAAAATCTAACTTTTGTTGACCTATTATAAGAATGTCTAATCTGTAATTTGATGCCTTTTGGAGATTTTTCCATCTTTTCTTGGCTTCTTTATGCACATTAATACATATTTTTACCTGGGGTGCCCAAACTTTCGATCCCCACTGTGTGTGTGTGTGTATATATATATATATATATATATATATATACACAATGTTTCACAGTTACTTCCTGTAACAGGCCAAGCTGTCCAGAAAAAGTGAAAGTTACTGGAAATGGGAAAAACCATATTTCACTGACAGAGGTGCTTCCAACTGCCAGTTTGTGTTTACATAGCCTAAAGCTGAATTCCAGATATGGATAATTTTTAATTACATTGGTCCAGCTTGGATCCATACTTGGCTGATCCCTCTGGAAGCTAGAAATCAATTTAGTAGACATTGCTACCACAGTGCATGCTGCTAGCTTCCGGGTCTTGCTGCCATGCTGCTTAGTGAACACAGGGGGTCACTCATTCAGAATTGGCACCACTCAGAAAATGCTTCCCAGCAACAGTATTAAGCCCCATACACACAGACCGAATGCTGGGCAACATCGGCCAGTTCAATAAAAAAACGGACGACATTCGGCCCGTGTGTATGCCAGTCCAGCAGAAAGCTAGCAGCCAACCGACTCCTGATCAGCGCTCTCAGCCAATGGCTGAGCACAACAGCTCTGCGGGGGAAATCACTGTACTAACATCAGATCTTTACTACAGTGGCTCTGACCGGAGCTGACAGGTTTTTTTTTTCATTCAACCCACTGTGTTGAACGATAAAAAACTCATAGTGTGTACCAGGCTTTAGACTCTTCAAGAACCTATGACCCCAGTCCAGTGGCGTAGCGTGGGGGGTGCAGGGGGGGCGGGCCGCACCGGGCGCAACATCTGGGGGGGCGCATCCGCAGTGTCACTCTGTCTGTCTGACTATGACATACACAGTTCACACACTGTCTGTGGCTGCCTCCATCTTCAGGCTGGGAGATGTCCAGCACGGCCGCCCTATGGCTGAAAATAGCAGGTCGGGGCGGGGAGGGGAGGGGCTGGACTGTGCCTCACCTGTCCATTGGTGTAGGGTGGGGTGGCGTTGCAAACCAAGCCCTGCCTATGCCGCCTCTCCTCACTGCTCAGTCAGTTTAGCAGTGAGTGAGTCAGCAGCCTGGCGCTGTCACAGAGTGGGTTTTTTTTTTTTAATCACCTGATTAGAGCCAGAGGCTCTAATAGGCTTCAAAAAAGGGTGGACCCGGGGTGCAGAGCAGTGCGCCCCGAGCCCACCCATTGTGTGACAATAGCGAATGAAAATTCGCTATTGTCACATGGATCCTCCTCCTGGCCAATCAGGAAGCGGGTTCGAGACCCGTTCCCGATTGGCCGAGAGGAGGAGGCGGGAGGACTCGAGGAAACGTGGGGAACTGAGGAGAAGCTGCCGCTGCAGGTAAGTCTCTTTGCATTGAAGGGGGCACGCTGGTCTGTCTGCATTGAAAGGGGGCACGCTGGTCACTCTGCATTGAAAGGGGGCACGCTGGTCTCTCTGCATTGAAAGGGGGCAGGCTGGTCTCTCTGCATTGAAAGGGGGCACGCTGGTCTCTCTGCATTGAAAGGGGGCACGCTGGTCTCTCTGCATTGAATGGGGGCACACTGGTCATTCTGCATTGAAAGGGGGCACGCTGGTCTCTCTGCATTGAAAGGGGGCACGCTGGTCTCTCTGCATTGAAAAGGGGCACGCTGGTCTCTCTGCATTGAAAGGGGGCACGCTGGTCACTCTGCATTGAAAGGGGGCACACTGGTCATTCTGCATTGAAAGGGGGCAAGCTGGTCACTCTGCATTGAAAGGGGGCACTCTGGTCATTCTGCATTGAAAGGGGGCACGCTGGTCTCTCTGTATTGAATGGGGGCACGCTGGTCATTCTGCATTGAAAGGGGGCACACTGGTCATTCTGCATTGAAAGGGGGCATGCTGGTCTCTCTGCATTGAAAGGGGGCACGCTGGTCATTCTGCATTGAAAGGGGGCATGCTGGTCTCTCTGCATTGAAAGGGGGCACGCTGGTCTCTCTGCATTGAAAGGGGGCACGCTGGTCATTCTGCATTGAAAGGGGACACACTGGTCTCTCTGCATTGAAAGGGGGCACGCTGGTCTCTCTGCATTGAAAGGGGGCACGCTGGTCATTCTGCATTGAAAGGGGACATGCTGGTCTCT
The DNA here is from genome assembly GCF_965119305.1 of Pelophylax lessonae. Taxonomy (NCBI): domain Eukaryota; kingdom Metazoa; phylum Chordata; class Amphibia; order Anura; family Ranidae; genus Pelophylax; species Pelophylax lessonae. The sequence goes on along the minus strand of NC_138771.1, from coordinate 509,831,592 downwards.
CTGCATTGAAAGGGGGCATGCTGGTCATTCAAACTTGTATTTAGATGCATTTTACTTTGAAAGGGGGCACGCTGGTCATTCAAACTTGTATTTAGATGCATTTTACTTTAATTTCATCAGTATTTCCATAACAAACAATACATGTGCTTAGGGGGTAAGGGTTTCTTTAACTAATCTAGTGGAAGAGACTCTGCTAAAATCCCAAAATCCCACGGGTAAGGGGGCGCAAATTACTTGCCTTGCCCCGAGTGCTGACAACCCACGCTACGCCACTGCCCCAGTCATAAAAGGGAGGCTAATGACCGTTCTCACTGTCAGATAGCTCCCTCCAACTGGTGTCACAAGTCCAGAACCTTTGTAAATAAATGTCAACAATCTAATATCAGAACTGTTAACCTTTAACTTCTCAAGGAAGAAGAGTTCCCTTTTAACTGCGTGAATATTATGCACAAAGTCCTTTGTGGTGGGGGAAGAAGGAGAGGATGGTAAAGAAGTCCTGATGTAAAGATCCGTTGTCTTCAGCTAGTTTAACAAGGGCCTAGAGAGAATCTCTGTGTACAAGTATCCAATAGTGTGATTAGCATGAGCAAAGTATCTCCTTAAAAAAGCTGGGTGCATCAAGATAAAATCATTTGTCTGCATGCAGTGTCTCTAAAGCCCCGTACACACGATCAGATTATCGAACGATCTGTCGTCCGTTTTTTGTGGCATGCTAGTCTGATGTGGAAAGTGAAGATGTTTTTTTCATACGAATTTTCCCGTACGACAGAATTCAACTTCAGAAGTGATGTCATGTGTTGGATTGCTTTGTATATGTTCTTTCATCTCTGAGCATGCCTAGTCTTGCTCTTAAGATTTTTCTTCCGTCGAAATCTGTACTAATGAGACAAAAATCGGATGTTGTATTACGGACAACAAAAATGATATAGTCTGCACATCAGGATTTTGTCAGCCGAAAAGTCGGAGTCAGCTGTCAAAAGCACCATACTAACAATCCGAAAATCGGCAGATCGGTCGTCGGACGAAATTTCCCTTCAGATTTTCTTATCGTGTGTACGGGCCTTTAGGGTGTATGGAAGATGGGCTTTTGCCCGATCACCAATCCAAATGATACCAGATTCTCAGGAATAGCAGGTCCAAGGACAGGTCCCTGCAGAATCTGTCGCCAGCGGAAAAGGTGTCAGGCTGCACACCTTGCCTCACGGGTATCCAGAAGGATCTGCGTTTAGGGTGATGAAGGTGACCCCACCGAGGATCTCTCAGCCATCAGGAAACTGGAAATGGTGTCCTGCTCACCTAGGCAGGATGTTCTTTACATTGGCTAGGCCACCGTGCCTCCAGCAGCCCTCCAAGCATCAACGTCCCTGCTCCCAGCTAAAAGTTGCAGTCCTAAGAGGCTGGCCCCTCCCCAATCCAGCCTATTTATCTCCTCTCCCAGCATTCTGTTCTTTACTTCCAGCTGGCTGGAACTTGTAGTTTGCTACAATCTGCTACCTGTGGCAGCTTTACTCCCTGGACTACATGTCCCAATATCCTTTGCTCTATCAAGTCTCGCTCTGCATTCGGGATATGACGCTGTAGTATCCATGCTGGGCGCTGGAGGGAACAATCTTCTTTTAGTTACCTGTAGAATGTCTTCTTTCGCTTTTTATAGCGCAGGCAATCTGGCCAGCACCTGGCTACATCTGTCATCTTTTTATTTTGCCCATAGTTCTACTTTAGTTTAGATTCTCATCTCCGCATTATGATTACGCTTAAAGCTCTCGTTACTGCAATATGCAGTAAAGCTCTTGTTAATGCAATATGCAGTAAAGCTCTTGTTAATGCAATATGCAGTAAAGCTCTAGTTAATGCAATATGCAGTAAAGCTCTCGTTAATGCAATATGCAGTAACGCACGTAACATTTTGCAATGCCATTTAATTTGAATGGTACGCCAGTGCACTAAGGAGACGCACCTGCATTGTAGCACACTGCAACGAATGGCAACAAAAGGTAGTGCATTGTCATGCCTTGCATTACAAAAAAAAAAGAATCGTGCAATATTTGGCATGTTGCGTTACCACAAGAAGTAAATGGTCCCTTAGGGATTTAAACAATCCGGTGATGCAAATAAAGGATACAGAGTTCTGCTAATGAGCAAGGAACTAACCATCTAAGAACAGACAAATGTTACATCCGCTATCAGGATGGAACAGAAATGCTGACTTTAATGTAATCCAGTTTTTGATGCCGTGTAATGCTAGCTTAGCGTGGGAGGAGTGTTATTCTCTGTAACTAATTCCCGGCTCAGGAAATGTTAGTGATGACGCCCAGCTTCCACTAAAGACCCTCTGTCAGGAGCCTGGCGCAGGGGATAAACATCCATCACATGAAAGCAGCTTGGCTTTTCTGTTGATGGCTTTCACAGATTTGCTATCTGCTGCCATCTAAAGGTGTGAACTACTTCTGAGTCAGGAACCCTTCTAAAGGTGTGAACTACTCTTAAAGGGAACCCATCCTGACTTTGTAATAAAAGTGTCACTCTTACCTTGCTACACTATTTAACATTAGCTTGTGCTTTGCCAGTGCAGGGCAACATTACAAAGTAATACAGCTTCACCCAACTAAGTGAACATCCTTATTAACCACCTCAATACCGGGCCAATTCTGACACTTCTTACATACATGCAAAATAATGTAGTAAAATTTCCGCGCTAATGTGATGAGTGAGAAAAACAGATAAATAAAAGCAGCTAGCACAAAATCAACTAACAGTGACTCAAACAAGCAATATAATACCAAAGTGCAGTGCTAAAAATACCAATATTCATAAAAAATATATAAAAAGTATGGGTAGTGTCCAAATAAATGAGTACAGTCCCACGTAAATTAGTGCAAAGTAAAGATGAATCCGCATGCAAGATATTCCAGGGAGGGAATTCTTTCCCGTGACACCAAGGATGTGAGGGGGGAACACCTCTGTGATCAGGTATAGTAAGCAGCTTACCGAATTTCCGTGGCTGCTCAAATGAATGAGTCAGCCTCTCCCGGCTAATAATCAAACCAATATGTTTCAGTCAATCAAGTGTTTCAGAGCTCCGTAGTTGCTTTTCCAGATAAGAGGGACCGCCTCTCCAGATGGGTGGTAAAATCAGTGTGATTAGGGGATGTTAGGCTTAGCACTCCTCAGTAAACTCCATCAACCATAAATGAATATGTGGAGAAGAAACAGAAGCCCATAGCGTAATCCCGTAAAAACTTAGACAATATTTATTAAAGAAAATTACTCACAATATAACAGTTGGTAACAGGCATATCGGAAGCTGAACATAGGATAAAGGTGCGGCGTCCCGCAGGTATCCCAGGCAGCATACAGTATATCACAGAAAGGCCGGCTACTTCCAGGGGGCGTGTGGACGTTGCGTCTGGAGTCGCCAACGTTTCGTCATCAAAAGACGTCGTCTGGGCGTGACTCCAGATGCAACACACACGCCTATGTACCCCCGTGTCTCCGCCGAGCGGCCGTCAGCCGCCAAACACCGCACACCCGCTGTAAGCGAAAGTGACGTGCGTCCGCCAATGATCATTCATGCACAACGGCGGAAGTCACATGGCCAGTCGGCGGAGGAATGTAAAACAGGACGTGACGATCTGACCATATTGGTTTGATTATTAGCCGGGAGAGGCTGACTCATTCATTTGAGCAGCCGCGGAAATTCGGTAAGCTGCTTACTATACCTGATCACAGAGGTGTTCCCCCCTCACACTTATCCTTGGTGTCACAGGAAAGAATTCCTTCCCTGGAATATCTTGCATGCGGATTCATCTTTACTTTGCACTAATTTATGTGGGACTGTACTCATTTATTTGGACACTACCCATACTTCTTACATAGAGTACATGGAAAAATCTACTTTTTTTTTTGCTAGAAAATAACTTTTGTAGCGCTGTCCCCGTAGGGGTCGCTGAGTGTAGATCTATCTCTGATTATTCTGTTGTCAGACATTTTCATACACTGTCAGGTGCACACACACTTTCACTTGTCTCCAATGACCAGTCTAGGGGATTTGTTTTCGGTAGTTTATTTGGAGAACTTGGATAGGAGAAGAGGTTAGTTGGATACTCCAAAATCAACTATGTACACATGAGAACAACTCTCACTTAGCCTTACTTAAGGCCCGTATACACTTGACGGAAATCGGACGAAATATCCATCTTTTTCTCTCTCTTGCTCAGCGTTCATAACCGTTTTTAGTAGACAGTGCATAAATGTTCACGAAATTTCTCGTACGATTTTTTTTTTTTTGTGACATTTGTTCCTAGACTTCCGGGTCATCAGCAACTTCAGATCATGCGCGATCTTTCGTATCCGATTTTTCACGGACGTACTGCATACACATTAAACGAAAATTGGTCGTCTGGGGATGGACGATAAAAGTTTTGGTGTTTGTCCCTCCGTTTTTTTTTTTCATTGAAAATGGCGGCATCGGCTGCTGAAAGTTGTGTACACACTAGCCGAAAAATCGTACGATCTTACCTCGGATAGGAATTTTCGGCAGATTTTCTACTAGTGTGTACCCCACTTTAGTGGAACTTAATAGCAGATCTTCTGCTGAACCATACAACACTTGCATGGGAAGAATGAGTCCTTTGCTTGTGTTAGCAGTAGACTCAATGAACTCTGTATCTTCAAGACACTTGCAGGTTACCAGTTTAGGTAAGTATTGTCCCGGAATGAAAGTGCCCGGGACAGACCTGCCAAATGCGGGACTGTCCCGGGCAATGCGGGACACGTGACCGCCCTAATGCACTGGTTTAGAAAAGTCTAGAAAATTTAAAAGCCTGACAGCGTCACTTCACAATAGAGGACGTTTTTCATGACACTTGGATGCCATGGACAGCATACACCTGTGCTACCCAGTATTCTGATGCCATGATACACATTCACCTCTTCTCCCCTGGTTGCATACTCTATAGGCCTTGTTCTTGATCCTTCAACTTTGTGTACTGCCACCCCATTGGGGAGGTGAGGTTGGGAGCAGAGGGAGCGGAACGTCCATCGCCCCTCCCATCCTCTCCTAATATTCCCTATCACTTGTCTTCCCTAACCCCCCCCCCCCTCCTTTTAATTATCTTTTTCTTCTCTCCTCTTTATTGTTCCTTTACTCCTATGTCCTCAACCCCTTCAATTAGGGGGTATGGGTAATGATAATTCTTGAAAAATGTTTATCAACAATTATACTGGAAAACAGTTGGTTGACTGTGCTGTACCCTTTCAGAGCATATCAGGTAGTCCTGTGTCCTAATGCCTCTTGAATGGTGTCTGTATTGATTGCTGCATGGTGGACAACCATTGGCGTGCACAGCCTATTCCATTAGGGTGTGCAACCCAGAGTACAAACACATATGCATGTATATTAGCAGAGCAGTGGACTGTTTCAGAGCAAAGATTGGTGTCAGTAGTTTTTATTTATTTTTTTTACAATTTTTATTTTTTTTTAATTATTGTTTACAATTTTTTTATTTTTTTTACACTTTTATTTTTTCAAATTGTTTTTTTAAATATTATTTTTTATTATTTTGTTACAATTTTTTTAGGAGCTCAGTTGAAGGGTTTTTGTGAAATATCAAGGGTCTAAACAGACCCCTGATGTCTCACATTTGGGACAGAGAAATGGACTGAAGGAAAAGGATTGAGAACAGAGATTCCCCAGTCCCTTTCTCTGCCTCAGCTGCACTGGTCAGTGAACTAATGGGGCGTGCTTTGTGAGGAGCGGCTTCCTGTTCTTTCACAAACTGAAGCATAGTAAACATTGTTTATTATGCTTCAGGTAAGAATGAACACAGGAGCGATCGGTACAGATCACTCACTGTGTTCATTGAGAAAAGGAAGGGGCCGGTAAATGAAATATTTACCAGCCCCTTCCCCTGCTCCCCATCCTGAAACATCCCCTGTAGCAGCCGGCGGGAGAAGAGAGGAGGGAAGCTAGCAGCACTGCAGGCGGGAGACGGGGTACCAGGAAGTTGGGGAAATCGGCACTGCACAGGGTGATTAGGGTGTGCCCAGGCACACCTAGCACACTCTGTGCACACGCCTATGTGGACAACTTTTACGATGTACATATTGTATCCATATTTTCTGGACCCTTTTAAAGGGGATGTATGGTATTATTTCTGCTGTAAATGGAAATATTTGTAAAACTCATCTACATTCTAACTGAAATAGCTTTGTACATTTTGTACACTTTATTTTGTCTTTGCTGATTGCAATTTATAAATAAAATTAAAAAAAAGAATACATTCCTAACGTGTCATCACTAAAAGAGCTGTCACTGAGTTCCAGCTTTGACTAGTCTGAGATAACATAGTCTGCTGCAAGCAGGAGATAGCAATTCCTCAGTCGCCATCTAGTGATCAGACTGTACCTTGTAATTTTGTAGCAAGTCAGAAGGTGAGAAGCTGCAGCGGGGGCTGATCTGTCTTAAGCGTTTGTGAGCACAGCCAAGAACTGCACAGGCACCAGGATAACCATGATTGTGTCATCCCAGTGCTAGGTCCTAGAATGACCCTCTGTTGATAAATCCCATCTGACCTCAATAGGTGTTCTAAGGAACTTCCAAATTATGTGCTAATTGTGAATAGATTGATACCTTGTGCTGTCAACCTTGTTAGAGTCACTCCATCCAATATCATAACCTTTACCTTACTACATTCTGTGGGTACATTGGGACGCCAATGTACAATTTCAGACAGCAACATCTACCAAACATAAAAAACATGAAATACATTAAACTATATAAAGTTATGAGAACTTGTATATCCTGAACATTAGTAGTAATTATATGAAAGATAATATACTGTATATTCTTGGTTTAATTGAATGTTAAAGTAGAGAAAAGGTTATATTTGTATCTGCAATTTTTAGGTTCCAAAAAAGTCCTGAGATTGTGATTAGACCACAGAATATATATTTTAAGCTTGCGCAACCAGATAAGATAATACCGGTCATGGGTAATTGCTGCTTTCAAGTCTGCTCAGTCTGGGTTCCATCATGTGTTGACGTAGATTGCTCACTATCTCAATTTTTATGAATAATTCTGTTTTCCTTCCCTGCTTTCAATGCAGTGATATGTTTTAGCTGACACAACCTCTTTATTTTCTCTTCAGCTCTAAGACTGGGAAAGAGTTTGGGAACCCAACTGGAAAGGTCCATCTGCTGACCCTCATACAATAGAAACTCTTAGGGCCTCCAAGTTTCATCGCTACTCCACAGCCATGAATTTCCTACGCAGACGTCTCTCCGACAGCAGCTTTGTGGCCAACCTTCCCAATGGCTACATGATGGACCTTCAGCGACCAGACAATTCCACGAGTTCCCCGGTGTCCCCGGCCATGGAGAGGAAACAGCAGCCTTCACAGGTTCCATCTTCTACGTCGGCACCAGGTTCCAGCCTCTTCAGTTCTTTCAGCAATGCAGTAAAGCAAACAACGCAGGCTGCTGCAGGCCTGGTAGAGCAGACTGGACCTCCCCCACCACCTGTGGTCTTAAAACCCAAGATTCTCCTGGTGATTGATGATGCACACACAGATTGGTAAGGAGATCAACCTGTCTGAAATCATTCTGAGAATAAATAATTGGCCATACATTGAATAAAAGATCAACCTAACCCTAAACCAGTGATGGTCAACTTGAAGAGGACTTATAGAGGCTTTCTTTTTGGTCTGATGACCAGGCCTTTAACAAAATATAGTTTCATCCAATCTCTAATTTGTTGAATTTGATATTTTAAAAAGTCAGTATAAAAAATTGTGATCACAAAATACTTGTGGGTTTTACAGTATCTCCCAAAAGTGAGTACACCCCTCACATTTTTGTAAATATTTTATTATATCTTTTCATGTGACCACACTGAAGAAATTACACTTTGCTACAATGTAAAGTAGTGAGTGTACAGCTTGTATAACAGTGTACATTTGCTGAAAAAGAAAGCTTATACGCCCACCGAAACCTATAATAAGCTGACCCAAGCGCTAAATGAAGACAAATCACTATGATATAGAATGGCAATGCAGCTACTTAACCTCCAAAAATGTGCAAAATGGATAAACAGAAGATATTCAACAATACCTCTAAATATACCAGTAGCGCAAACTTAGCAAAAAGAAAGTGTCATAAGCATGTTGTATGAAAATACAACTCGCAAGACTACACAAAGTCCAACTTTTACACAGATGTTACAATAGCATCAGGAAATAATCATATTGACATAAATCAGTCCATGATCCTTCAATACATCTCCTGGGGTAATTAGATATACAGGTGTAGTTCTCAAGATTGTCACCACCACCACCGTGCTCCAAGGGGGGAGGAGAAATGCCCACTCACCAGATGCTGTGGCCCAACCCACTTTCGTGTTTGAGCAATAAAGCCTGTAGAGTTAGTCAATGATCCGTGTCATCCACACCGGGCATCACACCAGCTCAGACCATAAAGGCTCGGCTATCTGTTTACGATATTGATCGACTGGTGTTTTTGTAGCTGAAGCATCTTTCCTGCCCATTTCTCTTCACTAAAATGTGAAAAATATTGTTATTTTTGCAAAATAGACGCTCTTTTTTTGTTTATAGCGCAAAAAGTAAAAATCGCACAGGTGATCAAATACCACTAAAAGAAAGCTCTGTTTGTGGGAAAAAAAGGACGTCAAATTCGATTAGGTACAGCGTCGCACGACCGTGCAATTGTCCGTTAAAGTCACACAGTGCCGAATTGCAAAATAGGCCCTGGTCAGGAAGGGGGTAAAATCTTCCGGGGCTCAAGTGGTTAAACACACAAAAATGAACATTGACTTAAAATGCAAGGAAAAAGGCATGATAGGGAAAATGGATAAATGTAAACCGAGTCTACAAGTCATCCGCCTTTGGGAGGTATGTATATGTACTGATGGTGAGACTTCTGTTTGCAGGTACACACTTCATTTTGTGCATTCCATTGTTGTATCACACTCTGGTATCCAGTCAAAAGACTCCCTACCCCTATGGGATCTGCTAATTTTTCATTTTGTGTCATATGCACACAGGCAGTAGGGCTTCACCCCCCCCCCCCCCCCCATTCTGTACACTATTGTCAGGATCTTTTTTTTTAACTCTTTATTGCGCACCTCTCTAGTTTATCCACCATAATAATATCCGAAGTTCAGCTTTAAGGAACCGTAAAGTGGTATTAAAAGAGAAGTTTGGAATTAAAAAAAAAAAACGTTACACTCACCCAGGTGTATTCTGCATCTGCCCCCCCTCCCCCCGCTGAATCTACACAGAGAACTGAGCGATCAAAAAACGCTAATCACTCAGTCTTTACTGAGCAGAGAACCCATCAACTGTCAGTCACCTGCTCTCTGCTCTGCCCCTCCAGCGCTCTCTGGAGCGCTGAGATGTGGAGGGGTGGATGGGCTGGCTCAAGCTCTCAGCAGCTCTCTGGGAAGCTAAGCAAACTGGCAGTCCAGGCATCTGGATGGATTCTGACAATAAAGTCAAGATCTCTCCAGAGCCTGGACCGGCTCAGTAAAGTCAGCGGACAGCAGACTTTAGCCTGCTGTCAGCTGAAAATGGTTCACAAGAGTGCAGAATGAAGTGCACTGCTGTGATCCCCAGGAGAAGTATAGCCAAAAAAGCTATGGCGCTACTTCTTCTTTAAAGTTTTTTTTTTTTTCCCCGTAAATCAGAAAAAATTAACATAACTCATATGTGCATATTGTTTTTTTTTTAAACTTCCACTTCGGAGCGTTCTTTTTTAGTTGTCTGCTTGCAGCACCGCTATATTCCCGTTCTCGCTGTGCCCCCTGTGCCAGTGGAACCCATAGAGTCCTGAGTGAGTCTCTGCAATATGTACAAAGCTGTTATGTATTAGAAGTCTATGTGCAGATGTTTAGAGCACCCTACACATAGCCAGGGTCAGTCGCCACTGTGGAGAAGGAGGAGAGACATGGGTTTTGCCTTTTGTCACTCTCACACTGGCTGTGTGTAGCACTCTGAATGGCTGCATGTAGAGTCATAGCAGAGAGCAAGACTGCACACATTGTGGAGACTCACATAGGACTTCATAGGCTCCAGTGCTGGCACAGGGGGCACAGAGCGAATGGGATCATAGAAGCACAGCCAGGGGAAAAATTGAAGCTCAAAGGAGGAAATTTATACAATAAAAAAAAAAGTTATATTATTTTTATCTGCTTTAGGGGACAAAACTGACTTTAATACCACTTTAATACGACTTTAAAGTGTGCTTAAGTCATGGTAAAGTGGCTTCAATCAGTATTATCAAATCAAGTCAAGCATACCTTAAAACAAATCTGCAAAATAAAAACCAAAAAGAAGGTCCCCCTGTAAAATAAAAATTTACAGTAAACTCACCTGTGGCCACTGCCCAGGCAGTCAATCTTCACTCACTTTAATGTTGGTTGAAGTAACTTCTGCATCTGCCACTTCCAGGTGTGTCATATGCCCGGTCCCCTATGTTACTATTGTATATTGTATCTTGTAGTGGTGTAAGGGACCAGGAGAATGAACCAGAGAATGCTGAGGAGGACCAAACCTCCAGCGCTCCTGGAAATGTTGCATGCTGAAGATTCTTTGGGTGCTGTAGCTTTCAAAAGCAGTGGCAAGATAGATGGGTATTAATTCTTTTCCATACATGATACTTTTAGTTTTTATCCTAGTGCCATTTTAGGCTCTATCTATCTAACTTTAATACCAGTGCACCTTGTTAAATCAGTGTCATAGTTCTTTATGTCATAGTCAGTGCAGAAACAACAGGTGTGATGAAAGATTATAGCACTAGAGGGCAGCATTGTAATAGATAATATTTTAGGCAGTTCAGTGGTGTGATCGAGGCATCTGGTATACTGTAGTCATTATTTATTACAGTAGCAGCAAAATGCAAATCTGGAAGACTACAGCAAATCTGCATAGTAAGAAATTAAAATGTTTATTATGCCGGTCTGATGGTAAACACACCTAAATAAAATATTTATTAGCATTATTTATCTTGTAATTGTTCTAATTTGAAAGAGCTATGCTTATTATGGAATCAAATCCTTCTTCCTGAACAGCTATCCATCTTTTACATCTGATGTAAGGCTCTTTAACCCTTTCGCTGCCAGAACCGCTTTTTATTTTTTTATTTTTTGTGCACACATAAAAAAAATCAATTTGTGCCTGAAGATTGGTTAAAACATTATATATTTTCTGAAAGCAGAGACCATGGAGAATAAAATTATGGTAGTTCCAATATTTTTGTCACATGATATTAGGGCAATGGTTTACCAAGCACAAATTTTCAGAATAAAATACATTAACGCAGTATATTACTATTACCCAATTTTTTGAAAATATACAAGATGACGCAAATAGATAAAGTAAATAGATACCCAACATGTTAAGCCCTAAGTGTTTGTGTGCCCAGGAAATGGTGACAAACTTCAGTACCCAAAACTGTCCTGAGACACTTTAAAAGCCTCTATAGGTCATTCGTTTTTAGGATGAATTAGAGGGGCCTTTGCATCCAACATCAGTGCCTGACCCCACAAATGCGCTTCTGGAAGAATGGTCAAACATTCCCATAGACACACTCCTAAACCTTGTGGACGGCCTTCCCAGAAGAGTTGAAGCTGTTATAGCTGCAAAGGGTGGGCCAGGTTGGGCTTGGACCCTTAGTTCCAGTGAAGGGAACTCTTAATGCGTCAGCATACCAAGACGTTTTGGATAATTTCATGCTCCCAACATTGTGGGAACAGTTTGGGGACGGTCCCTTCCTGTTTCAACATGACTGCGCTCCAGTGCACAAAACAAGGTCCATAAAGACATGGATGAGTGAGTTTGGGGTGGTGGAACTTGACTGGCCTGCACAGAGTCCTGACCTCAATCCAATAGAACACCTTTAGGATAAATTAGAGCGGAGACTGTGAGCCAGGCCTTCTTTTCCACATCAGTGCCTGACCTCACAAATGCATTTCTGGAAGAATGGTCAAACATTCCCATAGACACACTCCTAAACCTTGTGGACAGCCTTCCCAGAAGAGTTGAAGCTGTTATAACTGTAAAGGGTGGACCAACTCAATATTGAACCCTACAGACTAAAGCCCCGTACACATGCACCGATTGTTGGCCGACCGATCGCCCGTCTTTTGTCCAGTGTTGTTGTGTTGGTTGAAATGTGCTCTAGACTGCACACAAATTTTTTCGGCCAACAACAACCAACTTCAGAAGTGATGTCATGTGCTGGTTTACTTTCCGTGTGTTTTTTCTTCTCTGAGCATGCCCAGTCTTGCTCATCTGATTTTTGTCTGCCGAAATCTGTACTGACTGAAGAACAATCGGCCGTTCTGTTGACGGCCAACAAAAATTTTCTAGCCTGCACACCAGATTTTGTTCAGCTGAAAAGTCGCAGTCGGTTGTCGGAAGCATCATACTAACAAGCCGACAATCTGCCGATCGGACATGGCCGAAAATTCACGGCCAACAATTGGTGCGTGTGTACGAGGCTTAATACTGGGATGCCATTAAAGTTCATGTGCGTGTAAAGGCAGGCGCCCCAATACTTTTGGTAATATTGTGTATCAAATGCTAGGTCCATCCACTTTGCACTTTTGGCTCGTTATCGTCCAGCGACGTAGACCTACGTCGCTGGACTCCTCCCCCTGTAGGCGGCGCTCGCGCTGCGCCGGAGGCGTGCTCCCGCTGTTTTCATTCACAGCGGGAGTCGGGCCAGGGGAGGAGTGGCGGCGATCGCCGCCGCTCTTCCCCGATCGTCGGGGAATCTAGTTTGGAGATCCGCCCGCCTGTGTAAACAGAGCGGGCGGATCTCCTAAGTGACAGGGAGTGACAGATCGGAGTGTTCAGCATAGCTGGACATCCGATCTGTCCCTGGCTCACTCAGTCACCTCCCCCCCCACACACGTTAGTAAGCACCAGGCATACATTAACCCCTCCCTCTCCAATAAAATTAACCCCTTCCCTGCCAGTGTTATTTTTACAGTAACAATGCATATTTATAGCACTGATTACTGCAGTAATGTCACTGGTACCCCCAAAAGTGTCAAAAATGTCAGTCAAGGGTCCGATCTGTCCGCCGCAATGTCGCAGTCCCGCAAAAAAAAAATCGCAGATCGCCGCCATTACTCGTTAAAAAAAAACCCACCAAAAATGACAGAAATCTTTCCCTTAGTTAGTAAACGCAATACTTTTGCGGAAACCAATCAAAATACGCTTATTGTGATTTTTTTTTACCAAACACAGGTAGCAGAAAACAAATTGGCCAAAAATTTTAAAAAAATTTTATTTTTACATATTTTTTGGGAGGAATTTCATATAAAAAAATGTTAAAAATATTGTTAATTTTTCAAAATGTACGCTCTTTTTTTGTTTATAGCGCAAAAAGTAAAAATCGCACAGGTGATCAAATACCACCAAAAGAAAGCTCTGTTTGTGGGAAAAAAAGGACGTAAATTTTGTTTGGGTACTGCATCGTACGACCGCGCAATTGTCAGTTAAAGTCGCACAGAGCCGAATCGCAAAAAGTGGCCTGGACGTAAGACAGCAAAATCCTCCGGTGGTAAAGTGGTTAAAACCCATCTGATCCCAGTTTAAATCTGCTAAAAACATTTCATCTTCCTCAAAATTTAGGTATGCAAGGTCTTATAGTTTGTATTACTAAAAAGCCTCAGTCTGTGTATATATTCACATCTATGCTTGTGCGATTAATGCGTTGTTAAGGCCTGATTTCTGATGCGTTTTGAGTTTTTTCATGTGCATTTTTTTATGCATTTTTAATGCGTTTTGCATTTTTGAAATGTGTTAATGTTGCTAGGAGGAGGTGTCTATTCTCATGCAGGAAAATGCACCAAAAACGTACGTTCATGTTTTGTGCATACATATTTGATGCTGATTCCATTAAAGTCTATGGAGCCAAAAATGCACAGTGCTGCATGTAAAAAAGTCCCTGCAGCTTTCCAAAAAACACACCAGTGGAAACTGCATAGATGTGAACGTGACCCATAGGAACTAATGTTAAATGACTGTAGTTTGTTTCTGCAAATCTTCAAACACACTGCACAATGCATAGGTGTGAAACTAAAAGCCTTTTCACTGCCAACATGCTGCAGAGAAGGTTCCTTTGGCTGGACTCACAAATATATGAATTGGATGTGGGTTTCCCAGCATCCAACTCGCATGACAGGAGAGTGTGACTGACTCTCAATATAGCTGGTTCGCAGTTTAAGAAGGGTCCTGTGCGTCTTTGGTTTTGATTCAGGTGCGAATTAACCACTTCTGGACCGGAAGATTTTGCCCCTTAATGACCAGGCCATTTTTTGCAATTCGGCACTGCGTTACTTTAACCACTTGCCTACTGTGCACTTAAACACCCTTCCCATCCAGGCCAATTTTCAGCTTTCAGCGCTCTCACACTTTGACTGACAATTGCGCGGTCATGCTACACTGTACCCATTTGAAATTTTTATCATTTTTTTCACACAAATAGAGCTTTCTTTTGGTGGTATTTAATCATCTCTGGGTTTTTTATTTTTTACAAAAAAAAAAGAATAAAGACAGAAAATTTTGAAAAAAAAAAAAAAGTTTCTTATTTTCTGTGAGTAAATTTTGAAAATAAATTTTTCTCCTTCACTGAAGGGCGCTGATGAGGCGGCACTGATGGGCACTGATAGGCTGCACTGATGGGCACTGATGAGGCGGCACTTATGGGCACTGATGAGGTGGCACTTATGGGCACTGATGAGGAGGTACTAATATGCCGCAATGATGAGCACTGATAGGCGGCACTGATAGGTGGCACTGATAGGTGGCACTGATAGGGGGCACTGATAGGCGGCACTGATGAGCACTGATAGGCGGCACTGATGAGCACTGATAGGTGGCACTGCTGGGCACTGAGAGGTGGCACTGCTGGGCACTGAGGTGGCACTGCTGGGCACTGAGAGGCGGCACTGGCGGGCGGCACTGCTGGGCACTGAGAGGCGGCACTGATGGGCACTGGCGGATGGCACTGATGGACACTGACGGGTGGCACTGATGGGCAGCACTGATGAGCACTGATGGGCAGCACCATCAGTGCCCACACTCAGTGCCCATAGTGCTGCCAGTCAGTGCTTATCAGTGCCTAGATGAGCAGGCACTGATGGGCACTGACTGGCAGCACTATGGGTACTGATTGTGGGCATTGATGGGGACACTGATGGCGGGCACTGTGGGCACTGATGGGGGGGCACTGTGTATGTTTTTTACCTTGTAGTAATCAGGGCACTGGTGATCAGTGCCCTGATTACATGTCTCTTTGTCCCTGGCGCTGTGCAGCTCTCCCTCCTTCCTCACACTGCAGGCTCCGTGTGAGGAAGGAGCGCCGGCGATGAGAGATGATCTCATATGTTTACATATGAGATCATCTCTCATTGGATGATCCGATCACGTGGTGAATGGCCGCTGTGATTGGCCATTCACCACGATCTGTGATCGGCCGTGTCCAAGGGACACGGCCGACACAGATTCTCCCCGCTGCGCGCTCGCGGGAGCGCGCGGGGGGCGTGTCACTGGGAGGCCGTTTAAAAACGGCCTCCCGAAAATTCGAGTCCGCGCTGCAGCCGTATATAGGCTGTAGCGCGGATGGCAAGTAGTTAACAAACAATTGCGCAGCCGTGCGAAGCTGTACCCAAATAAAATCAATGTCTTTTTTTCCCACAAATAGAGCTTTCTTTTGGTGGTATTTGATCACCTATGCGATTTTTTTTTTTTTTTTTTTGCGCTATAAACAAAAAAAAGAGCGACAATTTTGAAAAAAAACAAACAATATTTTTTACATTCTGCTATATAACATTCCCAAAAAAAAATTTAAATCACATTTTTTCATAATTTTAGGCCAATTTGTATTCTGCAACATATTTTTGGTAAAAAAAAAAATCCCAATAAGCGTATTTTGATTGGTTTGCGCAAAAGTTATTGTGTCTACAAACTAGGGGGAAGATTTATGTCATTTTTTTTAATTTTTTTTTACTAGTAATGGAGCTGATCAGCAATTTTTAGTGCGACTGCGACATTGCAGTGGACAGATCGGACCCCTAACTGACATTTGTGACACTTTTGGGGGGACCAGTGACATTACTACAGTAATCAGTGCTAAAAATATGCACTGTTACTGTACTAATGACACTGGCAGTGAAGGGGTTAAACCAGGGGCGATCAGAGTTAAGTGTGAGCCTAGGGGGTGTTTTCTACCTGTGGGGGGGGGGGGAGGTGGGCTTGTAATATCAACACAGACACCTGCGATCCTAAATAGGAGGAACACAGGGGCTCTGTGTTGATAGCAGAGAGAACAACAGTCTGCTGTTTTTACACGTTCTCTCTTCATGGGGAGCGATCGCGGGTGCCCGGCGGCATTCGCGGGTGCCCAGCGGCAATCGCAGCCGCCAGCCCCCCGCCTCGGCTTCCTCCCTGGCGAGTGGGCGCGCGCACCTACAGGAACCCTCCCGTGAACTGACGTACAGGTATGGCGATTCGTGTAAACCTGCCGACTTGCCGCCATATACCTCCAGCAGCTGGTCGGCAAGTGGTTAGGATAAAAATTCAGACCTGACTCGTACCTGAATAAACAGGAATGCACCGGACCCCATGCTGTAAACCCTGGCCGCAGCATATGTAGACCCGGCCTTACTCTCTGCAGAAGTCCAATATGCCCCCTGCTGAGTCACAGCCAGATCTCTCCGATCAGCAAAGTGCATTTTGGGAGCGACCCTAACCCACCAGAGGATGTGTTGGACCTCTGCAGTGAAACCACTGCTTCCACACAGGGAGCGAAGAGCCTTCTCTGCAGCACACTGGCAGGGGACAGCCCTTTCTGCTCAGGTTGTGGATGCATTCTGAAGAAACTGTAAGGCTCGGTTCACATTGGTGCGATGCGGGAACCCTGCGAATCCACTGCGGGTCCCCACATCACACCGACTTGCAGGCAGTTCACACTGCCATATGCAAACTACTGGGAGTGTCAATACAAAGTTATCAGTTAGCATATAGCAGTGCGAACTGTCAATTCAGTGAACACCCATGCAATCTGATTCTGGTGCAGACCAAAAAAAGGGCCCTTCACGACCTTGGTCCGAATGCAATGCGAATTCAGCGATACAATCTGTATGTCTGAATTTGCATCGCACAGACATCGCATGTGATTTGCATACCAGTGCGGTGCGAATCACATGCAATATCTGACATCGCTAAAGTGTGACCGGCACTAAAACTTTGAGCGCCTGTTGTTGGAATGTATTTAGACAATTTAAATTGAAAGTTCAGTTGGGCTTTGTATGGGATAGCAGACAGGTATCTTATAACTAAAATTTAAACTGCTAACAGATAACTAAAAGTAATGAGACCCCACACAACATTGGGTTGGATAAAAAATAAGGCCGCGGCCGTTTATTATTTGTTTTATTATTTCAACCAAACATAAATAAACAATTCATTTATAAATGCATACAAAAACACTCAAACAACCTTGCCACTACGACCCAGCTTGTAAAATAAACAGAATGAACTCAAATAATTTTATCCAACAATAAACGGTATCACTGCAAAATCATCAAATCAAAACATTAAACCATTAAGTCACCCTTTGCATTACACAAAGGTGACCCTAAGGGTCCTTTCACACCTGTCCGTTCCGCTGACGGACTCCGTTCTGCTCAATGGGGGGGGGGGGGATCGATGCGCTGATCCCCGCTGAGCAGGCAGATGACAGCTCAGTCTCCGCTCTGTGTGCAGAGACTGAGCTGTCAGATCCCCGCTGTCCTCTATGGGGAGATTGGATGAGAACGGACCACCTGTCCGTTCTCATCCGATCCGATCCGCCAGACGGATGGAAAATAGGGTTTCCATCCATCCAGATTTGATGGGCAGGATTGGATGGGATGGCAGCGGGTGTCAGCGGTAATGTCTCCACTGACATCCGCTGCCCCATAGGGATACATGGGGCATCCGATCAGGTCCGCCTGAAAAACTGACAGGCGGATCTGATCGGACCGTATGTGTGAAAGTGCCCTAACAAATAATAATACTGGCCGCGACAAACACAAGGGAGGGAGGGAGGGAGGTAAACCCCACACAGGGGCAGACTGGCAATGTTTGGCCCAGGGGGCAAGTACAAACTCAAGGACCATGGTGCAGCGACTCGGCCCCCCTCCCACTCTCCCTCACCACCCCCCCTCTCCCACTCTCCCAATCCTCCTCCTGACCCCTATTCCAAGCTGAAGCCCTGCTCCAGATACTCTCTACTTACCAGCTGAATCCGGGTTCCTGACCTGGCCAGCTGGAGGAGGTTGGGGGGAGCTGGGACAGCTCAGTTGGGGCTGGCCGGGGCTGAAGAGTCTCCAGTGGGGCATGGAACCGGCCTCTGCTCAGACACAGTTTACACCATCCATGCTGGGGGGGAGGCCCCCTGCTTTGTCCTTGTCTTCAACCCCCACTCAGTAAGTTAGCAGCAGGGACTTTTTACTTCTCTTTACCAGGAATCCTTTAGGCATGTCTGTGGCAGAAGCGGTGCAGCCTTTTTACGGGGCATCAGAGTGGCCCAGGGGGCAATTGCCCCCCTGCCCCCTGGCCCGGTCCTCCCCTGACCCCACAGCTCCATTTCTGAGGTGGCTGAGCCCAGGCTTCAGAGGGTCCCCCTTAAATAGCCCTATACCAGGGGTTCTGGAATGAACTGGCTGACATTCCGGTGGGAATTTTGAGCGGGAAAGGGGGGGATCTGACCTCAAACAAAGGTAAACTACACTAATCTCCCCAGAGATAAGGCCAGTTTTGAGCGGGGACAGGAGGCCACTTGACCCCAGGGAAAAGGTCAGCTAACCTTTTCCCCAGCAACAGCAATAATACTTTCTTCATCCTGTGACCGGTCAAAACTAGCCCTGCCAAATACCTCATCTCTGCCACTATGCCATGAGGAAAAGGGGTACAGAGCCAGCTCCCCTTTTCCTTACATTTTTGGAACACCCTTTGTTTGCTGACACTGACCAAGCTAAGCTTCTGTAACTGAACCAGATCTGTGACTTTTTCCAAGGCCGCCTCTCTGGCTCAGATCTACTTGTGCCAAAAGTCGTCACTCTTTTCTATCTCAGTAATTTGGGATGTGAAATTTGAAATAAGCCCCTCTCACGTTTTACAATTGTAACGGAGATAATGTGGAAATCTAGGATTAGGATTTGTTTGTGATGTAAACAACACTACTCAGTGATCTTTAGCAACCGCGGATGAGAAGAAAGACTATACAATGCCTCTGACCTACAGAACGGCCGAGATGGCTGCAGAACATTCTTCCATCTTTGCTCGCCATCTCCCAGGCAGTGCGCCTCTCGCTGCTGTCTGACACCCTTTATCTGTACACAAAGCCCTCATACAGTAGGGCCTTGTCCCCCCGGATCCTCCGGCTGCTGATACCGGGGGGATGCTCGCAGTGGGTGACACTCTTCTCTGTCCCCGGTCATTATTGCAGCACAGACATCAGCCAGACGTGTTGTATCTCCCAATCGTTCCCACAAACGGTGCTTGGTGAGGCGGACGGACATGATCTACATACACAGCAGCCTCCACACTGAGGGATCACACAATCCCCGGCCAAAATAACTCCATGTACAAAAGGGAAAGAATCTTATTTATTCCCATGGGGGATTTTCTTTTTTGTTAGTTGCAACCAGAGAGAAATCCATCTCATGTACCACAGACATCTCCATTCAGGGATTTTATATGAAAAATACATTTGATTTAAAGGAAATACACTTTTTGTTCTTTCTTTCTTATTGTATGCGAAAATGGGTCCAGCTTAAGGCTGAACTCCAGGCAGATATAAAAGGCACATACACTATGTTACCAAAAGTATTGGGACACCTGCCTTTACACCAGGGGTGGGGAACCTATGGCCGGGGGGCCGTATGCGGCCCTCAAAGTCATTTGGTCCGGCCCCTCGTGCAGCTGAGTCTGTGTCTCTCAGCTGATCTGTCAGAATTGAGCTGATGCTTCCTGTATAGTTTTGACTCCATTCCGACAGTCTGAGTGAGTCACAGGTGGAGTGATATCAAATGCTCTCCGCCTGTGACCAATACAGGAACCATCGCCTCTTCCTCCAGCGAGGCGCAGCTGCTAGCCAGCATTTCCCACCAGCAGCACACACAGCAGTACCAGCCAGAGCCAGCAGTACTCACAGCAGTACCAGCCAGCTGTACCCACCGGCAGTACCAGCCAGCTGTACCCACCAGCAATACCAGCCAACATTTCCCGCCAGCAGTACCCACCAGCAGCACCAGCCAGCTGTACCCACCAGCAGTTCCTATCAAAACTTACCACCACAAAGAGCCGACTTACTTACATCTCAAGGATCAGAACATTCAGGGGTATGTGAGATGATTACGGCCACACACACCTACACAGGTTGAACTGGATGGACTATTGTCTTTATTCAACCTCACCTACTATGTAACTATGTAACTATGTATGTAACTATGACTGCGCTCCAGACTAACCGACGCAAACCTGGAAAACCAGTTGCGAGTAGCAACATCATCAATACCAGCTAACATCACACACCTCACCAAAGAGAAGCAGTTGCAGCCATCACATTAGAGGTAAGTTAATTAAATGTTTGACCAAATACAACAGGCACATTTTTAAGTTGATAATTTTGTACGCCCCCCGAATAATTTTATAAATACACAAATGCCCCTTGGCAGAAAAAAGGTTCCCCACCCCTGCTTTACACCAACATGAACTTTAATGACATCCCAGTCTTAGTCCATAGAGTTCAATATTGAGTTGGCCCACCCTTTGCTGCTATAACAGCTTCAACTCTTCTGGGAAGGCTGTCCACAAGGTTTAGGAATGTTTCTATGGGAATGTTTGACCATTCTTCCAGAAGAGCATTTGTGAGGTCAGACACTGATGTGGAAGAAGAGTCCTGGCTCAGTCTGCAATCGAATTCATCCCAAAGGTGTTCTATCAGGTTGAGGTCAGTCAAGTTTCTCCAACCCAAACTCGCTCATCCATGTCTTTATGGACCTTGCTTTGTGCACTGGTATAAATAATTTGGTGGAGGGGGGATTATGGTGTGGGGTTGTTTTCAACCCGATAGAACACCTTTGGGATGAATTAGAGCAGAGACTGCGAGCCAGGCCTTTTTGTCTAACATCAGTGCCTGACCTCACAAATGAGCTTCTGGAAGAATGGTAAAACATTCCCATAGACACTCCTAAACCTTGTGGACAGCCTTCCCAGAAGAGTTGAAGCTGTTATAGCTGCAAAGGGTGGGCCATAAAGACATGGATGAGCGAGTTTGGGGTGGGAGAACTTGACTGGCCTGCACAGAGTCCTGACCTCAACCCGATAGAAAACCTTTGGGATGAATTAGAGCAGAGACTGCAAGTCAGGCCTTCTTGTCCACATCAGTGCCTAACCTCAGAAATGCTGGAAGAATGGTCAAACATTCCCATAGACACACTCCTAAACCTTGTGGACAGCCTTACCAGAAGAGTTGAAGCTGTTATATCTGCAAAGGGTGGGCCAACTCAATATTGAACCCTATGGATTAAGACTGGCATGCCATTAAAGTTCATGTGTGTGTAAAGGCAGGTGTCCCAATACTTTTGGTAATATAGTGAAGTTTTATGTGATCATTCATACATCATTAAAGTGATAGTGATATTGAAATAAAAAAATAACAAACATGTTATACTTACCCCCTCTGTGCAGAAGCCCCGATCCTCCTCTTCTCTGGTCCCTCGCCAGCACTCCTGGCCCCTTCCTCCTGCCAAGTGCCCCCATAGCAAGCAGCTTGCAATGGGGGCTCTGTGTGTCCATTCACATACAGAACTGCGATTTGGTCCCAACCTGTCTCTCTCCTTATTGGCTCACTGGCTGTGATTGCCAGCAGATGCTGTCTTAGCCAATGAGGAGGGAGAGTCCCTGGAGAGCCGAGGCTCTCGTGCACATTGGTGGATGGAGATAGGGCTTAGGTAAGTTGTTTTGGGGGGGCTGCTGCACACAGAAGCATATGCATAGAATGCATGAAGGTAAAAGACCTTGAGGCTTCATAACCACTTTAAATACAAAATAAACAAATAAAAAATTATATATATATCTCATGTGACACATATTCACTATGCCCTGTGAGTAAGCACTGCTGTGTCAAATGTTTCACAGAGTCTGCCTTCTGAACTACAGAGGTACTGAGAGGAGTCTAAGGAGGTGGAGTCAGTACAGGAGTCACAGTTTCCAGGCAGCAAGGTACCATGGGATATGTAGTTCTTAGAAATAGAAAGTAAACAGTTGAGGAGAAAGCATGCAGGGAATCAGGGAAGTTGTGGAGAGAAATGACCAGCAGACAGTCAGCACTCACAATCAGAAAGGAAAGTTTTTTTTTTTTTTTGTGTAAGGTTATATTGGATTGTTAATTACATCCATTGTTTGTACTGTTATTATAATGCTGATACTATAGAATCAAAGTGTATGCATGTATATGAATATAGAACTCTTTTATCCTATTCCCTATTGAAAGGGATAAACATTGGCTAAAGATTTATATTTACTGTAAATAATATTTTTTAATGAATATGTATTATTGAAAGTTTATCGTTTTAAAAGGAATTTCTATGTCTAGCAATTGCTCATTTTTGCTTCTCTTATTCCAATGAAAGGGTATCAGAGGCCAAGAGTATAACTAAAGGCAAAAATTATTTTCTAGTTTTGGACAGAGTGGAGAGGGATTAGAACCCCTGTCAGGTTTTGATTGCTGTCTGTGCCCCCGTCAGGGAGATTCATCCTCTCTATTTATCCTGTTTACCATAATCATTCAGAATGAAAGTGAAAGAAAATGCAACATTTTGGGTTGTTACCAGAACAGGAATGGAGGGAAAACCTTCCAATTATTTCTGTTGACTGGTGCAACCAGGGATTCCCTCACTTTGAAGGCATTTCCTCTTACATCCTGTTTTGGCTATGGGACAGGAAGTGAAGTAAAATCCTCCCAATAGAACACAGATGGCAAAAAAAAAAAAAACTGACTGGGATTATAACTTTCCCTTAATCTATCCCAAATGAAAAAAGTATTGTATTTAGTTCTACCTTCACAATATGTGGCATTTCCTACAGAGGAATTACAGTATGGCTCCCCAACTATTTTGTAGTGCACCTGTGGGGGAATTTTACTTTAATTTACTGATCTCACGACATTTTTGAAAGTACTTAGAGGTGCACTCAGGGCTATCTTACCGAATGGGCACGCTGGGCAATTACCCGGGGGCCCCACTTGCCCAGCAACACAACCCCAGCCAACCATTAGTCCAGATTACCGTGTGCAATCCACTGCTGAACTTAGCAGGTGGCAAGTGCCCGCCGGCCCTGTGCTACTGTCAGGCTACTGGGGCTGTGGAGGGGGAATTCAGCCACTTAAAGCGGTTGTAAACTCTATAAAAAAAAAAAATAAAAAAAAAAAAACCTGCAAGACAAAGGCATAATGAGCTA
Organism: Pelophylax lessonae; assembly: GCF_965119305.1. Lineage (NCBI taxonomy): Eukaryota > Metazoa > Chordata > Amphibia > Anura > Ranidae > Pelophylax > Pelophylax lessonae. The sequence continues at coordinate 509,808,058 of NC_138771.1, read as the reverse complement.
GTATGCATCGCATACTAGCCCATTATGTGTAACTTACCTTAAAACGAAGCCCCGACACGGACCCCCGGACATCGCTGCGGGCGCTGCCAAGGTCCCTCGTCGTCTCTTCCGGGTTCGGCGGCTCCGGCGCGCTGATTGGCCGGAAGAGACGGCTCCGGCGCGATGATTGGCCGGAGCCGCGATGACGTCACTCCCGCGCATGCGCGCGGGAGTGATTTTTCCGGCAAGCTCCCGGCAACTTAATTAAAGGTCCCCCTGACCTTCAGAGCGCATGCGCCGCTCGCGCGAGCGGCTGCATGCACTGTAAATATCTCCTAAACCGTGCCGGTTTAGGAGATATTATTTGTACCTACAGGTAAGCCTTATTATAGGCTTACCTGTAGGTAAAAGTGTCAAAAAGCGGGATACTACCGCTTTAATGAAATGTGCTGGCATACTGCGAGTTAAGTCCAAGAAGGTGTATGCCATGTGGACTTATCTCTTTTATTTATATTTGACAGTTTAAGAATCTCTGGGAGTACAGCTATTGCTACACTGCCAGAGTTCTAATGGGAGAGACACTACTTTCTAATATACAGCAGTGCTGCCCTCCCCTCATCTACACTGTTCACAGAAGGTTTTGTATTGTGAATGAGTTCACATAATACAAAGTGTAGCACTAACCCCCGTAGAAGTTGCTAGCGTCCCGGGTCCGCACTGCTGCACAGCCAGTCACATAGCATTTCCTTCACACACTCCAACACAGAAAACAGTCCTTGCTTGTTTTTTTATGTTTAATTAGAGGTTGATAACTTGGATGGGGTAGGGAATTATGGGATGCACAAACTTTGTTTTCCAGTATAGCACCTGCTGCTCACTCTTGAGGGAACTAACCGTCTCTATTATTAGTTCAGCAAAGACCCATTACAGACAGGGACTCTCAGCCCCTTGACAAAGTAGTGCAATAAGCAAACAGCATGACATTCCTCCTGTTTCCTTGTGGCCACTAATCACAGCTCCAATTGCTTGCAGAAAAATGCTAGCCCACCTGGCTTCCACCAGCCACGCCTGGCTGATCTTCCTCCCAGTCCTCTCGACTGACTTTCTGCCCCAGTCCTGCCTGATGGGCACATACACATGGAGACCTCCCAGGGTAAGGTTAGATGAAGACTTAGCACTATGCAGTCTTCAAGAGAAGCCTGCAGATGGCAGCCTCTTCCCTTGTCTGTCCCTGCTCTGTGCTGAGCTACTCACTGTCTCTCCTTGCTTCTTCCTGCCACCTCTCCGGCATACAGTAGATCATTCAACAGTCTCATGTGTCAGGATCCTTCCAGGCAAGCTTTCCTGAGAACCTAGCCTGAGGTACCACCCCTCCCCAGCAGGAGTTTTCTCTAGGACCACCAATAGCCTCTGCTCAGCACTCCATCTCCATTTTCCACCTGACTCCCCTTGCTGGCATGGCCCATGTCTATTTATGGGGTTGTCCCAGTGCCCTGCTTGTCCACTGCTGAGGATTAGCTGGGGCTCCATAAATACTCATGGCAGAGCCTCCTAAACCCCACCCTCTAGTTCTAGAAGGTTCTTCAACCTTTCAGGCACCAGGGGGAGGCACCAGAGAGCTTCCAGGATGGGTCATCCAGCCCTGGCCTCTAGTAACCCTGACCCAGTTTAATGACTCAGGTTATTCCTGGGTAAAATATGCTTTTTCCTACTCTCACACTAGTAGCGCACACTAGAGCAGGGGGTCTTCAAACTATGGCAATTCAGTTTTTTGGGAACTAGAATTCCTATCGTGCCTAGTCTGTGAATGTCAGAGTTTTACAATACCTCATGGATGTGTAGTTCTGCAACAGCTGGGGGGCCGTAGTTTGAGGATCCCTGCCCTGTCTAGAGCAGGCATGTCCAACCTGTGGCCCGGGGGCTGCATGCGGCCCGGAACCGCAGGCAATGCGGCCCACTGCCCCCTGACAAATTTTTTTCTTGCTAGGAAAGAAGGAAGTCAGGTTGGGGGCACAGCCACAGTGGCTTCCAAGTAACGGTAGGCAGAGGCTGCCTCGGAGGGGAGGGGGGGGGGGGGGCAGCAAGTGCAGTGTTTCTGACTCCTACCACCATGACCACTTCAAATCACTGAAGTGGTCATGGAGGTTAGAGCGTTTCTTTGATATCTCTCAGAAGAAGTAAACCTCTGTTTTACTGATTCCATTTCATTTGATCATCCTCTAGTTGAGTTAAATTAGTGCGGGGGGCGCGGCGGCATTTTTTTTTACGTATATACCTTAACTATAGTATATATTTTATAGGCGGCCCGAGAAAATTTCTCTACACTCAATGTGGCCAAGAGAAGCCAAAAGGTTGGACACCTATGGTCTAGAGGGTGCTGCACCAGCGTTCTGTGGCAGGAAGAGGAATGGAGGGCAGGCACAGCGGGTGCATGCAATTCTGCAGCTGTAGTAGCTGAGACCAGAAAGTCCAGCGTCAGAGCACTATAGAGATAGCTATGATCCTGGTGCTCCATAAAAATTGCAAATTAAAGAGAGACTCCACGAGGAGGCATTTGCTTCATTGGACTTTACACCTAATTAACACCTAATACAAAGTGGTTAAATTCCTGGAGTTCAGCTTTAGGGCCCCCCAAAGCTTAATCTTTCTGTAGTGTCCAGAGGACAGTTTGTTAGGATTAAATTCCTTCTCACAGGTTTGTTTTAAAGAAGAATTCCAGGTATTGATTTTTTCTATATAGTTACATTGGTCCAGCTTGGAACAATGTAACTATGTACAATATATACCATATGTGGCCAATGCCTTGGAAGCTGGAAATCACAGAAGTAAACACCACCATTCAAGTGATCCACAATTACTTCCAGTCTGTTGCTAAGCAGTCAGCCTGATGCATTCTAAACATAGGAGGTCCGCCATTCAGCATGGGTGCCATTCAGAGAATGCTTTGCATCTATTGAATGAATGCAACCGTTCTCTGATTGGACAAGGTGGAGAGCGTGACATCTGTACACTTTCTCTCCACCTTGGACACATATTATTCCTAGTAATACTTTTCTCTTATTGCCTCTGAAGCTTTGTAAGACTTTACCCACAAAGGCCTGGGTGCTGAAGACTGCTGTCATCAGAAAGTATGGGCTTTCTTATAGGTTTGGCATTGTCTGAATGCCAAGTTTCAATCAAGAACACGAAACATAACATATTTTCACTTGCTTCGTTACAATGTCAGTTTTTTTTCTGGCAGATCCAAGGTTTATTATGTACATTCTAGAGGAAAACTGTCCAGACCTTTTAGCAAAGCGAGTGATAGTTTTATGGAAGAAAACGTTTTTTCTTGGCTTTTTCCACTAGTGTTGTTTTTCACTTTAAGAGACAGCCAGCTGTAGAGTTTAAAGGCTGGCATGATGGGGAGAAGGAAACAAGCTGTCACATTTGCCCGCCCGTTATCCTAACATCTGATGTAGAGGCACGTTGTGGAATATAAACTGGTCCCTTTAAACCTGCGGTTACATAACATTTCTCTGTAATCTATCACCACGTTGGCAAGTAACATGACTTCAACAGGACAAGGAAGCCAGGCTAATGTTTATCTGTCGTTTTCCTTCCCGACAGGGCCAAGTATTTCAGAAGCAAGAAAGTGAACAAGGAGTATGAAATTCGGGTGGAGCAGGTGAGTGTTGCTCAGATCACAAGCAGCTGTACTAATTTGCTCAGACACTTGACGAGAGATGTGTAAAACACACCAAGTTCATGTATAAAAAAGTTTCCACAAGTAATAATACAGAAAAATTAAAGCCCAACCCCACCCAAACTTTTTTGATAGAGTAGGTTTAGAAGGACTAGTGTCCCTGTGGGTATGTGCAGCATGATGAAAACACTGAAGTCCAGCAATACACAACAGACCCAGTGGGAAGCAAACCCGAACGGGAATACTCATAATACTCAGAAGCATAGCCAAAATAACTTTGGTTATACCTCTCCTTTAAAAATCCTTTGGCAGATACAAGTTATGTGTTTTTCTGCTGTTTTCATAGAGTTGCTTGAAACTTCAAGCACAATATTAGGGCAGTGCATGGCTTAACCACCTAAAGGGTAACTCCACTTTCGTGGGAAAATAAAATAGCAAAGAAAAAACAATATAGCGTATACAATTGCAACACAGGTCATACAGTATTGTAATTAAATGTTATTAAAAAGTACCTTTCCTTTTCAATCTGTAGCCCGGTCATTTTCTGAAAATGCAATATGGCTACCTGTAGTTGTTCTACAGAATGTGTACAGAATGCCCCCCTGAAACATCATTTCCTGCTTGTGTGATTGGCTCACTGATTTTCCCAGAAGTCTGCCTAAGATACAAGTCAAATTTCAGGCATCCCGTGCAACAAAAATGTCATTTTTGGTGAGATACTCACAATAGAAACACGTCTAAAGGGATGCAGGCCCAGCAGCTTTCCTCATTAGTGCTCTGCAGGTGCATAATTTATAATTATGAAACCACTCCCATTAGACCCACTCAGCACAGAGGCACAGAGGAACAAACAGGGATTTCTTCAGAATAACAAGAGGTAGGAATCTGCAGAAAAGGTTATTATGAGCCTTGCTGTGTACATAGATTACCCAGAGGGGAATGTTTTTTCCCAAAAAAAGTGGAGTTACGCTTTAAGCCCCGGAAGGTTTTACCATTTCGCGATCAGGGCATTTTTTGCTATTAGGCACTGCGCTACTTTACCACTTAAGGACCAGGCCTATTTCTGATACTAGTTGCTTCAAGTTAAAATCAGTATTTTTGGCTAGAAAATTACTTCGAACCCCCAAACATTATATACTGTATATTTTTTAACAGAGACCCTACAGAATAGACTGGAGATTGTTGCAATACTTTATGCCACACCGTATTGGCGCAGCTGTCTTACAAACTAAATGTTTTTTGAAAAAAATACACTTGTATGAATTAAAAAATAAGAAAACAGTTAGCCCAATTCTTTTCTATAATGTGAAAGATAATGTTATGCCGAATAAATAGATACCCAAAATGTCATGCTTCAAAATTGCGCACGCTCGTGGAATGGCGACAAACATTGCTACTTAACCACTTCACCACTAGGCCTATTTCGGACACTTTTTGTTTACAAGTTAAAATCAGTATTTTTTCCTAGAAAACTACTTAGAACCCCCAAACATTATATATATTTTTTTAGCAAAGACTCTGGAGAATAAAATGGCGGTCATTGCAATATTTTTTGTCACGCGATATTTGCGCAGCGGTCTTTAAAACGCCATTTTTTTGGGAAAAATTTCATTTCACTGCACTTAAAAAATACTAAACAGTAAAGTTATCCCATTTTTTTGTATATTGTGAAAGATGATGTCACGCCGAGTAAATAGATACCCAACATGTTACGGTTTAAAATTGCGCCTCCCCGTGGGATGGCGACAAACTACGGTCAATAGAGATCTCAATAGGCGACACTTTAAATTTATTTAACGGTTACCAGTTTAGAGTTATAGTGTAGCTCTTTTTTTTAAATTATTGCCCACGCTCTGGCGATCACGGCGATACCTCACATGTGGGGTTTGAACAGCGATTTCATTCGCGGCTCGACTTCCGTATACGTTTTTTTTTGTGCGCGAGCTAACGGTGACCGGGGCGGCTAAATTTTTTTTTTTTTCCCCATTTATTTTATTTATTTTTTTAACTTTATTACAGTTTTTAAAAAAAAAAATAAAAATCTGATCACTTTTATTGCTGTCACAAGCAATGTAAACATCCCTTGTGACAGCAATATGCAGTGACTGGTACACTTTATGGAGGGATCGAGGGTCTAAAAGACCCTCGACCCCTCCACTACACTTCCCTGTATGCAAAACACCAAAAACGTCGTTTTTGCATACAGCCGTTTTTCAAATTTGCCGCCGTTTTGCAGCACACTAACACGGAAGTGACGTCATGGACGCCGCCTCCGGGTTACGTCATCGGAGACCCGATCGATGCCGTTTCCGGCATTCATCGGGGCTCCATCCAGCCGGCGGATGTGCCGGCTGGGTGCTCGGGGCTCCCGGTGGGACGGGAGACCCGGTAAAAGCCGCGGAAGGCGGCAGGAGGGGGGGGGACGTCCCCTCCCGCCCCCCCGGGTAACGATCGAGCGGCTCCCGAGCCGCATCGATCGGTACCGACGGAAAGCCGACCGTCGGCTTCAAACCACGGTGCCGGGATGATGCCTCTAGCTAGAGGCATCATCCCGGTATACCCCCGCAAAGTTTAGGACGTCATATGACGTGCACCCGGGGGAAGTGGTTAAAAATCTACATAGGCGACGCTTAAACATTTCTACAGGTTACCAGTTTAGAGTTACAGGAGGAGATCTAGGGCTAGAATTATTGCTCTCGCTCTAATGATCGCGGCGATACCTTGAACACCGCTTACATATGTGGGCGCGATTTGCATTTGCCTTCTCCTTTGTGTGTGAGCTTGGTGGGACGGGGCGATTTAAAATTTTTGATCACTTTTATTCCTATTACAAGGAATGTAAACATCCCTTGTAATAGAAATAAGCAGGACAGGTCCTCTTTAATGTGAAATTTGGGGTCAAAAAGACCTCAGATCTCACATCTACAAAAGCAAAAAAAAAAAAAAAGGGCCCTTTAAGGCCGTTGCGATGAAGCGATGTATGGCGTCACTCCGGTCCTACAAGGCCATAAAGTCGAGTGGGGGCCATTTTGCCCTCACTCAACTTCCAGCCTAGGACCTGAAAGGACCGGATCGTTTTCCCCACTACCGACGGCTCCGGTAAGCAGGGAAAACAACTAGGAAGCGGCGGATCCGCCACTGGGGCCACTTTTATATGAAAGAGGACCGCCCGCCCTGTCAGAAAATACTGGGGTTATGGCAGCTATCTGCTGCCATAATAACGTCAAAGTAGCGACATAAAACTGCGACGGGCGGTATGAAAGTGGTTAACTGGCAATTGCGCTGTCATGCAACACTGTACCCAAATTAAATTTATATATTTTTTTTTCACACAAATAGAGCTTACTGTTGATGGCATTTGATCATCACTGAGTTTTTATTTTTAATTATTCTTCATAAATTTAGGTCAAATTGTATTCTGCTACATGTGAAGGGTATAACGTGTACAAACGATGGAATTCTTTTTTTTTATACTAGTAATGGCAGTGATCAGCAACTGTGAAAGTTCAGCGGACAATCTGACACTGGGTGGGAACTGACTGACACTTACATCTCCAGTGACACTAATACAATGATCAGTGCTAATACTATACACTGTCCTTGTACTAATGGCACTGGCAGGGAAGGGGATAACATTTAGGATCAATCAAAGGGTTAACTGTATGCCTAACAATTGTAATGTGTGCTGGTTTTATTAGGAGATTTTATTAAGGAAAAGAAAAACAGCCACATCGCGGCGCCATGTACAGAGCCTCTATGCTCCTACCTGGAAATGCTGGATCATGTACCTATACGCAGTGCTGTATTCTGGCCTAGGCCAACAAGGCACAGGCCTAGGGCGGCACTTTGCAGGGGGGCGGCAAAAAAGCTGCCCCCAGCTCCACCTGAGACTCTGCTGGCCACTGGCTGCTAGAGCCGCCTGGCATCTAGCAACCAGTGATGTCGCGGCTGCGACTCCCTGGCCCTTCCCCATAATTTAAAGCGGAGGAGGATTTAAATTCCTCCTTCTCGCGCTTAGTGCTCGTGGGGCCCAAAGCAGCTGCCAAGTTGAGCCCACAGAGAGGGCACAGGAGGGACTTCATGCAGGGTTAGGGAGTCTCCCACCCCCCCCCCCTCTTACAGCCCTCCCTCACCCACCCCCCTCCTTCTCCCACCTCCCTCTCTCTCTCAACCCTCCTCACCTACCCCTCTTTCTCTCTCTCCCACCCCACTTGCTCTCTCCTACCCCTCTCTCTCTCTCCCACACTCTCATTCTCTCACCACCCTTTCTCTCTCCCACTCCCCCTCTCTCTCTCTCTCTCCCTCTCTCACCCCTTTCTCTCCAAACCCCCCCTCCCCCCCTCTCATCTCACCCTCTCTCTCATCCCCCCTCTCTTTTAGCCCCCCTCTCACCCCCACTCTCATGAGATCTCAGGGGTTCATGCTGGGACTTGTAGTCTTTGAATTTTGGAAGGAGTCACATCCATTAAACAGGAGGGGTGGGGCAAATTTACCAAGGAGGGGGGGGGGGGGGGCGCCCAATTTTAGTCTTGCCTAGGGCAGCACAAAATCCAAATACACCACTCCTTATATGTGATCTTTAACGCAGAGCCCTCCTGCAGTATATTTACATGGGACAAGTGGTTAAAGCTTTTGTAAACACAAAACCAAAAATGTATTATGTTGCAGCCTACCTGTCCTTAGGTGCAGGGGCTTTATTTTCACCTGGTGATCTGGCCAGTAAGTCTATTATTTTTTAACTTCCTTTAACCGCCCAAGCTGTTAATCAAATGTGGCAGTTAGATATTTTAGACAAACCATTTTACACTGACAGGGATGCTTGCAATGATCAACTTCAGTTATATAAAATCATCGTCAAAAAAGAAAAAAAAAAAACAGTTGTAATGCTTAAAAAATATTAGCTGAAATTTGGCTTTAATTTATTAGTCAAATCCATCTAAATTTTCTTGTGCTTCTAACTAGAGATGGGCCAAACACCCCCTTGTTCGGTTCGTACCAGAACTCCCAAACAGAGAAAAAGTTCTGACCTGAACAGCAAACCCTAATAAAAAGTGTATAGGACCCAAACTTGAAAAATCAACAGTCCACATTTTGAAGGCTTATATGCAATAATATTGGCAATAAACAGGGTATGGGGGTCCGGATACTGCCCTGGAGGACATGTATCAATGCAAATTTTTTTTTTAAACTATCGTTTTTACAGGAACGGTGATTTTATTGATGCTTAGAGTGCAACAATAAAAATGAAAAATTCCTTTAAATATAGTACCTGGGGGGTCCCCTTAGTCTGCCTGTAATGTGGCGCATCTGTAGCATGTATGGAACATGCTGCAGCAAAAATTACATTTCTAAAGAAAAAAAAAAAATTAATGAAATTACATTTAAAATCACTAGTCATAGTGACTTCAGCCTGGGTTCACACAGGAATGGTGCATGAAACCGCATGCAATTCGGACAGGAATAACACTGCATTCCTGTTCAAATTGCATGCGATTCTTTCAGTGCATTCTGAGCCCATTCTTTTTTTGTGTATTTAAATTGCACACAAAAGGTATCGGTACTTGGTATTGGTGACCACCTGACCAAAAGTATTGGTACTTGTACTTGCCGGTAAATAAACGGTATTGGTGCAACCCTAATATCCTGCCTTCCAATTGATTTAGGCTCAATTCTATTGGATTTGATTCAACTGAGGCAATCAGCCGGTGTGGAAAATTATTAAACTTTTTACATCGATTGGGAACAGTGAGATACTTTTTTTATTAATAGGACTGTATTTTGAACGATCAGATTATAAGATTACATGGTGGAAATAGAGATGCAATCAATGATTATGATCATATCTTAACTATTGCCTAGCTGCGTCATTCAATCATCGAAATCTGTGAATGAACTACAAATCTCATCTGCCACCATTGCAGATGTTTTGTCGTTCTCCGTGAATTATAAGCGCGCTGATCTCTGCCCTCGTAGTTCACTGACACTTCCTGCAGCTCAGTAACTGTCTGCCCGTACAGAAGTAGGGCAGAGAATTTCTGCAAAAGCTTGGCATTGCACCGTCACCTACTGATCACAGGGGCAATGCTTTGCAGGCTCCAGTGTAAAAAATATAATAAATGCTAATTTTTTGCTTGAAAAATCACGTGCATTTATTATCTTTTTACTAAAGGTGAACTTATCTTTTAATAAATGTACATCCTTTTATGACAATATAACGCATATATGCAGCAACACAGCGGGTGGACCGTAACGCCGAGCAGCGACACTTTACTGTGTTATTCTGTGGAAATCAGAACTGTGACCAAACTGTTACTGACAGCTCATGGTAAGCTAGTGACAATTGTAAGCTGGTAGGATGGGACCCAGATTACCTCTTCACTGTTTGGCCAATCACAGTGAAGGAATGAATGGGAGCCCCTCCTACTGGCCTGTTCCCACCAGCAGCAAGGAGTTAAAAAAGGTTTATAAAAGTAAGCATTGCAGTGCGTTGCGCACCTGCTGTTGTGAAAAGGCCCTAAATCTAAAGCATGTACAGTGAGGAAAATAATTATTTGATCCCCCTGCAAATTTTGTACGTTTGCCTACTTACAAAGAAATAAAGGGTCTATAATTTTTTTTATCATAGATGTATTTTAAATGATAGAAACAGAATATCACTCCAAAAATCTAGAAGAAACATGATACAAATGTTATAAATTGAGTTGCAGTTCAGTGAGTAAAATAAGTATTTTATCCCCAAGCAAAACAGGACTTGGTGGAGAAACTCTTGTTAGCAAGCACATAGGTAAGACGTTTCTTGTAGTTGGTTACCAGGTTTGCACACATCTCAGGAGGGATTTTGGTCCACACATTCTTTACAGATCTTCTCTAAATCCTTAAGGTTTCTTGGCTGTTGCTTGGCAACTCAAAGTTTTAGCTCCCTCCATAAATTTTCTATCGGAATAAGGTCTGGAGACCATGGCCTTAATGTCTTAATGTGCTTCTTCTTAAGCCACTCCTTTGTTGCCTTGGTGGTATGTTTTGGGTCGATGTCATGCAGGAAGACCCATCCACAACCCATCTTCAGTGTTTTGGCTGGGGAAAGAAGGTCCTCATCCAAGATTTTACAATACATGGCCCCATCCATTGCCCCTCAATGCGGCAAAATCGACCTGTACCTTGAGTAGAGAAACAGCCCCAAAGCATCATGTTTCCACCTCCGTGCTTGACTGTAGGGATGGTGTTTTTAGGGTCATAGCATTTTTCTTCCTCCAAACACGGCGAGTCCCCCTCCTCAAGAAGGCACGTGTACAGTCATGCCAATGAACATCTAAATGATTTAGAGAAGGATTGGGAGAAAGTGCTGTGGTCATATGAGACCAAAACTGAGCCCTTTTGCATTAACTCGACTTGTCGTGTTTGGGGGAAGAAAAATGCTGACTATGACCCTAAGAACACCATTCCTACAGTCAAGCATGGAGGTGAAAACATTATGCTTGGGGGCTGTTTCTCTGCTAAATGTACAGGCCAACTTTGCTTAATGGATGGGCCAATAGACGGGGCCATGTATTGTAAAAACTTGGATGAAAACCTTCTTCCCTCACCCAGAACACTGAAGATGGGTCATGGATTAGTCATGGATGACCCAAAACATACTGCCAAGGCAACAAACGAGTGGCACAAGAAGAAGCACATTAAGGTCATGGAGTAACCTAGCCAGTCTCCAGACTTTAATCCTATAGAACATTTATGGAGGGAGCTGAAACTTCAAGTTGTCAAGAGACAGCCAAAAAAATGTTTGCATGGGGATCAAATACTTTTTTTTACTTACTGAAATGCAACTTAATTAATAGCATTTGTTTTATGTGTTTTTTCTGGATTTATGGTTGATGTTCTGTCTCTATGATTTAAAATACACCTATGATAAAAAAATTATAGATCCTTCCTTTCTTTGTAAGTGGTTAAACTTACAAAATCCACAGGGGATCAAATCATTTTTTTCCCCATTGTAAGTGTAAAAAACCCCAAAAAACAGAAAAGTGTAGGTCTATTCCAGTAAGCAGTCTAACGGTTTAGGTCCCAGGAAGACAGAGAGAAATGTCAGTAATCATCTCTTTTTTAGCCCACGCTCACTGGCAGTGGGAAAAGTTCACATCTCACAAAGCCGCTTCTCAAAGCAGTGTGAAAAAAAAGTGCTTTCTGACCCTTTTCTGCTACAGTGCCAAAAAGCATCGTTGCATTGACTGAGAGCACAATGTCTTGATGCTCTCCCCCTGCCAATTGCAGACACCATTCACTGGGGACGACCTGCTTGCCAGCAACGTACTTTGGGGCAGGAAGAATTTGTCTTGGCACCAAGCTGATTAATTTTTTTTTTCCTGGCTTGTTTACTGTAGAAATGATCTGGGTTTAAAGATCCATGACACCCTGCATAAAGACCATAACAAAAAGTGATTGTCAACTCCCTCTCATTCTGAGCGCCACTGTTCCCCCTTAAAACTGCTGCAGAGCTAATTTCAGAATACAAAAATGAGGTTTTGTGTTCACCTAGAGGGTAAAGCTCCCCAGTGATACAAAGAAAGCGGTTAGCATAGGACAAGTTAGACAGGTATTGATGGCTAAATACATGAATTTATTGAATTTCAGAATAGTCACACTCAGTGGCAGATTACAATAGGGGCAGAATGGGCAGCTGCCGCAGGGGCCTAATACTCCAGAGGGGCCCAGGAAAGTGTAAAAAATAAACTTCTTTACATCAGCACTTTAAGGATAGGCGCCTTTTGGCTTTTTTTTTTCATTCATTAAGAAAAGACAGCACACCTTCTACAAAAATAACCCATGCACTGGTTCACTGGTGCCCATCCCTGCTAGGGTGTACAGTTATAAAACTTGAAACGGGACAAGGGGCTTTCAATTCAAAAAGCATATCTTTTGTTTTTCTAAGAAAATTTGATGTACCTAAATACAGTATGGCATGATATCAACCTGTAAGCAGAATGAAACACTGGTTACTGAGACAGCTGCTGCCCTAGCGAGAATAACCTGGGTTCCCGCATTTTTTGCTAAGCTTTGCCTCTTTCCCTGTGCTGATACAGTATAAAAAGGGGGGAGGGCTCTGCCCAGACGTAGACTGCATGGGAAGAGAAGACACAGACAAGCCACAGCAGCTAGCTGCTTACAGAGAAGAGAGAAGGGGGAGCAGTTCCACTGGAGACAACAAGCCTGCCTGCTGTCACTTCCACCATGTAGGGTGATTGCTTTCAGCACTTCCCGAAGAAGACCGGCTCTGGAGATCTGCCGCTGTGGACTTTAAAAGGACTCTTGCCTGTGTAGGTATGCTGGGGCAGCTACAAGGCTGAGTTAGGGATTTGTTTAGGGAAAAGACTGTGCACATTGTTTTGGAACTATTATGCTGAGATTTTCTAGTAAAGCTTTTGAAACTTTACATTTGCATAGTCTGAAGTTACTCAAGGGGTGTAATGCAAGTAACCGGTACACACAGTCTACAGTGTGGGTTAGTTAAAGCACATTGGGGTATGAAGGCAACAGTGTAAGAGTTAATATGGTATGATGACACAAGTGTTTCAAGTATCAGCCTGTTGCAAGTGCTTACATGTGACAGGTGAGATAGCCTCTTGCAGGAGGTATCGGCACTCACCCAGTGTAACTATGTAACTATGTAAACGTTTTTGATAAAGGGTGTTTAAGTGTGTCCCCCAACATCAGTAAAGGGCCACATGTGAAATTCAATGAATATTTATTGTCAGAGACAGCAGACACACAACAGGATATAGTCAAAGACTACAGGTGTAATACAAGAGATTGTCAGAGACTGTGGACATAATGCAGCAGATTTAGAGTTTACCACCACTGATTTAACCCTTCCAGATAGGAGTGGGGCTGTTGGGTACCTGAAAGGGTGTTCTATGTAATTCCTGTCTTTGTCATGGTTGGGGGTGAGCTATGTCATGATTCTTAATACAAATAATGTTTTATATGGCCTCCTTTATGAACCCCTACCAGCGGAGGGCCATGTAGCCTAATAAATGGGCAACAAACATTTCTCAGCTGCTATAAAACAACTCAGAGGGCTCGCCACATCGACCTGTTAATGCAAAAGACACTTTTTCTCTGAATCTCCCATGTGCAGCTGGCCTGGTTTAAAGTCTGGATAGTTTCTATTCCACTTGCATTCTGCGCCTGTCTAATTTCACACAGACCTGTCTAGTTTTTCTTCCCTTTCGGAAACCGTCTTCCTAATTTTGTCTTGGAAACTTGGCAGTGTTAAAATGCCAGAAAGCCAAGCAATAAACTCTGCGGAGAGGCATGCATAGGAAGGAACAGGGGACGACATGCGGAAGATAAGGGCCAACTCGTTATGTCTTCTTTTGATCTATTTTAAAATTCTGCGGTGTTGTCCTTTGTCACATTCCTGCGTCACATTCCTCTCTTTGTCACTGTCTACAATATACCTACTCTTCTGGATATCGCTCTGGATATTGACATAAAAGCGTAATCTATTATTATCTGTTTTTATATAATGGCTTTAACCATTTCTGGACTGGAAGGTTTTACCCCCTTAATGACCAGGCCATTTTTTGTGATTTGGCACTGCGTTATTTTAACAGACAATTGCGCGGTTGTGCGACGCTGTACCCAAAAGTAAAATTGATGTCCTTTTTTTCCCCACAAATAGAGCTTTCTTATGGTGGTATTTGATCACCAGTGCAATTTTAATTTTTTTTGCACTATAAACAAAAAAAAGAGCGACAAATCTGAGAAAAAAAAAAAAAACAATATTTTTCACTTTTTGCTATGCAACATTCCCAATAAAAAAATGTAAAAATCTATTTTTTTCAAAATTGTAGGCCAATTTATATTCTGCTACATATTTTTGGTAAAAAAAAATCCAGTAAGCGTATTTTGTTTGGTTTGCGCAAAAGTTATCGCGTCTACAAACTGGGGGGAAAGATTAATGTCATTTTTTTTTTATTAGTAATGGCGGCGATCTGCGATTTTTAGCGGCTCTGCAACATTGCGGCATACAGATCGGACCCCTAACTGACATTTTTTACATTTTTGTGGGGACCAGTGACATTACTACAGTAATCATTGCTAAAAATATGCACTGTTACTGTAATAATGACACTGGCAGGGAGGGGGTTAGCTCAGGGGCGATCAAAGGGTTAAGTGTATGCCTGGGGGGTGTTTTCTAACTGTGGGGGGGATGGCCTTTGGAATCAACACAGAGACCTGTGATCCTAAATAGGAGGATCACAGGTGCTCTGTACTGATTCCTGAGAGAACAACGGTCTGCTGTTTACAACAGCAGACCGCTGTTCTCTTTTCACGGTGAGTGATCGTGGGTGCCCAGCGGCAATGGCAGTCGCCGGCCCCGTGAATCAGCCTCCCGCTGGCTAATGGGGGCGCGTGCGCGCCCCCAGAATCGCTCCCGCAGGTCGCTATACAGGTACGGCGATTCGCACAGCAGAGCCAGCCTGCTGCAATATATATGCGGCGGGCGGTCGGCAAGCAGTTAAGAAAAATGAAAACCAATACTGGACGACATTTAGTTTGCTAAAGCATTGTGTATCATAAATGTAGCACCCTACAGGTAGGTGCTAGGTAAATGTATAGTGGGCCTTGTCTGCCTAACAGCAGGGCTGTGATTTTCTAGCTAGGGTGTCAGGGCTTCCAGATGTGCATGCTGAGGGGAGAAGTATCCCCACTGGCTCCTGAGAGAGGCTTCTCATAGGGCAGTGTGGGAAGCCCAATCAGGGGACACATCCCAGATGGTAACTACCCTAGAAGGTAGATTATGCTGCAAAGGATTCTGGGAGTGGGTATAAGTATGGAGGGAAGTGCGTGGCACAGTGTCTTTGGCGGGAGCAGAGTCCCAGTAAGCAGAGTGCAGCTGTCTCTCCTCCTGTCAGAGGAAGGTGGAAAGGGTGTCACCTGAGTATCCAGAGAGAGTGTTGTGTTGAGCTGAGGGGATCCGGTGAGAGCCTGCGGAGAGAGAGAGGGGTCCAGTCCCAGGAAAGCCTACACAAGTCATGAGTACTGCGGATTGACCCTGGGGGTCTGCCTGAAGTTAGAGGGGACCACTCCGGAAGAGGTTCTGGGATCCAGTGTCAGCTAGCTGTGAAGGGGGTACCTAGGTTGAGGACCCTGAAGTTACAAAGGGGGCATCTGCAGTTGGGCCCTGAATTGTACAGAGAGTGTCAGTTAAAGTTACAGCCATATAGAATTCTACATCATACTACCTCAAGCCAGGCAAGGCGGGGGAAAGTATTCAGTGACTTTTGCAGTACAGCAGTGTCAGAAGTTCTACAGTTCTCAGTCCTTGATCTTCTGGACTACAAGTCGAGGATTCAGCACTCCCATTGTTTTACAGAGTGTTCTCAGTGTTAGAGCATTGGCTGGCGCCGGATGGCGTCAAGGAAGCGCCAACGGCCATTTTCCAGAAGCAAAGTCCCGAATGTAATTTGTTGGAGCCTAAAGGAGTATCCCACTCATTCCCTTCTCTCATCCCCTTAAATCCCTTAAATCCAATAAAAAAAACACAAACAAAGATGCCGGAGTTGTCGCTGCTTCAGTTTTCACACCCAGGGTCACAGCTCACATGGGCTGGGCTTCTGTCTATTACGGGTTTACATTTGCCGCTTGATCCTTTGCATTACTTACTGGGCCTTCCGTTTCCTGGTATCTCCAGACCCGCGAATAAACTGATTTCCTTCCTCCTGTTGGCCGCTAAGAGGGCTATTCCACTTTGTTGGCTACAGCATTCACCCCCGGATAAATCCTTTTTTCTACGCCTGGTCTCGGAGATCCGGGAGATGGAATCCCTGACGGCAACTGTGCATGATGAACTTGATAAATTTAATGTTGTTTGGAGTGATTGGGATCTACATTCATCGGAGTCTACCTGAATCTGGTTCCCACTCGGATTTATGTATTTATTGCCGGTATGTAGCTTTACACAAGTTTTTTTACAGTTCTGTGTTACATCGGACTCTGCTTTTTGATGTTACTTACTTCATGTTTTTTTTTTGTTCTCTCCGGAGGCACCATTACCCTCACTGTTTGATGATTGCAATGTTTCTTTTCTTACTGTATTGTACTTTCTTTAAATAAAAATATAATTTTATAAAAAAAAAAAAAAAAAAACATACCTGTACATCGTTGCCTAGTTCCGGGTTTAGGGCACGCAGATCGGACAGAACTCGCAGTTCAGCTGAACTCGCATGATTTCAAGCCAGCATTTTAGTCCGACTTTGGGGGTGATTTCACAGACACCTGTGCGGGTTCCTGCACAGATGTCTATAAAAGTCGCCAAAAGTAGTACAGAAACTACTTTTAGGAATCGGTGCAGCGCCGCAAAGCCGGTGTCGCACCAATTTGGACGGTGAAATTGCCGGCGTGTCAAATCGCATGTCAAACCGGATCAATGTGAACGTGGGCTTAACCATGTCCATTCTGAGGACATACCTGTACGTCCTTGAGAACAAGTGGTTATACCGGGATCGTGGCTCAAAAGGGGCCCCCTCTCCCCCCTCCCCCCTCCCCACCTGCTGCCTTTTCCAGTCTCTTCCGTTCCACCGGGGAGCCTAGGACAGCTACACTCAGTTGCAGACAGAGGACAAGGAGGAACATCCATTCTTCCCCCTTCTTCAATGACAAAGGATCCCGGAAGAGACGTGTATTATATCACTTCCAGATTCAGTTGTGTGTTTGAAGCAGGGATCCTCAAACTACCTCCCTCTAGCTGTTGCAGAACTACACATCCCATGAGGCATTGTAAAACCCTGACATTCATGGACATGACTACTGTAGGCATGATGGGAATTGTAGTTCCTGAACAACTGGAGGACCATAGTTTGGAGACTCCCTGGACCCAGATCTCTCAATAAAGAGTACCTGTCACTGTTCTTGCTATCACAACACATAGTTGCCAATATTTGAAAAAGATTTCCAGGGACACTTTACAGCACAGCTGTCAATTACTTACTTGAAAATGTACCACGCCCACTTCCATGAAGCTCCGCCCACTCCCCGTAATTAATCTCCGCCTACTTATCATCAGATTACAGGTTCTACTCAATAAAGAGAGAATTACAGGAAACTGAAAAGGGAATTTCAAACTTAAGGCCAAATTAGCAGAGTTGGAATAATTCTCCCATTCAGCTTCACTACTTCTGCCTAAAGTTTAAAATTCTCATCACAATTCCCTGCAATTCTCTCTTTATTGAGTATGCCTTTATAATTAAATCATTCTCAGCACAGAGGAATCTATTAGCTGCTGGATCACAGACACAGAAAGCTCTTTTCTTATTTTAGATGTGAATAAAACTCTGTATTTTGACTAATTGCAGCATTAAATGTATGTTTAAAAGAAATCACAGTCAGTACCTTCTCAACAGCAGCTGCTCCCAAACGGCAGGCGCGTGTGTCAGGGCTGGGGCTTTGGAAAGGATGTGAGCGGGAGCTCATACAGACCTGCACTGAGCCAGGTGACCCGAGCGATGACGTCACGCGACCCCGCAATCACGTGTCACGGAAGTGCTTCGGTGAAAGTGCATTTGCGGGGACAGTCCCGGCAGAGTAAATTACCTGGGACAGGTTCCTATTTGCCGGGACTGTCCCGGCAAAAACGGGACAGTTGGCAAGTATGACAACAGATGTTGTTCATCCCTTGAGATAGCAATAAAGTTGAATCAAAAAAATTAAAGACAAATTTGAGATATGGGACCATACTTTTATCCCTCGATTTTGGTACTACTGTATGCCTTTACTGTTCTTGATTGCCTCAACAATGTAAAATAATATACTAAATTGGATTACTTTATTTTGTAAAAGTAATAAAAAACAAATGAAACAGAAAAAAAAAAAGGAAATTAAAATGTAAAAAACAAATTAAAAATAAATGATAAAATATATTTAAAAAAAATGTAAAATACTCTTTTAACCCTGTGCTCACAAATGCGATAGTAGGGACTGTACACATACTGTATTGAAACAGTGATTGCATCACACAGGTGAGGTATCTCCACTAACGAGTGAGAGCAATCATTTTAGCACCAGAACTTTATGCTGTTTAGCTCTAAACTGTGGGGCTAGGTTCACATCCATGCGTCTGGCTGCGGGTGCGGGAATCGCATCTGTTTTCACACCTGCAACCACCTGCAGCCATATCGTGCTGCTCTAAGGAAACATTCGGGGCTTCCATTCATTTTAAATGCCACCCCCACGCATCTCAGCCTGCAGCGCATTTTTGAGCGCAGGGACCAGAAGGAAAATGGCATGGTCAAAAGACCATGGCATTTCCATGCCGCCGCATTTTTGAAAAGATGCATGCACCTTTTTCTTGCGAAAAAATGAATGGGCTGCGGCACCCGCGCCAACTCAGGCCGCTACCACACATAGGTGTGAACCTAGCGTAAAGGCTTTCTTTTAAATCGTTTGCCTATGGAGATTTTTAGGTACTGTAGTTTGTCATCATCTCACAGGTGTACAAAAGTTTTAAATCCTGACATGTTTGGTATCTATGTACTCGACGCAACATCATCTTTTATATTTTACCAAAACATTGGGTATTATATTTTGTGTGCACTAAAATTCTTTTAAGTGTATTTTTTCCTGAAAATTTGCGTTTGATAAACAGCAAATATCGTGTGACATAAAAAATTGCAACAGTTACTATTTTTTTTCCCTGGGTCTCTGCTTCCAGAAAATATATCATGTTTGCAGGTTCTAAGTAATTTTCTAGCAAAAAAAAAAAAATGTAGATTTTTACATACTGTATATGTGAAAAAATGTCAGAATTAGCACAAAAGGCAAGTGGTTAATTGAGTTGTCATGGGACGCTATACAAGTATCCTAACCCGACAAGGGTTAATAAGTACTGTTTATTCAAGTCAAGTGCTGTTATTACAGCTCTAAATGTTTTATTTTCAGCCCTGTTCTCTATCAAAACTCTCCCAAAGAACATTTTTATTTATTTTTTTCCCTTACAAAGAATAGAGACTTCCATGCAGTGTATAAATGGCGCTGATGGGACAGAATCAGCCTGGAGCTCTGATGATCCAGACCGTGAGAGCTTAACAGAAGATATAATTAGCACAATAGACGCGGTTCATGCACGACCCAAGGAGATAAGTCATTGCCAACCTTGGTGCCTGTAGTGCTTGTCTGACTGCACCCACAGGAACTGACCGTCATAGGACTGAGCGCAAACATATGTACAAAGAGTTCACCTCTCGTCAAAGAATAGGACGTCATCAGGATATCCGAGGACCAAACTGTCTGTTACCTAAACAATATAGCCAATAGGACAGGGTGTGGGAAAAGCAGCATTGTGTAACTGAAACCACTTAAAGGATATGTTTGTTTGTTTCAGTTTCTTTATATTTTTGGGTGCAAAAGGGATCAACTTGAAAAAAATGACATGCCGATTTGCGTTACAGTAGAATCAAGGTGGGGTACAGTGTATTAATTGCATTGGCTCATATCCCAGGCAGAGTCGTGCCTGGGACAGCTTATGAATAATAATAGGTTGGATGGTACTGGCTCTCAAGGGATAGATAACATTACTCAATGGAGCTAAGGTCGTTTTTTTGTAATGGGAGCAACAAATAATAATACATTTCCAGGATACATGTAATCATTAAAATAATAATACTGACCTTCAGCACTAACATCTTGTTAGTATCTCCATACTACACAATGACAAGTGATAAATAGGCCCCAGGGTTGCTGTCTGGAAACATGATACTGGTACTTCCATGTGGCTATTGCAGGCCATTCAATTTATATATACAACTTGCAGGACTTGGATACAGTCTGTCTAGAGCAGTGTTTCTCAACCTTTTTTCAGTTGAGACACCCTTTAACATTATGGTCTCTAGGCACCCCATTCTAAAATGTAAAAAATGATTCTATTAGCTTAAAATAATGCAGCAACATCCACATGTAGGACACCCAATGTTACAGGTGATTTATTCTTCCAAAGCAAATACATTTTTGGTACTGACTAGTATTCCAATGTTTCTCTTCTCCCTCAATTTCTCTCCATCAGTCAGGTAATGTTACCCCAGTGTTGAGGGAGAGGGGCACAGGAGGGTCAAACAAGGATGCTGTGGAGGCAACAGACATCCTCCTTATTAACTGATGATGTCATTGGTTGTTAGGATGCCAGTGTCTAGAATACTGTAGTGGTGCATAATAAAAACCCATGGCTTTGTGTAACAAAAAGGCAGGCTTCATCCACCTGCTGGCTTGTTTACAGTTTTTGATAAATTTTTCGGCATTTTGCCAAGGCACCTCTGAAGAAACCTCAAGGCACCTGGTTGAAAAAGGCTGGTCTAGAGAAGGACATCATCCATGTCTAGGCAGATAAGGCAGACTGATTGTTTTAAAGCTGGCCACTAAGGCCGCCATAGACGGTTTAAATCTTGGCTGGTTCAGCAAGAACCCGCCGAGATTTAAACCTTGTACGGGCAGGCTCAAATGTACCAAGTTGATCGATTGATCAACATGGGTACTGCCATATTTACTTGTGATTATTGCTAGCAGCTGCTATAGCCACTATCGATAATCACTGTCTTCTCCCAGCGGGGAAGGCTTCCCCTGCCGGGAGAATGACAATGTTTCGGCAGGAGGGATTTACTTGTCAGCACTGTCTGTGTTGATGGGGTAATTGTGCGAATTTTCTTGGCATTTCCCATGGTTGCAGGAAAGTAATTCAAACCATAAGCTTGCCTCATCCTACAATCTGATTGTGTTCCAGCCATAGATGGTTCAAAACTCAGCCCGCTCAGGACCTGGAAACCCATGCGTATGGCACAGGAGATACATTTCTAAATACCCCCCATGCAGACCCCAAGGCTAATATTTTTAGTTATTTTAGTGCTTGCCAATTGCTATTATAGCCAGCAAAGATTAATTGAATGTGTGTGTGTGTGTGTGTGTGTGTGGGGGGGGGGGGGGGGTATAGATCAAAGTTGTGTACTGTTGGAGGGTATCATCCTTGTTTCAAATATATTGGGAACAGAAAGGGCAAGTAGGACTTTAAATATCCCTTCAAAGTACACACAAGTACACAACTATATATATATATATATATATAAAAATACAACATATTTTATTAGTTATTTGACAATAAAAAGTGTTCAAACATATAACATATGAAAAATGAGCTTGCATATTGATTCTACCAAATATAGCCACCATAGAGTTGCATGGTATATGACTGAGATCTAGAATAGAGGTCTACACGTTTCGCTGGACTACCGCTTCTTCAGGACCACCTAGCTCTCGGGGGAACCATAGAGATTGTTTTTTAGCGGCAATATGCCGGGTATATTGACCAGTTTGTGAAAGTGCGAGGGAAAACGTACATATGTGGTTGAATCTCACCAGCCCATGAGAGGGGACCACAGGGAGCATACAACTGCTGTCTAGAAGATCATAAAAGACAAACAATACCTCTTCAATCTGTAGTGTCCAGAGTCAGAATGAAGGAAAATAAAAAGGATTGGGTAGGGATAAACCTAAACTAAGTTTTTTCCTATCCAATTCATTTCATTTTCATTCGTTCTGACTCTCAACACTACAGATTGAAGCGGTATTGTTTGTCTTTGACTATCTTCTAGACAGTAGTTTCATGCTCCCTGTGGTGCCCTCTCAGGGGCTGGTCACTCTCCAATGGGCTGGTGGGACTTGACCACATATGTATGTTTGCCCTCTCACTTTCACAAACAGGTCAAGAAACCCGGCATATTGCCGCTGAAAAGAAACAAGCTCTATGGTTCCTCGAGAGCTAGGCGGTCCCAAAGAAGCGGTACTCCCGCGAAACGTGTAGACCTCTATCCTATATCTCGATCATTTACCATGCAACTCCATGCGGCTATATTAGGTAGACTCAATATGCAAGCTCATTTTTCATATTTTTTGTATGTTTTAACACTTTTTTTATTGTCAAATAACTAACAAAATATTTTGTAATTTTATATACGCTATTGTAGTTGTGTGTACTTTGGAGGAGAATTTAAAGTCCTGCTTGCCCTTTCTATTCCCAATTGCTATTATAGGTATTTTAGTTTTTAGTGGTTGCCAATTGAATAACATGCTTGGTTGTTATTATTCTCTGGTGCATAGCATGCTATCCCTACCAGAAATGGATATACAATCAAACAAATAATAAGATGTTAAACCTGAAGTATAATCTGCTTATATTAGCCTTTCTTGGCTTTTCTATCCTTATCAACATGCTAATGGAAGGTTTAAATAAAACCTGTTTTCCCTAATACTTTATTTTAGACCCAGTGATGTCATCACTAGGTCTCTGTGCATTCCTATGCAATGCAGGCAGAATAGGGCTGGTGGGAGGGGCTGGCAGGGTGTTGTAAATAACTTCCGGAAAACATCACAGTGCCCTGCCTCAGTATCAAGAGCCCTCAACAGTGATGCAAGCAGTGGGCTGGCACTGGGGAGGAGTTATCATATTCCTTAGATGAGTGGAAGTTAGTCTTAAGAAGTGGGCATCCCTAGCTATGCTGTATTTGCCTGCAGAGATAACATCCACATTTCATCATGAGCCTCCATAATTGAAAGAACTGACTCTTAGTTAATGGGGGGGGGGGGGGGGGGGCTGGGACAGTCAGACTAGGGAGGAAAGTGCTAGACATCCTGGCGATAGTGGGGTCTCTATCTGATTTGTTGCATCCCCTAATGCAGATTGTGAGAAGCTCACAGTGTGCGGTGAATCAGAGTAAGAATGTTTAACAGAAGGAGATTGTACAACTGTAAAAGACTGAAGGTAGGGCTGGGGTTCAGCTTTGGACCATTGAACTCCCCTTTAAGCCTATAGGAATAAACCAGTATTATCGGAGCCTTTGGCAGGGTCCTGTGTGAAGTGATCACAGCCCCAGGTTATCAGCAGGGTGTTCATGGAGTTGTTTAGAGTTTGATGTTCTGGGTCATCGGCAAAGCAGTTGGAGAGACGGCGTGAGTGTGGGCCAAATTACACAAAGCGAGATTGGAACGTAAATCCAGATAAAATTCATCAGAATAGTTCTCATAGTGAAGAATTTTGGCAAAGTTACACAAAACCACTCTCTGTATTCCTGCATAGCTGTGGATTGCATGATATCAAAGCTGAATTCCTTTATGTCATTTTCACAGTGTTCTAACCACTAGGGGTCACTGCTGTATGAATGACTGAAGCTACATAGAATACTCCTTTACCCAATGGAAATGCAGGTTTTCATGCTCTGTAAGGGCTAAGTTACAAGGGTGAGTTTTTAAAGATGTAACCAATCTGGGCGACTTGCTAAAGCATTGCGTAACATTTATCTATCACAAGTACTTATATAGCACTGTAAATTTACACAACGCTTTACACTTAGCCACCGTGCTGCCCAACATAATACCTACAATTTCTATTTTTTTTCTTAAAGCTGAACTCCAGGCAGCCATAAAAGACACAAATTACCCACCATCAGCCCCTTCCGGTCCCTGTACAGTAGAGCTCATACTGAGGAAGAAGCAGGAGAATGAGCCATTCAGGTCTGCTGCAATGCATAAAGTGCTAACATGAAAAATGCTGATGGGAGGAAAAAGCAACAGAGATAAGCTCATCACTGTGTATCATGAGCAGCTGACATTTTTCTCATTAAATACAGCTGTCACATTTTTATCCTTTTTTTCTCATTGCAGTGCTGCAGATCTCTTCCAGCCTTTTTCAGTCACTTCCGGTCTGCATGCACTTGTTCCAGCACTGGTTGCCTTGAACCCACGTCCTGATCAATGGTGTCTGTGTAATAGGCCTTGGCATAGTCATTTGTCAGTCTCCATCATCCCAAAAGTCCATTTAGGGTCTAGTTCAGGCCCTTCCTGGGGTCCATCCCTCAATTGTGCTATTGTGATGTTACTTTTTCCCATGCTTTCCCAAGCAAGATTAAAGTGTAACTCCACTTTTGTTGAGAAAAAAAACATTCCCCTCTGGGTGATCTCCGTACATTGCAGGGATTTTGACAAACTTTGTTGCAGATTCCTACCTTTTGTTATTCTGAAGAAATCACTGTGTGTTTTTCTGTGCCCATGTGCACAAGTGAGTTTAATGGGAGTGGTTTCTTAATTATTAATCAGCTGCGGCACCTGCAGAGCTCTAAAGAGGAAGATTGCAGGGTCTGCATCCCTTTTAATATGCTTTCCTATTGGGAGTAGCTCACCAAAAATAACATTCTTGTTGCAGGGGATGCCTGATATCTGACTTGTATCTTAGAGTAGACTTCTGGGAAATTGGTGAGCCAATCACACAAGCAGAAAATGATGTTTCTGGGGTGTGCTCAGTGCACATTCTGTGTACAGAACAGCTCCAGGTAGCCATATTGCTTTGCATTTTCAGAAAATGACACAGCTGCAGCTTGAAAAGGAAAGGTAATTTTTAATACATTCAATTACAATATGACTATGTCGCAATTGTATACGCTATATTATGTTTTTAATTTGATATTTTTTTCCCACAAAAGTAGAGTTACCCTTTAGGGCCTCTTGCACACAAACATAATAATTTACTGATATATTTATATCTGTAGGATCTTCAAGTAGTGATTATAATATTCGCTCATCGCTCTGCACCTATGGGAGTAGTTATTATTAACAACTGCTAAACACTTATCTAAGTTCCCAGCTGGGAAAAGTGAGGTAATCTAGAAATGTTTAGGCAGTGCAGCACTAAAAAATGGATCTCCTTCCTAGATAGGTGCTAGATAGAGAGATAATTTTAGCTCTGTCTGCCTGTCAGAGGAGCAGCAGGCAAAATCTATATTGCACTCTGCTTATCAGGGAGCAGGATCTGTGATTCATCTGGTCTCAGGGAGTGTCCCCAGATGATCCAATGGGGAGGCACAATTGGATGCTGGAGGAAACCTGGCCAATGACACACAGGCTTTTGGTACTGTCCCAGGGATTGGCAGAGACTGGTTGTCTCGGTGAATTGTGGGGCAGGGTATAAAAAGCCACGGACACATGAGGTAGAGGTCTTTTGGCGGGAAGAAAAGTCCCAGAAGGAGGGTGGCGGCTGCCTCCTCTTCTGTAGCAGTTGGTGTACAGTCACAGGCAGTCGGCCTGGTGAACTAGCAGTGTGGAGCTGAGCCCAGAGGTCCAGGAGAGCTGACGGGAGGAGTTGGGGCACTGTGAGAATCTGGAAAGCAGTATCGTGAGTACAGAGGATTCTGCCCAGGAAGGGGACCACTCTGGGGAGTATAGTCGGTGGACGGGTGTCAGCCCTCATCTTCATTCAAGTGGCAGGATGAAGTGCAGGATGAAGTAGCGGCCTTGCCGCATTCTCAAGCTAGAAGTCCTCTGAACAGTGGCGGCTGGTGCTCAAAATTTTTGGGGGGGGGCTCAAAAAGAAAAATTTGCGGCAAAAAACGCTGTAAAAAATTGCGTGACTTTGACCAACTTGAGAACCATCTTATACCAGGCCGCTGTGTGCCATTTACTATTAATAAATATATAGTGCCAGCCAGGCCAGCAGCCTGCTTAGCAGTGTACACAATATAAGACAGCGCAGGCCAGGCCAATTACATTGTACACAGGTAAAGTGCTATGCCAAGTTAGCATAGCACTTTACCTGATGTACAATGTAATTGGCCTGGCCTGCAGTGTCTTATATTGTGTACACTGCTAAGCAGGCTGCTGGCCTGGCACTATATATTTATTAATAGTAAATGGCACACAGCGGCCTGGTAGAAGATGGTATAAAACTCAGTAAAATTATTAAAACAGAAAGTTAATATTCTGAAGAGGAGTAATTGTCCTATGAAAATCAATGCCATTTAAAAAGTAAAATAATTTAGAGCCTGCACACTGAATTCTCATAAATTAGTAAAGGTCTGCACATGAAGTAACTCCAACACAGATATATACTGTACACAGGCTGTTAATATTTATAGGCCACAGATACCCTGTGTATGTAGGCCTTAGACATGACCAGCGTGCCATGCCCCCATCAATGCATTGCCCCCATCATTGACTTCTGCCACTGTCAGTCTAAGCATGTGAGAGAGAAAGGAGAGGACGCACTGACAGTGCTGCGAGAAGCCGGAAACCGGAAGCAGGAACTTGTGTGTGTGTGTGCGGGCAGGCAGCGTGTGCTGTGTGCAGAGAGAGGAGGAGGAGAAGGTGCTGCGGGGGGAGCCGGTGCGGGAGATCTCGGGGGAACAGAGGTGTCCGATGACTGAAGGGGAGGATCATCTGAGCAGCGGCAGCAGCGGCAGAGGAGGACCAAGAGGGACTGAAGGACTGAGTTCCCCCGCCCACCCCTCAGAAGAGCGGCAGCGTCCGGGCTAGAACCCCCCCTCCCCCCCTGAAAGGAAGCGGCGGCGAGCGGTGCGGGAACCCCCTCCCCACAGAGAGGAGCAGAGGAGACTAGCTGACTGGGAAGTGACCGAGGGAGGGGGGTGCTGACAGGAGACTGACCGACAGAGAGAGGAATCACCGCCAGGAACTGCTAGTGACAGGCTTAAAGGGACACACACTAGGTAAGTAAGACTGGTGACTGAGATTGAACAGTGACTGAGGGTGTAGTGTAGTACCTGAGTATCTGTGAGTACCTATTGCTACCTGAGTGTCTGGGAGTACCTATTGCTACCTGAGTGTCTGGGAGTACCTATTGCTACCTGAGTGTCCTGTGAGTGTTGTGCGTCTGGCAAGGCTGTGCGACTGAGTGTTGTGCGTCTGACCGGGCTGTGTGACTGAGTGTTGTGCGTCTGACCGGGCTGTGCGACTGAGTGTTGTGCGTCTGTCCGGGCTGTGCGACTGAGTGTTGTGCGTCTGACCGGGCTGTGCGACTGTGAGTGTTGTGCGTCTGACTGGCCTGTGCGACTGTGAGTGTTCTGCGTCTGACCGGGCTGTGCGACTGTGAGTGTTGTGCGACTGACCGGCTGTGAGATTGTGAGTGTTGTGCAACTGAGTGTCAAGCGAGTGTAGCGGAGTACCAGAGGGTGAGAAGGTAGAGTTAGGAAGCCAGGAAATAGCCACATAGGATAGACTTAAATCGCTGAATCCCCATTAGATTAGATTAGTAGGTACAATGCCCGGCGGGTGTGGAGATGCGACTCGGTGTACATCTTGTGATATGTATGCGTTCCTTGGTCATACGATCGAGGGCGAGTACAAATGCGCAAAATGAAAGCACGTTGCTTCCCTGGAAGCTCAGGTCCTGAATCTAGGGAAGCAGCTGGCAACACTGAGACGAATGTCCATACCGGAGGAGAGCCAGGATCGTACAAGTCAGGTGCAGGCAGGGGTCTGCACAGAGGTGGGCGGAGTATTGGAGGTGCAGGCTTCAGAGCAGAGTAGAGGGGTGACAGTTAGGAGGGGTAGAAGGGGACAAGGCAAGGAGGCTGATCCTGGGCTGGAGCACCCCAATAGATACGCCCCGTTGTGTGATGTTGGGGAAACCAGTCAGGGACCAGCATTGCTGGAGCAGAGTGACGCCCCTAGCTGCCAGGGGAAGAACTCTTCCAGTGAGGCCGGGAGAAAGGGAAAGGAAAGACAGGTGCTGGTGGTAGGGGACTCAATTATTAGAAGGACAGACAGTGTAATCTGTGACAAAGACCATGTGCGCCGAACAGTCTGTTGTTTGCCGGGCGCTCGGGTTCAGCACATCGCGGATCGGGTGAACACATTATTGGGTGGGGCTGGGGAAGACCCAGCTGTCATGGTACACGTGGGTACCAATGACATAGGCAGAGGAAGATGGAGAGTCCTAAACGATTTCAGGGACTTAGGCGCTAAGTTGAGGACTAGGACCTCCAAGGTAGTATTTTCCGAAATACTACCTGTACAGTGCCTTGCGAAAGTATTCGGCCCCCTTGAACTTTGCAACCTTTTGCCACATTTCAGGCTTCAAACATAAAGATATAAAACTGTATTTTTTTGTGAAGAATCAACAACAAGTGGGACACAATCTTGAAGTGGAATGAAATTTATTGGATATTTCAAACTTTTTTAACAAATAAAAAACTGGAAAATTGGGCGTGCAAAATTATTCAGCCCTTTTAGGTTAATACTTTGTAGCGCCCCCTTTTGCTGCAATTACAGCTGTAAGTCACTTGGGGTATGTCTCTATCAGTTTTGCACATCGAGAGACTGAAATTTTTGCCCATTCCTCCTTGCAAAACAGCTCGAGCTCAGTGAGGTTGGATGGAGAGCGTTTGTGAACAGCAGTTTTCAGTTCTTTCCACAGATTCTTGATTGGATTCAGGTCTGGACTTTGACTTGGCCATTCGAACACCTGGATATGTTTATTTGTGAACCATTCCATTGTAGATTTTGCTTTATGTTTTGGATCATTGTCTTGTTGGAAGACAAATCTCCGTCCCAGTCTCAGGTCTTTTGCAGACTCCATCAGGTTTTCTTCCAGAATGGTCCTGTATTTGGCTCCATCCATCTTCAAATCAATTTTAACCATCTTCCCTGTCCCTGCTGAAGAAAAGCAGGCCGAAACCATGATGCTACCACCACCATGTTTGACAGTGGGGATGGTGTGTTCAGGGTGATAGCTCTGTTGGTTTTACGCCAAACATAACGTTTTGCATTGTTGCCAAAAAGTTTGATTTTGGTTTCATCTGACCAGAGCACCTTCTTCCACATGTTTGGTGTGTCTCCCAGGTGGCTTGTGGCAAACTTTAAACAACACTTTTTATGGATATCTTTAAGAAATGGCTTTCTTCTTGCCACTCTTCCATAAAGGCCAGATTTGTGCAGTATACGACTGATTGTTGTCCTATGGACAGAGTCTCCCACCTCAGCTGTAGATCTCTGCAGTTCATCCAGAGTGATCATGGGCCTCTTGGCTGCATCTCTGATCAGTCTTCTCCTTGCATGAGCTGAAAGTTTAGAGGGACGGCCAGGTCTTCGTAGATTTGCAGTGGTCTGATACTCCTTCCATTTCAATATTATCGCTTGCACAGTGCTCCTTGGGATGTTTAAAGCTTGGGAAATCTTTTTGTATCCAAATCCGGATTTAAACTTCTCCACAACAGTATCTCAGACCTGCCTGGTGTGTTCCTTGTTCTTCATGATGCTATCTGCGCTTTAAACGGACCTCTGAGACTATCACAGTGTAGGTGCATTTACATGGAGACTTGATTACACACAGGTGGATTCTATTTATCATCATTAGTCATTTAGGTCAACATTCAGAGATCCTCACTGAACTTCTGGAGAGAGTTTGCTGCACTGAAAGTAAAGGGGCTGAATAATTTTGCACGCCCAATTTTTCAGTTTTTTATTTGTTAACAAAGTTTGAAATATCCAATAAATTTCGTTCCACTTTATGATTGTGTCCCACTTGTTGTTGATTCTTCACAAAAAATTACAGTTTTATATCTTTATGTTTGAAGCCTGAAATGTGGCAAAAGGTCGCAAAGTTAAAGGGGGCCGAATATTTTCGCAAGGCACTGTACCTCGAGCCACACAAGAGAGGCAGCGGGAGATTAGGGAAGTTAACAAGTGGCTGAGGAGCTGGTGTAGTAAGGAGGGTTTTGGGTTCCTGGAGAACTGGGCCGACTTCTCAGTCGGCCACCGGCTCTTTGGTAGGGACGGATTGCACCTAAATGGGGAGGGTGCAGCCGTACTGGGTGAGAAGATGGCCACAAAGTTACAGGGGCTTTTAAACTAGGTGATGGGGGGGAGGGTACAGATGTAGAATTAGCCAGTGGAAAGCAAGTTTCAGAGGGCAGAAATGGGGACATTAGCGGTAGGGTGTTCGGAGCTCCTAAACCCAGGGTGGGTTTGGGGAAAAATCAAGAGAGCAGCCTCATAACAACAAATGAGGATATATGTAACCGATCAAAATTAAGAGGTTTGTATACCAATGCCAGAAGCCTGGCCAACAAGATGGGAGAGCTGGAGCTGCTGATGTTTGAGGAGGACTTAGATTTTGTGGGGATAACTGAGACTTGGTTTGAGAGCTCCCACGACTGGATGGCGACCATTCAGGGGTATTCCCTTTATCGCAGGGATAGAGAAGGTAAAAAAGGGGGAGGGGTATGTCTGTATATTAAGAACAGTATACAGGTAAATATGAGGGATGATATTAATAATGGAGCTATGGATGAGGCAGAATCCCTATGGGTAGAGCTTCAAAGGGAAGGCACGGTGGGGAAGGTAATATTGGGCGCATGCTATAGGCCCCCCAACCAGAGGGAGGAGGGTGAGGCGGACCTCATGTTACAGATAGGATTGGCAGCAAGGATGGGAAATGTCATTATAATGTGGGACTTTAATTATCCAGATATGGACTGGGCAGATGGAACCGCGCACTCAGCCAAGGCTAGGCAGTTCCTAAATGTTTTGCAGGACAATTTCATGGGTCAGATGGTGAATGCACCGACAAGAAACAATGCGGTACTTGACCTACTGATTACCAACAATACAGACCTGCTCACGGATATAGAAATACGGAACAACTTAGGAAACAGTGACCATAGGTCAATTGGTTTCAGTATTCATTACAGTAATAGGAAACACAAGGGTAATATAAGGACACTGAATTTCAAAAGAGCCAATTTCCCTAAACTGCGCTCGCTGCTAGAAAATATCAAATGGGATAGAACCCTGGGAACAAAGAACACGGAGGAAAAATGGGAGTGCTTCAAGAGCATACTTAACAAGGGGATTGGCCAGTGCATTCCAAAGGGAAATAAATTTAAAAGAGCAAAACTAAACCCTGGGTGGCTAAACTCCAACATAAAAATGTATATTAGTGCTAAAGAAAAGGCCTTCAAAAAATACAAGGCTGAGGGGTCATTGGCAGCATTTAAGCATTACAAAGAGTGTAATAAGAAATGTAAAGATGAAATCAGGGCGGCTAAAATAAAACACGAGAGACATATATAGCGGAGGAGAGTAAAAAGAACCCCAAGAAGTTCTTTAAGTATATAAACAGTAAGAAAGCGAGGCCAGAACACATTGGCCCCATAAAAGATGACAAAGGAAATATGGCCACTGAGGACAGAGAAAAGGCGGAAGTGTTAAATAATTTCTTCTCTTCAGTCTTCACAAAAGAATCGAGGGGCTACACGAACCTTGCTTGTAAGGCCGAACTAAATAATACACCTCAGGAAGTGCCGCCATGGCTAACTGAACATAGACTTAGAGCTAAACTAGAGAAACTTAACATAAATAAATCCCCGGGACCGGATGGCTTGCACCCGAGGGTTCTTAATGAGCTCAGCCAGGTGATTGCCAGACCATTATTCTTGATCTTTAAGGATAGTTTACAGACGGGTATGGTGCCAGCTGATTGGAAAAAAGCCAATGTGGTACCAATATTTAAAAAGGGGCCGAGATGTATCCCGGGTAACTATAGGCCGGTCAGCCTAACATCAGTAGTCTGCAAAATTTTGGAGGGGATGTTAAGGGACCACATACAAGACGTTAGTAATGAAAACGGTATTATAAGTAGTAATCAGCATGGATTCATGAAAAATTGTTCGTGCCAAATCAATCTATTAACCTTCTACGATGAAGTGAGCTGCCACCTAGATAAGGGAAAGCCTGTGGATGTGGTGTATCTGGACTTTGCAAAGGCCTTTGACACCGTTCCCCACAAACGCTTACTGTACAAACTAAGGAAGGTAGGTATGGACCATAAGGTGAGTACCTGGATAGAGAACTGCCTCCAGGGGAGAGTCCAGAGGGTGGTGATTAATGGGGAGTACTCGGATTGGGCGGGTGTGGAAAGTGGGGTCCTCCAGGGTTCTGTCCTGGGACCAATCCTGTTTAATTTATTCATAAATGATCTAGAGGAGGGGATATCTAGTACAATCTCAGTATTTGCAGATGATACTAAATTAGGCATGCCAATATCTTCTATGCAGGATGTGGAAACCTTGCAAGCGGACCTGAACAAAATAACGGGGTGGGCAACTACATGGCAGATGAGGTTTAATGTTGAAAAATGTAAAGTAATGCACCTGGGGGCCAGAAACCAGAAAGCAAGCTACTCACTAGGGGGGAAACCTCTGGGTGAGTCTAGGATGGAAAAGGACTTGGGGGTACTGGTAGACAACAAGCTTGGCAGTGGCATGCAATGCCAAGCCGCTGCAAGCAAAGCCAACAGAATACTGGGATGTATAAAAAAGGGGATTCACTCCAGAAATAAAGAGATTATTCTCCCACTCTACAAGACTCTGGTCCGGCCACATCTGGAGTATGCTGTCCAGTTCTGGGCACCGGTCCTCAGGAAGGATGTGCTGGAACTGGAGAAAGTCCAGAGAAGGGCAACAAAAATGATTAGGGGAATGGAGGACATCAGCTATGAGGAAAGGCTAGAAGCACTGAACCTATTCTCTCTGGAGAAGAGACTATTGAGGGGGGATATGATATCAATGTACAAATACTGTACTGGCGACCCTAGCATAAGGAACAAACTATTCAGAGAAAGGAGATACAATAAGACACGTGGCCACTCACTAAAACTAGAGGAAAGGCGGTTTAACCTTAAAGTGCGTAAGGGGTTCTTCACTGTAAGAGCGGTAAGGATGTGGAATTCTCTTCCACAAGCAGTTGTATCAGCAGGGAGCATTGATAGTTTCAAAAAACTATTAGATGGGCACCTTAGAGACCACAACATACAGGGGTATACAATGTACGGTTAAAAGCAAACACGCACACACATCATAGGTTGAACTGGATGGACTGATGTCTTTTTTCAACCTCACTAACTATGTAACTATGTAATGCAGTGACCAGCTTGCATGCCCCCATCAATACAGAGACCAGCGTGTGTCAGTGCCATCTTAACCACTTAAGCCCCAGCCCTATTTCGGACACTTTTTGTTTACAAGTTAAAACCAGTATTTTTTCCTAGAAAACTACTTAGAACTCCCAAACATTTTATATATTTTTTTAGCAAAGACTCTGGAGAATAAAATGTCGGTCATTGCAAAATTTTTTGTCACGCGGTATTTGCGCAGCGGTCTTTAAAACGCCATTTTTTTGGAAAAAATTAGAAAAATCACATTTCACTGCATTTAAAAAATACTAAACAGTAAAGTTATCCCATTTTTTTTGTATAATGTGAAAGATGATGTCACGCCGAGTAAATAGATACCCAACATGTTACGGTTTAAAATTGCGCCCCCCCCCCCCCCCCCCCGTGGGATGGCGACAAACTACGGTCAATAGAGATCTCAATCTGCGACGCTTTAAATTTATTTAACGGTTACTAGTTTAGAGTTAGAGTGTAGCTCTTTTTTTTAAATTATTGCGCACGCTCTGGCTCGCGGCGATACCTCACATGTGGGGTTTGAACAGCGATTTCATTCGCGGCTCGTCTTGCGTATACGTTTTTTTTTTGTGCGCGAGCTAACGGTGACGGGGGCGGCTACATTTTTTTTTTTCCTATTTATTTTTTATTTTTTTTAAACTTTATTACAGGTTTTTTTGAAAAAAAAATCTGATGACTTTTATTACTGTCACAAGCAATGTCAACATCACTAGTGACACCAATATGTAGTGACAGGTACACTTTATGGAGGGATCGAGGGTCTAAAAGACCCTAGACCCCTCCACTACACTTCCCTGTATGCAAAACGCCGAAAACGGCATTTTTGCATACAGCCGTTTTTCAAATCTGCCGCCTTTTGCAGCACAGTAACCCGGAAGTGACGTCATGGACGCCGCCTCCAGGTTACGTCATCTGAGACCCGATCAATGCCGTTTCCGGCATTCATCGGGACTCCATCCAGCCGGCGGACGTGCCGGCTGGGTGCTCGGGGCTCCCGGTGGCTGCTCGGGGCGCCAGTCGGCTTCAAACCACGGTACCGGGATGATGCCTCTAACTAGAGGCATCATCCCGGTATAAACCCGCAAAGTGTACCGACGTACCGGTACGTTAGTATGCGGTAAGTGGTTAAGAGCCTTATAGGCCCCTGGGCAATGCAGTGCACTGGGGCCCCATGCCTACATAATCACCCACGAGAATACACATTACAGGGAACATTATATACTACAAGAGAGTACAACTACTACCTGGAGTATATACCTTACTATATACATATTACAGGGACAAATATATACTACAAGAGACAACTACCTGGAGTATATACCTTACTATATGAATATAACAGGGAACACTATATACTACAAGAGTCTCTTGTAGTATATAGTGTTCCATGTAATATTAATATAGTAAGGTATATCCTCCAGGTAGTTGTCTCTTGTATATATTTGTCCCTGTAATATGTATATAGTAAGGTATATACTCCAGCCTGAGCCTAGTTGTACTCTCTTGTAGTATATATTGGTCCCTGTAATATGTATATAGTAAGGTATATACTCCAGGTAGTAGTTGTACTCTCCTTGTAGTATATAGTGTTCCCTGTAATATGTATATAGACTTGGACCCCTCCTATTTTCAATCTACACCTCCTCTCTGGGTCAGCTGATAGCCTCCCACGGCTTCCAATACCATCTCTACGCTGATGATACCCAAATCTATTTATCCACCCCTCAGCTCTCTCTCTCAGTCTCCACACGTATCACTAATTTACTATCAGATATATCGGTCTTAATGTCTCATCACTTCCTCAAACTCAACCCATCCAAAACCAAGCTTATAATTTTTCCTCCACCACGTGCCCCTTCCCCTGATTTCTCAGTCAATATCGATGGCATTACTATC
Organism: Pelophylax lessonae; assembly: GCF_965119305.1. Lineage (NCBI taxonomy): Eukaryota > Metazoa > Chordata > Amphibia > Anura > Ranidae > Pelophylax > Pelophylax lessonae. Next base: position 509,772,713 of record NC_138771.1, on the reverse strand, counting down.
AGCCCATCCCCGCATGCCAAGGTCTTAGGTGTTGTCCTGGACTCTGAACTCTCCTTTAAACCCCACATCCAATCGCTGTCCAAATCCTGCCGCCTCAGCCTCCGCAACATCTCCAAAATACGCCCCTTTCTAACCAAAGACACAACAAAAATCCTAGTTCACTCTATGGTCATCTCGCGCCTCGACTACTGTAACTCCCTTCTCGTTGGCTTACCTATACACAGGCTATTCCCCCTTCAATCCATCATGAATGCTGCCGCCAGACTCATCCACCTTACCAATCGCTCAGTGTCCGCTGCTCCCCTCTGTCAAGCCCTCCACTGGCTTCCGCTCACCCAACGAATTCAATTCAAAATACTAACAACATCTTACAAAGCAATCCACAGCTTAGCCCCCAGCTACATCACTAGCCTAGTCTCAAAATACCAACCTAATCGCTCTCTTCGATCCTCTCAAAACCTCCTGCTCTCTAGCCCCCTCGTCACCTCCTCCCATGCTCGCCTCCAGGACTTTTCCAGAGCCTCTCCAATCCTATGGAACTCCTTACCCTTATCTGTCCAATTATCTCCTACTCTATTAGCTTTTAGGCGGTCTCTGAAAACCCTCCTCTTCAGAGAAGCCTATCCTACCAACACCTAATAAATGTACCTCCATTTCCTCCATCAACCCATCCCCTACGGTTATTGCCATTTGTTTCACTTGACCCTCCCTTCTAGATTGTAAGCTCTAACAAGCAGGGCCCTCTAGTTCCTCCTGTTTTGAACTGTATTGTAACTGTATTGTCTTCCCTCACATTGTAAAGCGCTGCGCAAACTGTTGGCGCTATATAAATCCTGTATAATAATAATATACACATTACAGGGAACACTATATACTACAAGAGAGTACAACTACTACCTGGAGTATATACCTTACTATATACATATTACAGGGACCAATATATACTACAATAGACAACTACCTGGAGGATATACCTTACTATATACATATTACAGGGAACACTAAATACTACAAGAGTCTCTTGTAGTATATAGTGTTCCATGTAATATGTAACTTTAGCAAGTTGTCTTCACCACGTCTAGATGCCTCAATGCATAGAGTTGCTGCCATGTGATTGACTGATTAGCAATTTGTGTTACCAAACAATTGAATAGGTGTACCCTAATAAAGTGGCTGGTGAGTGATACCAACTAATAAACATTCATGTGCAAACCTTCCACTACATAAGGTGTACAATCCAATCAAGTGCTCTCAGTAAAGTGTCCATTTTCTGTGTGTAAACATTCAAATCTTCTCACACTCACATTCAAATACTAACATGTATGCCTTGTGTATACAAAACAGCGCTATTGGCCTGATGCAAGATACCATTCTGCCATTTTCCACATTGCCATTATGGCGACACAAGTGCGATGCGCATTTGCAGTGCGTTTCCCAAAATGCGTGGCAAAACATGCATTTTCTGTGTGGTTTTCCGCGTGTTTAGAAACACGCAAATGTAAATGCAGCCTAATTGGTAATGATACCAAAAATGGTTACACCGCATTCACACTGGTACGACTTGGACCGCGACTTGTCAGCCTGACAAGTCGCGGTCCTCACGCTCCCATTGTGTAGTACAGGAGCCGTTCTAATAGGAGCGACACAAGTCGCTCCGACTTAGAAAAAGGGTCCTGTACTATTTCGGGGCGACCTGGAGGCGACTTGCATTGACTTGTTCGAAAATGTGCAGATGTGAATGCATCTGATGATTAATGACACTCCAGTCACAGTTAGCAGACACTTTTTATTGCTGCATCACAAAACGTGCTACAAATGCACTGAAAAAGCATGCAACCGAAAAAGGCTTCTTTGGGGCATCTGTCGCATGTAGGGCAGTGTATTCTGGGCTGCCCTACACGCGACACACGTTTACACGTGAAAAGTAGGAATGTACGTTTCCACTACACTCAGGTGTGAATGGAATGTGCTTGGGAGGAGAGTTTTTAGGCAGCAAGGATGACCTGGGAGGAGAGGTGAGGGTTAAAAAAAAAAACTGATCTCATCAAAGTCTCATAGGAATTGCTTCAGAAAGAATGCTGATGTGACTTCTGTGAGTAAAGTTGCACTGAAGTTTCATCAAAGTCGCAAGCATGTCGCATACATAGCCACAAGAAAATCCTGTCTGACTAGTGAGAACTGAGCCTGCAGATTTGAAAATGGACACTATAATAAGAGCACTTTTGTGGATTGCACACTTCATGTAATGGAAGGTTTGTGCATGAATGTTTATTATTTGGCATGTATATTGCAAAGCACATATTTTTGAATTATATCAAATATATATATATATATATGTATTGAATGTGGCTTTGAAATCGTGCAACTTCATCCCAAAGGCACAATTTCAAAGCCGCATGTCAGTGTGACTTCAGGTGCTACTTTGAAGACATCTGCACAGCTTCATGCACAGATGTCTATGCAAGTCACACTCGAAATCGCCAAAAGTAGTGCAGGAACTTATTTTTCAAATGAATGCAGCACCGCAAAGTTAGCGTCGCACTAGTTTAAACATGGTCATTGCCGACAATAGGGTGTAACTTGTCATGTGATTTGACCCCTAAAGGGTTAATTCACCATTACCAAAAAAAAATGCCTAAGCGGATAAGGGGCGTCTGTAGATAAAAAGAAACTTTGTAGCTTTGACCAAAGTTGAATGATGCCCTTGCTATAGGTGTAGGCTTTTTTTTTAACCTCTAGAAGCCCGTCTGGAATATTCCTAGAACATTGCTAGGAGAGGCCAAGCTGTTACTATTCACCTTCACTATCACAGGAGCGAGCTCTCAAACACTAAAGCCTCGTACACACGCAACGATTATCGGCCGACCGATCGTCCAACTTTTGTCCAGTATTGTTGTGTTGGTTGAAATGTGCTCTAGACTGCACACAAATTTTCTCGGCCAACAAAAACCAACTTCAGAAGTGATGTCATGTGCTGGTTTACTTTCCATGTGTTTTTTCTTCTCTGAGCATGCCCAGCCTTGCTCATCTGATTTTTGTCTGCCGAAATCTGTACTGACTGACGGAAAATCGGCCGTTTGTGTTGACGGCCAACAAAAATTTTATAGCCTGCACACCAGATTTTGTTCGGCCGAAAAGTTCGAGTCGGTTGTCGGAAGCATCATACTAACAAGCCGACAATCGGACGTTGGCCAAAAATTCACGGCCAACAATCGTTGCGTGTGTACGAGGCATAAGTTCAGAGCTACTGCATCATGGGAAAAAAAGCACATGTGAGGGGGATTTGAATCAGAGAAGGAGCTTGCTCCTGTGATAGTGGAGGTGAACAGTAAGTGCCGGTTCACACTGTTCCGACTTGTCAGGCAACTTGGCCGCCTGACAAGTAACGGACTGTGCTGTGCAATTGGAACCGTTCTAATAGGAGCGACTCCGATTTAGAAAAAGCTTCCTGCACTACTTCGGGGCGACATCGAAGCGACTTGCATTGACTTCAATTATGTGAAGTCGTTGCAAGCCGCGCCGAAGTCGCGGTGCACGGGCGAAGGCATAACTCGCCCGAAGTCGTGTCGCCCTAGTGTGAACCGACACTAAAGCCCCGTACACACAATCAGATTATCGAACGATCTGTCGTCCGTTTTTTGTGGCATGCTAGTCTGATATGGAAAGTGAAGAAGTTATTTTCATACGAATTTTCCCGTACGACAGAATTCTACTTCAGAAGTGATGTCATGCGTTGGATTGCTTTGTATGTGTTCTTTCGTCTCTGAGCATGCCTAGTCTTGCTCTTAAGATTTTTTTCCGTCAAAATCTTTACTAATGAGACAAAAATCGGACGTTGTTTTGATGGACGACAAAAATTATATAGCCTGCACATCAGGATTTTGTCAGCCGAAAAGTCGACTGTCGAAAGCACCATACTAACAATCCGAAAATCGATAGATCGGTCGTTGGACGAATTTTCCCTACAGATTTTCCTATCGTGTGTACGGGCCTTTACAGATAGGCGTCTCTTAGCAATGTCTTTGGCAACATCTCAGGAGTGTTCCAGTCAGGCTTCATGAGGTATGTAAATTGCCTACACCTATAACAAGGGCATTATTCAGATTTATTCAAAGCTGTCTAAAAATAGAGGCAGTTTTATACTGAGGATACTCTTCCTAGAAGTGGGCACCCAGCCAAGACTCCCAAAGCACAATGCAGAATCCTCAATGAGGTCATGAAGAACAGCTAAATGCTTGAAGACATCATTGGAACTGGCAAAGTTTCCTGTTCATGAGTCTACCATACATAAATCTTTGAACAGGCAGTGTACAGGTGCATCTCATAAAATTTGAATATCATCAAAAAGTTAATTTATTTCAGTAACTCAATTCAAAAGTGAAACTCATACAATTTATATAGATGCGTTACACACAGAGTGATATATTTCAAGCATTTCTTTCTTTTAATTTTGATGATTATAGCTTACAGCTAGTGGAAACCCAAAATGTAGTATCTTATAAAATTAGAATATTACGTAAGACAAATAAAAAAATCATCACTGACTGTGGGAACTTCATACTGGACTTGGATTCTGTGCCTCTACACTCTTCCTCCAGACTCTGGGACCTTGATTTACAAATAAAATGCAAAACTTTCCAGAGTCAGTGATGATTTGGGGAGCCATATTATCTGCTGGTGTTAGTCCACTGTGTTTTATCAAGTCCAAAGTCACTGCAGCCCTCTAGCAGGAAATTCTAGAGCACTTCATGCTTCCTTCAGCAGACCAGCTTTATGGAGATGCTGATTTCATTTTCCAGCAGGACTTGGCACCTGCCCACACTGCCAAAAGTACCAATACCTGGTTTAACCGCTTCCATACAGAGCAGTTAGACACCCTTCCTGCCCAGACCAATTTTCAGCTTTCAGCACTCTCACACTTTGAATGACAATTGCTCAGTCATGCTACACTATAACCAAACAAAATTTTTATCATTTTTTTCACACAAATAGAGCTTTCTTTTGGTGGTATTTGATCACAACTGGGGTTTTTTTTTTTTTCGTGATATATGCAAAAAAAGAGCAAAAATTTTGAAAAAAAAACACTTTTTTTTAGTTTCAATTATGAAATTTTGCAAAAAATAAATTTTTCTTCATACATTTGGGCCAAAATGTATACTGCTACATGTCTCTGGTAAAATTAACCCAAATTAGTGTATAATATTTAGTCTGTGTGAAAGTTATTGAGTCTAGAAGCTATGGTACCAATTACTGAAAATTGATCACACCAGATGTACTGACTGCCTATCTCCTTTCTTGAGGCCCTGAAATGTCAGGACAGTACAAATACCGACCAAATGACCCCTTTTTGTAAAGTAGACAGTCCAAGGTATTTAGTAAGAGGCATGGTGAGTTTTTTGAAGTTGTAATTTTTTCCCACAATTCTTGGGAAAATGAAGAAAAAAATTTTTTTTTTTTTTTTTTCCCACAAAGTTGTCAATTTATAAGCTATTTCTAACACATAGCATGTACACAACAAAAATTACACCCAAAAATACATTCTGCTACTCCTTCCGAGTATGGCGATACCACATGTGTGAGACTTTTACACAGCCTGGCCACAAAAAGAGACTCCACGTCCAAGAAGCACATTCAGGCGTTCTAGGAGCATAAATACACATAAAACTTTCTTACTACCTATCACACTTTTCAAGGCCCTAGAGCACCAATACAATGGAAAAGTCCACAAAATGACCCCATTTTGGAAAGCAAACACTCCAACGTATATTCTATGAGGCATTATGGGTCGTTTGAACATATCATTTTTTTCCACAGGTTTTTGGAAAATGTGGGAAAAAAATGAAAACTTTTTTTTTTTACACAAAGTTGTCAATTTATAGGATATTCCTAACACATAGCATGTACACAGCAAAAATGACACCCCAAAATACATTCTGCCACTCCTCCTGAGTATGGCAATACCACATGTGTGAGACTTTTTCACAGCCTAGCCATATAGAGGGGCCGAACATCCAAGGAGCATCATCATGCATCCTAGCCACTTGCCTAGGCCTATTTTTGACATTTGGTGTTTACAAGATAAAATCAGTTGTTTTGCTAGAAAACTGCTTAGAACCCCCAAACATTATATATTTTTTTTAGCAGAGACCCTAGAGAATAAAATGGAGATTATTGCACTATTTTTTATCACACCGTATTTGCGTAGCGGTCTTCCAAACGCAGTTTTTTTGGAAAAAATTCACTTTTTTTAATTAAAAAATAAGAAACCAGGAAAGTTAGCCCAATTTTTTTCCATAATGTGAAAGATAATGTTACGCCGGGTAAATAGATACCCAACATGTCATGTTTCAAAATTGCGCACGCTCACGGAATGGTGACAAACTTTGGTACTTAAAAATCCCCATAGGCGACAATTTAAAAATTTCTACAGGTTGCCATCTTTGAGTTACAGAGGAGGTCTAGGGCTCAAATTATTCCCCTTGCTCTAACGATCGCGGCGATACCTCACATGTGTGGTTTGAACACCGTTTACATATGTGGGCGGGGTTTCTGTATGCATTCGCTTCTGCGCGCGAGCTAACGGGGACAGGGCGCTTTCATTTTTTTTTTTTTACTATTTATTTTATTTATTATTTTTTATTTTTGCACCGTTTAAAAAAAAAAAAAAAATTGATCATTTTTATTTCTATTAAAAGAAATGTAAATATTCCTCGTAATAGAAATAGGCACGACAGGACCTCTTTTTTGTGAGATCTGGGGTCAAAAAGTCCTCAGATCTCACAAGTACACTAAAAGATAGAAAAAAAAAAAAAAAATAATAATTATAATATAAAATGAAAAAAAAAAAAAAAAGGACCTTTAAACCGGTTGCTAGGCAACAACATTTTCCGTAGCTCCGGTCCTCCAAGACCATAGAGTCAAGTGAGGGCAAGCTTGCCCTCACTCGACATCCTGTCTGTGAGGATTCGGGACCGGATCGTTTTCCCCGCTGCCGGCGGGTCCGGTAAGCGGGGAAAAGGACCGGAACGCGTCGGGAGGGGGGGGGGGCGCCTCTTCCGCCATCCCGGAAGGGTGATCCCACGGCGAATCCGCCGCTGGGACCACCCTTATCGGAAAGCCAACCGTCCACCGTTTAAAAAAATACCAGGGTTATGGCAGCTATCTGCTACCATAACACCGGTATTTAGGTTTAAACGGAGGACGTATATAAACCTTTTTGGACTTGGACATGGTGGCTGTATGAAGGGTGACAGGTACTCGGGTACTTTGTTGGGCAGGTGACAGGTACTCTGGTACTGATGAGCAGGTGGCAGGTACTCGGGTACTCCGATAGGCAGGTGACAGGTACTCGGGTACTCTGATGGGCAGGTGACAGGCAGGTGATAGGTACTGATGAGTACTGATACTGATAGGTGATACTGTACTGATGGGTACTGATGATCAGTACTGATACGTGATAGGTACTGATGAGTACTGATGAGTAGTGATGGGTACTGATGAGCAGGCGGCAAGTACTTGGGTACTTCAGGCGTCAGGTACTCTGATGAGCAGGTGGAAGGTACTCGGGTACTCTGATGGGTAGGTGACAGGTACTCAGGTACTCTGATGACGGGTACTCCGTTGACAGGTACTCAAAGTACCCGAGTACCTGTCATCAGAGTACCCGAGTACCTGTCATCAGAGTACCCGAGTACCTGTCATCAGAGTACCCGAGTACCTGTCATCAGAGTACCCGAGTACCTGTCAGAGTACCCGAGTACCCGTCATCAGAGTACCCGAGTACCCGTCATCAGAGTACTCGAGTACCTGTCATCAGAGTACCCGAGTACCTGTCATCAGAGTACCCGAGTACCTGTCATCAGAGTACCCGAGTACCCGTCATCAGAGTACCCGAGTACCCGTCATCAGAGTACCCGAGTACCTGTCAGAGTACCCGAGTACCCGTCATCAGAGTACCCGAGTACCCGTCATCAGAGTACCCGAGTACCCGTCATCAGAGTACCCGAGTACCCGTCAGAGTACCCGAGTACCTGTCATCAGAGTATCCGTCATCAGAGTACCCGAGTACCTGTCATCAGAGTACCCGAATACCTGTCACCAGCCCATCAGAGTACCCGAGTACCTGTCATCTGAGTACCTGATGACAGGTACTCGGGTACTTTGATGGGCTAGTGACAGGTGCTCTTTATTGGGGGGGGGCAATCAGTGTGTTTGGGGTGCACTGTAATTGGTAACTAGCTGTTACCACAATCTCCTCCTCACACAGGATCAGTGTGTGAGGAGGAGAACACGGTGACAGCTAGTTACCGTGTTCTCTGTTGACATTTGTGACCGGCTGTGATTGGACACAGCCGGTCACGTGGTAAAGAGCCAATTTCATTGGCTCTTTACCTAGATCGGGGATCGACTCTGTCCAAGGGACGAGCCTCGTCCCCGATCGCTGCTCTGCGCGCCCCCGGGGGCGCGCATTGCAGAGAGAACGAGCGGCTCGTGCTGGAGCCGCTCATGTGATCGGCTGTGATTGACACAGCCGATCACGTGGTAAACAGCCAATTTCTATTGGCTGTTTACCTTGATCAGTGATGGGCTATGTCCGAGGGACGAGCCTCATCCCTGATCGCGCCGCTGCGCGCCGCCGGGGGCGCGCAGTAGCAGCTAGAACGGGCCGACGTCATATGACGGCGGCCCGGATCTAGACAACCACTTTGCCGACGTCATTTTACATGACTCGGTAAGGAAGTGGTTAATGATCAAACTCGCCTGACCTAAACCCCACAGAGAATCTGTGGGGTATTGTCAAGAGGAAGATGAGAGACAACCGACCCAACAATGCAGGTGAGCTGAAAGCCACTATCAAAGAAACCTGGGCTTCCATAACACCTCAGCAGTGCCACAGGCTGATCGCCTCCATGCCACGTCACATTGATGCAGTAATTCATGCAAAATGCGACCAAGTATTGAGTGCATACTGTTCTGTACATGGACATACTTTTCAGTAAGCCAACATTTCGGTATTAAAAAAAACTTTTTTTATTTAATGGTCTTATGTAATATTCTAATTTTCTGAGATACTGTACAGAATTTGTTTTTTTTTTCACTAGCTGTAAGTCATAATCATTAAAAAGACACGCTTGAAATATATCACTCTGTGTGTAACACATCTATATAAAATATAGGAGTTTCCCTTTTTGAATTGAATTACTGAAATAAATGTAATTTTTTATGATATTATAATTTTATGAGATGCACCTGTATCCTGTATACATCCTGTATACATGACAGAACACCATGGAGGAAGCCACTGCTCTTCAAAAAACAAATTGCTGGGCACCTGAAGTCTTCTGAAAAGCAACTTGGCAAACCGCAGTGATGCTTTGAACGTTTTTTTTGGACTGATGAAGCAAAAGTTGAATTGCTCAAGAAGAATACTCAGCACTATGTATGGCGCAAAAAGGGCACAGCATCAAAACATCATCCCAACAGTGAAGTACTATTTGGCGGAGAGAGCATTCTGATTTGGGCTTGCTACTCTGCCTCAGGGCCAGTGTTGGGGGTAACTAGTTACAAAGTAACTGATTACAGTAACTACATTACTTTTTTTGGTAACTAAGTAATGTAACTAGTTACAATACTAATATTGGTAACTACACTACTTTACTAGGTTTTAGGAAGTAACTACACTACTTTACTAGGCTATAGGAGGTAACTACACTACTTTACTAGGCTATAGGAACGCGCTTTCCTGCGTTACCCAAGCCGTGCGATACAATCGTTATTTCGAAGAGTAGAGAGGAATGAAGTTTATGACTTTTTGTTGCACTTCATGTTTTATTCTGTTTTTTCAGGTTTTGTTCTCATGTTTCCCAAAGCCTGTGTTTATACAATAAAGTCTATGCAGAAAGAGTGTCATGTATCTTCTTCTACACGGTCAATTAAGAAAGAGGAAAGTAAAGTAATACGTAGTGAAGTTTCTTTTCAAATGCAGTAACTAGTAAAGTAATCTCGTTACAATTTACAGAAGTAACTAGTAACTAGTTACATTTTTTGAGTAACTACCCCAACACTGCTCAGGGCTTGGACCAGTTGCCAGCATAGAGGGGAAAATAAATTCTCAAGTTTACCAGAATATCATACAGGATAATGTCAGGGTGGCTGTCCATCAGCTAAAGCCAAGTAGAAGCTGGGTGATGGAGCAGGACAATGACCCTAATCATAAAAATACATTTTCCACAGACTGGCTTCAGAAAAAGAAAATGTGCCTTTTGTAATGGTCCAGTCAGAGCCCAGACCTTACCCCCCATAGCATACCTCCTAACTGTCCCGGATTTGCTGGGACTGTCCTGTGAATCTGGGCTAAATCCCGCAGTAGAGCCTAGTGACAGAACAAGTTCCGACACTTGACTCCACTAGTCCATCTGGCAGGTGTGTGCCACTCTGTGCTGCAGCTGTCAGGCTGAGACTCGCTTAGTGCGCCGCCAGCACAGTTCTCCTACCTCCCACTCACACACACATCAGCTTGCCCGCCTGCTCTACAACCCATTCAAATGGGAGAGGAGGGAAGCTAGGTCAGCTCCACCTCCTCCCCATGTCCCCCTGTGCCCGCCCACAATCCCCCATGTGCAGCCAGTGTTGTCCTTGTGAAGGGGTTATGTGGGTAGGGTTATTTAGAGCAGTGTACATGATGTCACTGCCTGAGATTCCGGAGACCAGGCAGCCTCCGGTGAGTGAACTCTTCACTCTCCCTCTTCCTTCCATGTGCCATAGTGATCCTTCCTTCCTGCCTTCCATGGCCATCATGATCCCTCTGTCCTGCCTTCCATGTACCATAGTGATCCTTTCTTCCTGCCTTCCATGTGCCATAGTGATCCTTCCTTCCTGCCATCCATGTGCCATAGTGATCCTTCCTTGCTGCATTCCATGTGCCATAGTAATCCCTCCTTCCTCCCTTCCATTTTCCATTGTGTTCCTTCCTTCCTCCCTTCCATGTGCCGTAGTGATCCTTCCTTACTACCTTTCATGTGTCATAGTAATCCTTCCTTCCATGTACCATAGTGATCCTTTCTGTGCTTCACATACCATAGTGTTTCTTTCTGTCTTCCATGTGCCATAGTGGTCCTTCCTGCCTTCCATATTCCATAGTGATCCTTCCAACCTTCTTTGTTCTATAGTGATCCTTACTGTCCTTCATGCACCATAGTGATCCTTCCTGCCTTTCATGTGCCATAGTGATCCTTCCTGCCTTCCATGTGCTATAGTGATCCATCCTTCCTGCCTTCCATGTGCCATAGCAATCCTTGCCCCCTGCCTTTCATGTGCCATAGTGATCCTTCCTGCCCTACATGTACTATAGTGATCCTTCCTGCCTTCCATGTGCCATATTGATCCATTCTTCCTACCTTCCATGTGCCATAGTGATCCTTCCTGCCCTACATGTACTATAGTGATCCTTCCTGCCTTCCATGTGCCATATTGATCCATTCTTCCTACCTTCCATGTGCCATTGTGATCCTTCCTGCCCTCCATGTACTATAATGATCCTTCCTGCCCTCCATGTACTAAAGTGATACTTCCTGCCTTCCATGTGCCATAGTGATCCTTCCTTCCTGCCTTCCATGTGCCAAATCGATCCTTCCTGCCTTCCATGCGCCATAGTGATCCTTCCTGCCTTCCATGTGCCATAGTGACCTCCCTGCCTTCCATGTGCCATAGTGACCTCCCTGCCTTCCATGTGTCATAGTGATCTCGCCTTCCTGCCTTCCGTGTGCCATACTGATTCTTCATGCCTTCAGTGTGCCATAGTGATCCTTCCTGTTCTCCATGTACCATAGTGATTCTTCCTGCCTTCCAAGTGCCATAGTGATCCTAACTGCCTTCCATGTGTCATAGTGATCCTTCCTACCTTCCATGTGCCATAGTGATGCTTCCTGCCTTCCATGTGCTATAGGGATCCTTTCTTCCTGCCTTCCATGTGTCATAGGGATCCTTTCTGCCTTTAATGTACCATAGTGATCCTTCCTGCCTTCCATGTACCATAGTGAAACTTCCTGCCTGCTATAGTGATCCTTCCTTCCTGCCTTCCAAGTGCTTTAGTGATCCTTCCTGCCTTCCACGTGCCATGGTGATCCTTCGTGTCTGCATTCCATGTGCCATAGTGAGCCTTCCTTCCTGCCTTCCATGTGCCATAGTGATGCTTCTTGCCTTCCATGTGCCATAGAGATCCTTCCTGCCTTCCATGTACTATAGTGATTGTTCCTGCCCTCCATGTACTATAGTGATCCTTCCTGTCCTCCATGTACCATAGTGATCCTTCCTGCCTTTCTATGTGCCATAGTGATCCTTCCTGCCTACTATGTTTCATAGTGATCCTTTCTGCCTTTCATGTGCTATAGTGATCTTTTTTTGCCTTCCATGTGCCAAAGTGATCCCTCCTGTCTTCCATATTACACAGTGATCCTTCCTGCCTACCATGTTTCATAGTGATCCCTCCTGCCTTCCATATGGCATAGTGATCCTACCTGCGGTCCACATGCCATAATGATCCTTTCTGCCTTCCATGTACCATAGTGATCCTTTCTTGCTGACTTTCCATGTGCCTTAGTGATCCTTTTGAGGTTTATATGTATCCCTGAGACTCCAGCTTGTGGCACAGCAATCAAAGCATATTTTATAGGTACAGGGAAGCCCAAGTTTTGTTTAACCTCTGTCTTTAAGCCCCTCCCATGATTATTTTTAACCACACCCACTTTTTTGCTGCAGTGCGCTACGCAATCTGCAGGTCACGATCTCCCTAAAATGTCCCTCATTCTCAAGTTCAAAAGTTGGGAGGTATGCCGTAGAGATGATTTAAAATGACCTCATGAGAGCCATTCACACCAGACATCCTACAAATGTGTCTGAGCAGAAGAAGTTTTGTAATGAGAAATGAACAAAAAGTCCTCCTAAATGCTATGCAGGTCTGAGAGCTACCAAAAGTTATTGTTTGAAGTCATTGCCGCCAAAGGAGTTTCAACCAGTCATTAACTCCAATGGTTCACTTACTTTTTCCTCAAGCACTGTGGATGTTTAATGGGTGTGTTCAATAAAGACAGGATGAATCAGAATTGTTTGTGTGTTATCAGTTTAAGCACATTGTGTTTTGTCTTTGTGACTTAGATGAGGATGAGATCACATTTTGTGGCAAATTACTGCAGAAAACTAGGTGATTCCAAGGGTTTCACATACTTTTTGTTGCCACTGTATACAGACATCCTTTCTCTGCATAGGCAGTTTTTCAGTAAAAAGTGCCTTTACGCAGCCAAGCCAACATATATTACTTAGGCATGGTCCACTGTTTCCACCATTAGCAAACCCACTTTGAGAAATGCCATGTAACCATCCCTGGAGTGCATGTAGGCATGAAGTGGCTCTAAAGAGACAACAGGAGATCAGCAGCACTGAGAAGCAGCAAAACGTAGAAAGGGAGAAGGTAGAAACAGTATTTTATGTTAAAAAAAAAAAAAAAAAAAGCAATTCTCTATTATACACACTGCACAGAGGAATGCAAATGTCATTCTGTTACAGTTTGCATCTACTTTGAAGGGATACACATCATTGTGCTATTTAGCTCTTAGTGTGGACAAGTCAGAGTAAATGTTGCCCTTACGTTGATTCTCTTTACCTTGGGCAATCCAAATTCATCGTCCATCTGTAATCAGATCAAAGTGAAAATCATTCTATGCCATGTACAGCCCGGCCTTTGCCTTTCATCAGGCTTAGCCGTTTAGAGTGATTGTCTTGTCACATTGAGTGGTGCAGCGCCAAGGGTGACGGATCTCTGCAGAAACTTCTGGAATAGGAAGAACAAAAATCTGATTCTGCTAAATATAGTACTGGACAGGAAACTCTGAGCAGGTTAATCGCACAGCTTTCCTGTGGACATCAGACAGCTGGAGCTGGTCAGCAACAGACATGTTATTATTCAGTCTTCTAAAAAAAATGCTCTTTTCTTTTTATAAAATGTAAAAGTCTGCTTTGGGTTTAGAAGAACTAGGGTGCAGATATGTTGTGGACAGGCACGCAGAATTCCAGTCCAGCCTTTGTCCACCACTAGTGTAACTGATGATCTATAAAGTGAAGTATTATTATTTTGTGCATTTTCTTGTTGATTTTTATGTTTAGGATAAAACACTGAGATAGATAGATAGATAATAAATTCTGCATGATAATATTTTATATTCTCCATTTTCAGCCATCTAAGGCTTCTTTTCATGTTTTCCTCTGTCTCTTTGCAAATTGTTGAACAAAGTCTGTTGTTTACAGTACTCAGTAGCACAAGCTGAAATGTATGCAAGTGAATGAGTGAGAGCAGTAACTCCTCCCTAATCAGACATTGGTTTGCTGTGAGTGAGTTCTATTGGCTGTATTCACTGCACAAGTAGATATGTCAAAGACCACTATAAGAAATGCATTTTCCTCTCAAATGTGTGACTATTTTTTATTAAATTTCAGGCTGAATTCTCAGAACTGAACCTAGCTGCATATGTGAACGGTGGCTGCATGGTGGATATGCAAGTAATCCGGAATGGCACCAAGGTGGTGAGGTAGGTCTACTGGTGGAAAGATGATCAAATGATTGATTGTAACTGTACACAATTCTGTACCTGTCAACATTCCAAAATCAAGATGTGGGTGAGGTAAGTCCTAACCTGTCCATGCCAGAGACAACGGCTGTCTCTCCAGTGACATGGAGTTCAAGATTTAAATACTGAAGAAACTGTTTATTAGTCGCAAAGTTCTTAGGAAGTTCCAACTCATTTTAGGGATATCAAATGGCCCCCTTTTTCCAGAGACTTTCAAGTGGAGGGAATTTGGATACAAGATGGATTTCCTACGAGTATGCAGTAGCAAATGATTAAGCCTACTACAACTATGTTAGCAATGAATAAACTGTTTTTGATATATTAAAATCTTGTGATATACCCTTCTCTTGACTCAAAGACTCCAATCCATGAACCCAGTGTATGGCCATGGAATATTAGAGAGCTGCCTGTTCATATTGAAGACTCCCATTACCCAAAGGATACTCATCTATGACAGAGTCCAGTGCTCTACTACCTTGTCTCTCCATAGAGTCCATGGTGACCTTTTGGTTAGCTCTCCTATTGTCACTATCTGTTGAGTTTTCTTGGCAAGGTATGGATACAAGAGACCTTTCTCCCACACAGGAAATAATTACTTGAGACAATTTAGTAAAAAGTCAAAGATTCTATGTAAATTTGTTTGAGCTGTATGTGGTAACTGGGCAAGCCAGAGGCACATGCAGACTATAAAGTAGGACTTAGGGTGGGGCGAAACATGTCGGGGGGGGGGGCATTGCCTGGATGGATTTAGGCTGAGGCTGCTATCACTTATTACACACTGGGCTTGTATGGTGTGCGGTGGTTGAGTTTTTGCTCTATTTGTTCTGTAGTTTACATGGAGCCAAGGCGGACTCCTAACCTGACCTGCACCCTCAGTGAAACACACCAAATGGGGGACTTAGATGCCACAGTGGAAACCCTAAAGCTGGTTTAGGTTCAGAGGGAATTTGGTCTACAGCAGAGGATCTTTCATCAAGACAGCTAGTGGTTCAGGAGCCATTCATTTAGAAGTTGTTCAGAAAAACAACTTAGGAAACAGAGACATCAGTCCATGCATTCCAAATAATTTTTTGGGGGGTTAACTCCTATTCTCATACGTACAGGGTCAGTATATTGTTATTGGAGGACTGCACGGTCAATACAATGGGCAAGGAGGGTGGTTTCCAAGTATTTCTCTCCTAGCATAGACAGTGGCGCACAAAATGAATGCGTAGGAGCGAAGTAGCGGGAAAGTCCAGACCATACAGTATGTAGGAATGAGCCCACCAATGTCTGGCATAGGGGTTTAGAGGTCAGAGATATATTGGCTAATCTTTGTGAGGTGCAGTAGACCCTAAGAAGGAATTTGAGTTAAATGAAGCGATCTTTGGTGGAGATCATATACAGTAGGTGTAGCAGGTTTTCCAGGCATTGGGCCTGATATGGGTCTGCCATTGTTACCGGTAACACTTCCAACACATTTAAGTTGAATACCCCAGTGTGAGATTGGAGACAATGACCATTCCGGCATCTTTGGTTTGTTTTGTTTATTTTGTAATGGG
The DNA here is from genome assembly GCF_965119305.1 of Pelophylax lessonae. Lineage (NCBI taxonomy): Eukaryota > Metazoa > Chordata > Amphibia > Anura > Ranidae > Pelophylax > Pelophylax lessonae. Next base: position 509,756,554 of record NC_138771.1, on the reverse strand, counting down.
GATGGGAGAAGGGAATGAGTGGGATTCTCCTCTGGCTCAACTAGGTTTAACTGGGACTCTTTACAGAAAAATGCCTGTTAGCGCTGTCTTTGACGCCAGCTGAATGCCGACCAATGCTTCCTGGCACTTGACGATACTGTTTTGCTGAACTGAGCTAGAACTTTGACTTTAACACTCTGGTTAACTTAGAAGATCCAGGACTGTAATAAACTTGACTCTTGACACTCTGTTTAGCTCAAAAGTCTGGTGAACAGCTCCCTCCAGCCCTTCACTGACTGGGGTAGCTCCTTGTAACTGCTTGTGATGCTGCAACTCTCAACACTGTACACTGCATGCTGTACACTTAACTTTTCAGGGCCCAACCGCTGGGGCCCCCTTTACACTTCAGGGTCCTCTCACTAGGCACCCCCTCTGACACTTCAGGGCCCTCTCACTAGGCACCCCTCTGATACTTCAGGGTCCTCTCACTAGGCACCCCCTTTACCGCTTGCTAGCTCCTGGATCCCAGGGACCTTCATCGGAGTGGTCCCCTTTAAGCTGGACAGACCCCTAGGGGTAGCTCACAGTACTCACGAATTTGGAATGCTTTCCTGGAACTGAACCCCTCTTTCTCCGCTGGTCCTCGGCACACGGGATCCTCTCTGCAGCTCAGCTCTCTCTCTGTACTCTCAGGCAAGCCACCCGAGACACCCGATCCTTCTGACAGGAGGAGAGACAGCCGTACTCTCCCTCCTGGGACTCTGCTTTCCACCAAAGACACTGCGTCATGTGCTCCCCTCAAACTTATACCCACTCTCAGAATCCTCTGTGGCAGAATCTGCCTTCTGGGGTAGATACAGGCCTGAATGTGCCTCTGATTGGGTTTCCTCCACTGCCCAATGGGAATCCTCCCATGGAGCAAGTGGGGAGACTCCCCCCTCAGCAGCCACACCTGGGAGACATGACAGCCCAGCTGAAAATCATGAACCTGCTGTTAGGCAGCTAAGGCCCACTATACTTTACCTAGCACCTACCTTGTAGGGTGCTACATCGGTAAGGTAAGTAGTCACGCCTTCATCCCAGTCATCTGCTGTAAGATCTAGCAGGTATATCTGGCAGGTCTCTAACCTATTTCTGTTATTTGCCAACTGGGTCAATTCAGTAAAGTATGCATAAGAAAGTTGAAGGTATTTAGAGGACAGTGGCCTCTGACCCTAAATCTTTTGGGCGCATGAAGTAGGGGCAGAAAAGTGGTGTAAGGTTTTATAATGCAGTCTCCCATTATGGAATTATTCATCACTTTCAGGTCAGGAAAGTTCTGTAGTGTCCCCTTAAGGGAAAAATTAAAAGTCTTTTCAGTTATAAGTATTTATACTTTTTGTTGTTGTCGTTTAAAGATTGTAGATTAACCACAAGATGGAGCTCTCAGTAGCTCAGTGCTGTCAACCTGCTTTTTGTTTAAAGTGGAAATATAATATACAATACTCACCTTCTCACCAATGATCTAACATCTGCAAGGTTCTTCACTGGCACTGGCATCTTGTCCCTTTCTTCTTACGGATGCCAGTGTAAACTGAGAGGCACATGCGCCGCTCAGTGTATATCTACAGAACACTGGTAGGTAAGTTATTTTATTGCAGAAGAGAGATTGCATGCCTGCTTGTAAGTTTTCTATAGTTGACTTTAGTTTAGCTTTAGAGTGCATCTAAATGACCCTAGTTTTCATTCCATGTCGATGCAACTCTATGTTTACCCTGCTGTCCAGTCCATGCCCACAGTTTGGTGCCATCAGGGGTGGGCTGGTCTGAGAACATCAAGACTTCTATAAACTCTCCTCCAATACTTTCCTTTGCTGAATTGAATATATCATCATAAATTACTATTCATGGTTTTCTGTATTGATACTTCTTACCAATGTTCCCTTTAATTTTTTACTGTGCTGAGCAAATAAAAAAATTTCTGAGCGCAAACCTTTAGACTGAGCAATGGGGGGGGGGGGATGTCAATGCAGAGTGACCAGCGTGCCCCAATCAATTGCAGAGTTCCCACAGCATTGCCCTCAATCAATGCAGAGTGCCCACAGCATTGCCCCCAATCAATTGCAGAGTGCCCACAGCATTTCCCCCAATCAGTGCAGAGTGCCCACAGCATTGCCCCCAATCAATTGCAGAGTGCCCAGAGCATTGCCCCCAATCAATTGCAGAGTGCCCACAGCATTGCCCCCAATTAATGCAGAGTGCCCACAGCATTGCCCCCAATCAATGCAGTGTGCCCACAGCATTGCCCCCAATCAATTGCAGAGTGCCCACAGCATTGCCCCCGATCAATGCAGAGATGCCAGCGTTCCCCCCGCAAGACCCGTGCACTTACCTCACGGCAGCCTTTCTTCAGTCCCCGCGTCCCCGCGTCTCCTCAGTCCTCCCGCCTCCTCCTCGGACCTCGACCAATGGCATGGGGTGGTTTGCCTTTCAGCCAATCAGGAAGCGGGAGGACCCGCTCCCTGATTGGCCAGAAGGAGGATCCGTGTGGCAATAGCAAATTTTCTTTCGCTATTGTCACACAATGGGCGGACTCTCGGAGCGCACTGCTCACTACCTTCACCGTCTTCATGCGGCTGAGCGGTCTGAATTTGTGCTGCGCCGGACGTCAATTAGACGTGATACCGTATGGACAAATTTAATAATAAAAAGTTTGAGAGGTACTCACATTCGGAAAGGAAGATATATGCATACAGTCATGTAGATGGAGCGCAAACGCAATCCAAGCCTCGATGTCGGTTTGGTCGAATTGTGAGTACCTCTCAAACGTTTTATCATTAAATTTGTTCATACGGTATCACGCTATGTGCCTTATTTATTAACCCCTGGTACACCACTGCGAGTGACACCCCGGGGATACTTTTGGACGCCCACTACCTACTGACAGGAGCCCACTAGATCCCGATTACTCTCCCTGGGGAACCATCCATTTAGGACCCTCCAGATTACCTCCAGGACGTCCCCACCCAGGAGTTGGCGAGGATATGAGGATCTCATCTGCCGCAGGATACACTTACATACCCGCTCTATACCCCTGTGTGGGGTGGGTATTTCTGGTGAGTGAGCTTTTTATCAGAGGGATCACCCAGCACCTCACCGCCCACCACGGGGTCACTCCATATAGTTAACCATAAGAGTATTAATACCTGCTATCTACATCTGAACTTTGTCTATTTTTGGCCACCACACTTGTCACATAGACATTAAGCACCCATATTGGACTTTTTCGTTGCTGTTGGATGTTATATATTTGGTTTCATTTATTCTTCACTTACCTCTATACCACAGTGTGCGGTATTAACGGGGTATTTTGCAACGCACAGAGCACTTTAATTTATTAATAAGTCTATACTGCATGATTAAGATTGCATTCAGTTTATGTCTTGATTTATATTTGATACACCTTTTTGCATATATTCCTTTGATCTAGATACTATTCAGATCTTTCTCATCACCTACTAATTATTTCCTTATTTACACTTATTAGCACTCATCACTTTAAATGTCTACCGACATCTATACATTAAATATTTAATAGTGCTGCTACTCTTTTATATTATCACACTGCACCTTCAGTTCTCTGTAACATCACTCACTAACACCTTTGCACACCTATATTATTAGGCAGCGCCATCACCCTACCCTTTCATCGTCAATTAGACTGCGCGGCCGCGCATGCGCACAGCTTAAAGGGAACATTGCTTCTTACATTTAATTAAAATGTAATGCTTAAAAAAAATAAAGTGCATCTAAATAGTGATCACATAACCAGAAAGGCCATGTAACTCCTTTAGCATTACAATTTTTTTTAAAGGGACAGCTACCACCAGCTGGAAAGGATTTATAACATTATTTGCATCAATCTGAGATCTTTTACGTGTACAGTATATCTAAAACAAATTGTTCAGGCTTTGCATTCCCTTTAGGGCTCTTTCACACACTCCGTCCGTTGGACGGAGTCCGTTTTTCTCAGCGGGGGATCGAGCCGCCGATCCGCCGCTGAGCAGCAGGAGGACAGCTGTGTCTCCGCGCTGTGTGCGGAGACACAGCTGACAGTTCCCCACGCATCTCTATGGGGGAAATCGGATGTCAACGGACCGTCAGTCCGTTCTCACCCAATCCCATCCGATCCGATCCGCTGGACGGATGGAAAATAGGGTTTCCATCCGTCCAGATTTGACGGATCGGATCGGGTCGGATGTCAGCGGACATGTCTCCGCTGACATCCGATGCCCCATAGGAATGCATGGGGGGACCGTTCAGATCCGCCAAAAAAACGGACAGGCGGATCTAAACGGTCCGCCTGTGTGAAAGGGGCCTTATATTGCAGAGACACCTGGTTGTTGCCAGCTTCCCTTCATGTAGTAGAAATCAGCTGCTGCATTTTGAAGGAAAATTCCTTTCCATTGCCATTACATAGATGTATCTTCCCCTGCTGCCCTCTGGAGCAGGCTGGTGTGAAGCTGTTTATGGACTGCTAGGAGAGAAGCTTTCCTAACGGCTCGGGGAAAGGAGGTGCTGTGTAAACAAGCATAAAAGCTCTATTCATTATCACATTTTAGTCATAGTTCCTATACTGCCCCAGGACAGGAGTCCGTTATCAAAACAATGCACACCTGATGTCTATGAATTCTCCAAGAAGTCATCTTGTTCTGTGAAGCCATATTGATGGGTAGGGGTCATTGTGGAAGGTGTTAAAGTTGAAAATCTAAGCAAAACACCAATGAATGCAGCTTTGTAATCTAAATATGTCATTAAATTTATATTTTATATGCAAGCAACATAAGTACCTGCAATTGACCTGGTATCGAACTCTTGCAGTCCCTGTACAGCAGGGCTGGCGGAAGAAGCGGCACAAGTAGCCAATTAGTTCATGGGCTGACAAGAAGCATGCTGATAGAGGTTAGAGCAGATGGGGCAGAAAGATGAGCTCATCACTGTGCAGCTTCCCCTTTCACTGTCAAGTTATAAGCTGGGGGCGGATCCAGGACAACCTGGGTTCAGAGGAAGTGGATTAGACAATGCTAGCCATCAAACTGAGGGCATGTAAAGGCAGAAAAAAGCACTACAGGGGGAATCCTTAAATTGAAGGTGAATACTACAGCAAAATCAGTTTTTATTTTATCTTTTGTCGGTTATTTTTAGATAAAGTTCTGCTTTGTATGCCATCTACCTCTAGGCTCCATTCACACTGGGGCAGCTTCAAAGTTGCCCGACTCTAAAGCTGCCCCATACAGCGTGACTTTAACGCAGCTTGCAAACTACTTCTTTATTAGAAGTCAATGCAAGCCGCTCCAAGGTTGCCCCCAAGTAGTGCAGGAACCTTTTCTAAGTCGTAACGACTTGAGTCGCTCTAAATAGAACAGTTCCATTGCACTGAATAGAGCGCAACTTGTCATAAGTTGCCCCAGTGTGAACCGAGCCTTAGTGATTTAATGTGTAGCACAATTCCCAGCCGTTTTGCTGGATATGGGTCCACCTGGGTTACCGCAAGCAACAACAGTACTTTTAACCACTTGCCGACCGCCGCAAGTACATATACTGCGGCGGTCAGCCCCGGCCAGGCAAAGTGACGTACCGGTACGTCACTAGCCTGTCACCGGCTTATGAGCCAATAGCGGGCTAGTTTCCTGGGAAGTCCGTGCGTGTGACCGGCGGACCCGATGTCCGCCGGTCACTTGTGAACGTTCGCCGGGAAGGGAGAAAGGCAGACGGCTAATGTAAACAAAGCCGCCTGTCATTCTCCCCTGTGTAAAAATGGAGATCAGATGGTTCTACTATGTAGGACCGTTGATCTCTGTTTTTACACTAGTAGCCATGTCCCATCACAGTTAGAAACACGCCCCTAGGACACACTTAACCCCTCCCTCTCCAATACAGTTAACCCCTTCCCTGCCAGTGTCATTTTTACAGTAACAGTGCATATGTATAGCACTGATTACTGCAGTAATATCACTGGTAACCCCAAAAGTGGCAAAAATGTCAGTCAAGGGTCCGATCTGTCCGCCGCAATGTGGCAGTCTGGCAAAAAAAATCGCAGATCGCCGCCATTACTCGTTAAAAAAATAACCCACCAAAAACGCGATAACTTTTGCGCAAACCAATCAAAATACGCTTTTTGCGATTTTTTATTTTTTTTTTACCAAACATATGTAGCATAAGACAAATTGGCCGAAAATGTTAAAAAATTTTGATTTTTACATTTTTTTGGGGAATTTCATATAAAAAAATGTGAAAATATTGTTATTTTTGCAAAATTGACGCTCTTTTTTTGTTTATAGCGCATGATCAAAAAATCACACAGGTGATCAAATACCACCAAAAGAAAGCTCTGTTTGTGGGAAAAAAAGGACGTCAATTTTGTTTAGGTACAGCGTTGCACGACCGCACAATTGTCCGTTAAATTCACGCAGTAAAAAATCGCAAAAAACCCCTTGGTCAGGAAGGGGGTAAAATCTTCCGGGGCTTAAGTGGTTAAGCATGTTCTCCAAGTATGAGCACTGAGACAATAACCAGTCTAGTATCTTTGGGTTTTTGTATTTATTTTGTAACTTGGATGGGAGAAGGGATGATTGGGATACTCCTTTGGCTCAACTATGCACAAATTGATAGGGACAAATGAAAAATGCAGATTGGCGTTGGCTGGATGCCAGTCAATGCCGATTAACGCTGGTTAACGCTGGCCTGCTGCCTGTTAAATGCTGAACTGGCTTCTGACTGCTTTCCTGGATAAAGAAGTCCTCTTTATTCTCCCTTAAGCACTCCTTGCTGAGGTAGCTACTTGTATACACTGCTGCACTGCTGAACACTTCATGGCCCACACCGGCTCCCCCTTTCACTCTCTTATCTTCAGGGCATAGACTCTGGCACCCCCTTTCTCTAAGCCTTCTCTACTGGTTAGCTGGCTCCCGGATCCCTTTGACCTTCTGGAGTGGTCCCCTCTCCTAGGCAGAACCCTGGGCAGTTTCAAGTACTTGCAACACTGTTTTTCCTGCAAACTTCTGCCCAGCAGGTCCACTCAGTCCACAGCACTCTGGATCCCTTTCTGCAGCCCAGCTCAACCTTCGTCCTCTAGGCCGACCGCCTAGGACACCTTCTCTAGCTCTGACAGGAGGAGAGACAGCCATCAGCCTTCTCCTGGGACTCTGCTTCCCGCCAAAGACGCTCTGTCATGTGCTCCCCTCAGACTTATACCCCATCCCAGGATGCATTGCGGCAGACTCTGCCCACTGAGATAGATATAAGCCCCAGGGCGCTATTGACCAGGTTTCCTCCACTGCCCAACAAAACCGCTTATTGGATACAGGGGGTAGACTCCCCAGACCCAACAGACACCCCTGGAAACACATGACATCCTAGCTGAATGATCAGGCCCCCCTGATAAGCAGACAGGGCCATATAAATGCTTTTTCCTAGCACCTACCTAGGAGGGTGCTACAAATGTAACAAAGTAGCCACACTTTCTTTTCTAAACACACTAAAATACACCAAAAAAGTGCATATACTTATTTTTTAAAGGCAGCACACCACAACGCATGGTAGTGCGTTACTATGCATTGCGGTGCACTAAAGTACATGTGCATTGGTAAGGTGCATTGGGCTGCTATTAGGAAAGAAAACATGCATTTGTGCATATTGCGGTGACTCTACCTTTTATCATAAATGGATGCTAAACTGCTGGAAAAAAAATGAAATTAAAAGTGCTTTCTACTGTACACTTTGAAGATAAATTGCTCCACAATGCCTGTAACAACAGATGTCAGTGGGGGCTTGTTTTAAAGTGCATTTACTGCTTGTTAAAGAAACCCTGTTACCACCCCATGGATGATTATGAAACTGTTGTTATGTACTCGCATATAACATTCACGCTGCTTGTTTACTGTAAACAGCCACGACATTCCTCCTCTTCTTTGACACTTCCCAGAAGCTTGATGCCCCTGTGCCCCCTCCCCAATAAGAAGCTACCAAATGAATAACTATTATTATATAGGATTTATATAGCATCAGCAGTTTGCACAGCGCTTTCCAACGTTAGGGCAAACAGTACAGATAAAATACATTTCAACACAGGAGAAATCACAGGGTCCTGCTCGTTAGAGCTTACAATCTGAAATATCTTTATATTAAATGTAATCATAAAAATTTAGGTCAACATTGTAGTAAAATGCTGCTGATTAGATTGTTATAATTTCATCTAAATTGAGGTTTTGCACAAGATGAAAGAATGGATCCATTTGGTTTCCTTTGAGTCCACTTAAGTCCTTATTTCATTCTTCTAAGCCCTGATGAAGGGGGCGTTTTGTTGCCCCTGAAACGTAATGCCTGTTTTTACATGACAGTATTACAAACAATTAAAGTACTTTGGACTTTTTCACTTTGCGGTTTGGCACCTTTTTTTTGGCACATAAGTTAACTTGGGGGTATATCATACAATTTACACTAATGTATACTGGTTGCTATATACTTAAAATATTCTTACCTTTTAATAAAATAAATGTATATAATATTTTCCCCTTTTAAAACTAGTATATCCAAAAGTCTCAATCTACCATCCTTCACGGGACAGGTTGTGTCTAATATATAGAAAAAACAGGTTCCTATACACAATAAAAATTGGTTATTTAAACATGCCTGACCCCCCCCCCCCCCTTAATCCATGAAGGTTGTGGAAGTAAGTGGCCTTTCCTGACCTAAGTATAAAAATCCTGTCCGGGTCACCTGCACTGCTCTTAGGGTCCATGCACACTGGGCTTTATAAAACAGCAGTTCTCTTGGCAGAAAAAAACACTCATATAACACAACTGACCAATGGGGGGAACAAAAGTTTAGCAAGACCCCCTGTCTCAAACTTTCTGTTATTAAGTTCTGATAAAGCACAAGGAAGAATTTCTCCTTCAAGAAGTCTGGTAGCCCCGAGTCCTGTACATTCCACTATAAACTTGTCCCCACATGTCTTCTGTACATATTCCCTTCCATGTAGTGTTTTCTCAGCTGTGCAGTTCAGTTATGAGTCCCCAGTGCATCTTATCCACCAGGTAGGTCCCTCTGGGTCCTACATTTGTTCACCATATGGTCTTTTTCTATGACATACGGGCAGACACAATCGCATGGAACCTTTTGGAATGTACAGTATTTGTAGATTGCAGAAAATTCTTTCCACCTGCTAACCTTCTATTAAGGGATCCTTCTAGGCATATGCATGAAACATCCTTTGGTTCATTTTAAAGAGTACCTGTGAATGCTCCTTGTAATCCCCCTGAAGCTGATCTTTTCCCCATCACTGTTTTACCGTGACTTGTTCTGTACTGTGTCACTTTGTGGAGGCCACCCTCTTGGTAGAGGAGCAGGGCTTTTCCTGCTTATTTTAAAGCTGCCCCCCCCCCCCCCCCCGATGATCTGATGAGGTAGGGTATTATTCAGTAGGCAACAGAAGTGGAAAAAGCCAAGATCTACAGAATGAATAAAGCAGAAGTATGAAAAACCTTGCACAGCAGGTCTTGATGTACAGCTTCCTCTCCAGCAAAGAGAATGGTGATCAGCTCAGTAGTGACATCACCTAATCTCTCGCTCCAAATCTGCGGAGAGACTAGCAGTCAAACCAGTTGCTGGACCATTTCCAGAATCATAAAATCCCATTTCTCATCAATCATTTCTCTGAGTCACATTCATTGTGCTCTGCCTTTATGGGGCTCCCCCAGCATAGCCATGAGGCATGGTGTGGAGAATCCACGCTAGTTATGGGAAAGAGAGGACGCCAAGCAGAGACTGCAGTTTGAAAGAAGTTTTGTTTGTGCTGCAATTAGCCCCATCCAGTACTCTTCCCATAATCAGCCCCCATTCTCAGACATTATGATTTTTTAAAGGTTTACTTAGATGGATGGCTATCAGGCTTAAGACACAGAGGTGCCTAGGCAAAGGAAGTGAACTGCCATCTTTTAGGAGCCACAGTAAGAAGTGGCTTTGGGGGTCAGTTGTACAGTAGGGTAGAAGCCTAGAGGAGAAGGAAATAAGGTAAGTATTTCTGTTTATGCCAATCCTCATGGACTGAACCAACATTTAACTCTTGCAGTGGTGCAAGGTGATGCTTAAAGCAAAAGTCTTCACAAAAAAAATCTGTTTTTTTCTTCAGTTTTGCCTGGAGCTGTGCTTACAAACAAAGTGTCCATTAGTGAGGCACACTAACTGAAATACTTTTATAGGATGCTTTCACATGAAGAAAGCTGATAAGTTATGACATTCTTTATTTAATGATATAGCATGTCACTAGTGAGTTAGTGCAGCTGTCGACTGAAAGGATCCGGAGTGAGATGCCATAAAATATTCTTCAAACCGATGCTCTCGGCATGATAAAACAGGTTGTTTCTGAACATTGCTAAATGTTTTAGTCTTGGGACATGTTTTATTTAAGCTAGTTTTTCCCATTCTGACAAGCGGAACACAGTAATCATTTATGTTATGCCATTCTTCTCTGTCACCTCACCACGGTACTCTCACTCAGACAAAACGGCTGTAGGTTGAGGTACTGAGTGTGGGACCTGTACCTCACACTTTACCGCCTGCTGTGGGTCTGTAGCAGAGATGCTACCCCTATTCAAAAAGGTGGTGCCAACTCATCTGTTGTACTGCTTCTGGGAGTCCTGCAATGGCTGGATGAGCCTCAGCTGTGAGTGGAAAGATCTGTTCTGACAGGTTCTCTTTAAAAGTGAAAATATTGGAAAGAACAGCATAAATATAGGTAAACAGACAGAAAGGTTGTTCAATTCCATCTGATGATTTATTTGCGACTGAATTTCCGAATTACAATATTAACAAACAGCATAGATATAGGTAAACAGACAGAAAGATAGATGGACTGATAGATAAATGAGATGGACAGACAGACAGACAGACAGACAGACAGACAGACAGACAGACAGACAGACAGACAGACAGACAGACAGACAGACAGACAGACAGACAGACAGACAGATAGATAGATAGATAGATAGATAGATAGATAGATAGATAGATAGATAGATAGATAGATAGATAGATAAATAGACATGTGTTGTTCAATTCCATCTGATGATTTATCTGAATTTCCGAATTACAATATTAACGAACAGCATAGATATAGGTAAACAGATAGATGGAGTGATAGATAAATGATAGATAGATAGATAGATAGATAGATAGATAGATAGATAGATAGATAGATAGATAGATAGATAGATAGATAGATAGATAGATAGATAGATAGATAGATAGATAGATACAATAGATAGATAGATAGATAGATAGATAGATAGATAGATAGATAGATAGATAGATAGATAGATAGATAGATAGATAGATAGATAGATAGATAGATAGATAGATAGATAGATAGATAGATAGATAGATAGATAGATAGATAGATAGATAGATAGATAGATAGATACGATAGATAAGATAGATAGATAGATAGATAGATAGATAGATAGATAGATAGATAGATAGATAGATAGATAGATAGATAGATAGATAGATAGATAGATAGATAGACATGTGTTGTTCAATTCCATCTGATGATTTATCTGAATTTCCGAATTACAATATTAAAGAACAGCATAGATATAGGTAAACAGACAGAAAGATAGATGGAATGATAGATAAATGAAAGAGATAGATAGATAGATAGATAGATAGATAGATAGATAGATAGATAGATAGATAGATAGATAGATAGATAGATAGATAGATAGATAGATAGATAGATAGATAGATAGATAGATAGATAGATAGATAGATAGATAGATAGATAGATAGATAGATATGTGTTGTTCAATTCCATCCGATGATTTATCGGAATTTCCGAATTACAATATTAACAAATTTAAATGAATCGGAAATAACAACTGAGAACGAAATTTCAAATTCAAATAGATTTAGAATCAAATTTGAGTTTCTAAAGAGAATCAAATAGAATAGAAAACAAAGGAATAGAATAAAATAGAATAGAAAATAAAATAAAAGAATAGAGTATAATATTGTAAAACAGAACAGAATACAAAGTAAAAGAATAGGAATATAGGAATAGAAAAAAATAGAAAAGGAAAAAAAAAGGGATAGACTAGAAAACAAAATAATAAAGTAAAACAGAACAAAATAGAATAGAAAATAAAAGAATAGAATAAAGTAGAATAGAAAATAAAGGAACAGAATAGAATAGAAAAAAAAATAGATTGTAAGCTCTAACGAGCAGGGCCCTCTGATTCCTTTTGTTCCAAATTGTATTGTAACTGTAATGTCTGCCTTCATTTGTTAAGCGCTGCGCAAACTGTTGGCGCTATATAAATCCTGTATAATAATAATAATAACCATCTTCTGGAATTTGCATTTCAAATAGAATAAATTGGAATTTGAATAGAATAGAAAATAATAGAATAGAAAAAAAAAGAATATAACCATTTCCCAAAATTCTAATTAAATATTTGTATTCTAATAGAATAAAATAGAAAAGAATAGAATAGAAAAAAATAGAATAGAATAGAAAAAATATAACCATCTTCTGAATTTCGAATATAATAAATTAGAATTTTAATAAAAAAGAATAGAATAGAAAATAAAAGAATGGAATAGAATATATAGAAAAAAACATAACAATATAACTGTTTTCCCGAAATTTGAGTTTCAAATACAATGAATTTGAATAGAATAGAATAGAAAATAAAAGAATAGAATAGAAAAAAACAATAGATTAGAATGGATTAGAAAGAATATAACCATCTTCCAAAATGTGAATTTCGAATAGAATAAATTTGATTTGCATGCAATTCGAATGGAGTTGGAAAAATTTGAATCGATTAGAATTCGAATAAACAAAATTCCGTAAACAAATTAAACGAATTTAACTAAAAAATGTATGTAAATAACGAATCAAATATTTTTGTTCTGCTCATGTCTAAGATAGATAGATAGGTCCACATTGAAAGAAATGGGTGGATGTAAAAAAAAAAGGCATAAAAAAAAATTTCTTTCAGGCCATTGATACAATAATAGCTCACACTGTGTACTTACTAAAAATAAATGATAGTTTTCCATCAAGCTGGTTTTAGCATCTAACGTACCACATCCCCAGGAAACATTATGAATTTACCGTCATGTTCTATAGTGTGGTACTAAGCAATTTTGAAATATACACAGCTCAGTATCACATCCTTGTTTCAAACTGGAACAGAAATAAAATGGTCCCTCTGTGAACTCCTCAGCTGCCGGGGCCTGTCGGTACCTGTTTGTACCTTATAATAAATGAGAGCTTTGTTATACGCTGCTATGTTTACCAGGAATGTGACTAGCAAAGTTTACACGAGGAGGAATCTGTTCCAAAATAGCCCGCATGTTTCTGCTGGAGTATGGTGGAGAAGTGAGCTAGAGTCCTTACAGTTTAGAATGTGAATAGAACACACGGGGCACTGAATGATGGAGAGGGGCCCAAATAATTACAGCACTCTCTTCCATAGACAAGATTCCATTTTTTTGGGCTGTCCCTAAAGCTCCATGGTGTGTTGGGTCTTTAAAAAGGGGTAAAAGTCAGGCTAAGGTCATATTTTTTACTCTTCCATATTACTGAGTTAATGTTAAAGTAGCACCCTCCTAGTCAGGTGCTAGGTAAAGGCATTTGTGTGCTCTTCTGCTTATCAGGGAGCAGGATTTCTAGTTTTGCCTGTTACATTAGTCCAGGTGTGATTCACTTGGTCTGAGGGAGTGTCCCCACTGTATCCAATAGGGGAGCAGGTTGGACAGTGGAAGAAACCCAGCCAGTGACACACAGGCTTTTGTGACAGTCCCAGTGGGAGGGCACAACCGCAGTTCATCCTGGGATTGTTCATAAAAGCCAAGGGCACATGTGACAGGGTGTCTTTGGTGGAAAGCAGAGTCCCAGGAGGAGGGTGACAGCTGTCTCTCCTCCTGTTAGAAAGGAAGTGGTCACAGGCAGTCGGCCTAGTAGACCAGACGTGTGGGGCTGAGCTGTAAGGTCCTGTGGAAACTGACAGTGGAGCAGTGGCAGAGATTCCTGCGAAAACCAGTGTCCGTGAGTATCAGGGAGCTTGCCAAGGGTCTGCCCAGGAAGGGGACCACTCCAGGGAGAGTCAGTGGACAAAGGCCAGCACACACAGTGGGTCAGAAAGGGGGTGCCAAGACAGACCCTGAAGAGAAACTTAAAGTACTGTTCATCATTTAAAACCTTCACCTCAGTGGCAAAGTGAAGCAGCAGCCTTGCCGCACACACCACAGATAGCTGTCCTCAAGTTGTGCATAGTTGCTAGTTGGAGTATTTCCATCCCAGTTCCAAAATGAAATACAAAAAACCAAATCCCCTGGACTGTTTATTGACTGAGCCGAGGACTTAAAGCTAGAAGTTCAATTGTCTGTTGCTGTGGGTAACCCAGGGGAATCCAATTTAAGCAGCTCCCATGGGGGCAGTGCTACATGTATTTAACTTGAAAACTTTTTTTATGTAGTTTTTTCGATGGAGTAGGGAAGGGTTGGCAACTCAGGTTTTTATAGCTCAAAGCCAAAAAAACACTAGTAGGGAAGGGTTGGCAACTCAGGTTTTTATAGCTCAAAGCCAAAAAAAACACTAGTGCTACACTGAATGGCAAACCAAGTTCAAGTTGCTTTATTGATTCAGAATATGAACACATAGAACAGCCAGCAAGTCTGGTAATTGATGGCATTGGTGACACCTCTGATTTTGCCAGTTTGCGTTGATTCTTCATGAATTAGCACACGGGGAACCCGATTTGATGCTAAATGCGCAGCAAGTTTTTGGAACATCTATTTGTGCAGAATTTAGGGAGGCTTCTAAAAGCGAAAACTATTCTTGGATTATGGAGCATTTATTTGTATCTGAGGACCTTGCTGACCCCTCATAGGGTCACTCAACCCAAAAAAAAAGATATATTGCCATATGTCCATGTCACGATTGTCCACACCCATGGCGACTAGCTAACCGAGACGTGGTTTCGTGACTGGGGAGTATAAGGGAATAAGGGAAACTCCTACTGAGTAATAAGACTGGCTGTGACACTTTCACACACCGCACTGCCTTTGGCCACCACTAGAGGGAGACTCCACTCGAATCCAGCTGGCTGACCACACACAGGCAGATACAAATCTTACATACAATCTGGTGCACTGTAAGGGTTGGGGAGCAGTCTAGCAATTATCACACACTACTAGGATTCCTCCAGCTATCCTACAAGCTAGTACCCCGGTGTTAATCACTCTTCCTACTGTCTCCACACCCACACACCACAAACGATAGCCTGCCACCACCCAACAGTTTGTCCGCAGACTGGTCTGCTGGGCCACCACACACACACACACACAGATCTCCGTCTGGTTTACAATCTGCATGCAATCTGCCAACACACAGTGCAATTGCATACAGATTGGCATGTAGCTTAGACCAAGCAATTAGGCACTAAAATGCAACAATCTCTTCAGAGATTTGAGTCCTAGCTTAGTACACAGAAGTCACTTATTAATTTTATAATTTAATATCCCAAAAGTGGGCAGTGCATAAGAAATATATACAAAGCAAAAGGAGTTACAAAAAATACAAAAAAGATAAGAAGACACACAATTGGCAATTTGCTATAAAAATAAAAAGGAATAAAAACAGAAATAAACTTTACCGAAGCTTATCCCTTGGTAGAAGCATACCGGAAACCGTGTGGGGACTCCCCAGTTTAAAACTGGCTTCATGGAAGAACCATGTCCATATCTCAGGTTCCCAAATTTATTGGAATATGGATGTGGGCTGGACTTTAGCCCTTGGCCAATCAACCCCAGGGGGTTGTCCCTGTCCCAGCCCACAGGAGGTTTCGTGTTCTGAACTGACCAGAGTCGAATTGACCCAGAACGGCGCTGACCGCTGAGTCAGGGATATGAATTCTGACACCAGCGCATCTGTTTGATTGCGACAGTACCAAACACTGCTTGCCTGCCGCAATCAGGCGCCATATAACGGTTTTGTGCATTTCTCTAGGATTCTACACACGCTACAGACACAGATTTACATGTTCATGTAGCCCAACACGTGAACCTTAAGAAGGAATTATTTTCATCTCTCTGCCACTAATATTTCACCTATTATGAGAGATAAAATACATTCCTTTGATCTGATGATACCAATCAAAGCTGGCAGACTGTTTGGAGCCTATCGTCGCCCCCTGCGGATCCCCGCAACCAAGATGACCAGCAGCTCTCTTTGAGGCTTCAGGAAGGTGACAACTTTTGTTCACTTGCATGGGAGACTTTAATCGGCATCCAGGTGTCACCTCCATCCCAGAGACCAGTTCTGTCCTTTTCAAATGCTAATAAAAGGACATATGTGTATGACTGAGTACTGAATACAACAAATCTTAATAACCCAAAATGACACTACATCTACAATTATACTATTCTACAGATCACTTCATATCTCGCTAAGGCAAAGCTACCCTACTCTTACATTTATGTTACAGTCCACCTCCCTACAAAACACCTAAACAACATAGCCATACAGTCACTGTCATGCAAATACCACAATACATCCATTGGCTATACCTCCACTGTCATATAGACACCAACATACAACCACTTTCATATTTTCAGTGCCTAACAGCCACCACCATTTATTTGTCCATTGCAAAACAGCCACAGCCATGCATCTATTACCATCTGCCCACTGTGCTGCAGCTCAGTCTCAGGGTCTTGACAATCTTCTGATAGCCTAGGCCAGCGGTTCTCAACAGGCACACTGCACATGCGCCGCTGCCGCTCGGGAAAGCCCGTACACGCTCAGCTATTCTGGGGCAGATGCAGCATGCGTGGTGACGTGTTGACGCCAGGCGGTGCCATTTTTAAATGCAAGGTGCCTCACCAAACGGTAAGTGAGACCCCTCTGCAGGCCCTTCACCTCCTCAGGAGATGCAGTGCTGCGGGCATGGTCCAGGAGATTCTCCAGGTGAATCTCCTGGACCATGCCCACAGCACTGCATCTCCTGTACTATGCCCGCAGCACTGCCTCTCCTGTACCATGCCCACAGCTCTGCATGTGCCATGCCCACAGCCCTGCACCATGCCTGCAGCCCTGCATCTCCTGCACCATGCCCGCAGCCCCTGCATCTCCTGCACCATGCCCGCAGCCCCTGCACCATGCCCGCAGGCTCTGCATCTCCTGCACCATGCCCGCAGCCCCTGCATCTCCTGTACCATGCCTGCAGCCCCTGCATCAATTTATAACAATGAAAATACATCCTGCATATCAGATATTTACATTATGATTCATAACAGTAGCAGAATTACAGTTATGAAGTAGCAACAAAAATAATTTAATGGTTTGGGGTTACCACAACATGGGGAACTGTATTAAAGGGTCGCGACATTAGGAAGGTTGAAATCCACTGGTCTAGGCCATCTTTATGTAGAGCAACATTTCTTTTTTTTTCAGATCCTCAGAGAGTTCTTTGCCATGAGGTGCCATGTTGAACTTCCAGTGAACGTTATGAGAGAGTGAGAGCGATACACCAAATTTAACACACCTGCTCCCCATTCACACCTGAGACCTTGTAACACTAACGAGTCACATGAAATTGGGGCCAATTTAGACATTTTCACTTAGGGGTGTACTCACTTTTGTTGCCAGCGGTTTAGACTTTAATGGCTGTGTGTTGGGTTATTTTGAGGGGACAGCAAATTTACACTGTTATACTAGCTGTATACTCACTACATTGTAGTAAAGTGTAATTTCTTCAGTGTTGTCACATAAAAAGATATAATAAAATATTTACAAAAATGTGAGGGGTGTGCTCACTTTTGTGAAATACTGTATTTAGGCACCACTATACATGCACTGCCATATATCCACCCCCTAACTCCCACCACCATATATCCACTTTTTACCAGCCATCCTATATATCCATTGCCATACAGCCATTACCATGCAGCCACCACCATTTAGGGCACCACTATACTTGCACTACCATATATTCACTGCCTAACAGCCACCAAAATACATCCACTGCCATGGAGATACTACATTTCACCATCATACAGCATCAGACTGCATCGCTTGTAACTGGCAAAC
Organism: Pelophylax lessonae; assembly: GCF_965119305.1. Lineage (NCBI taxonomy): Eukaryota > Metazoa > Chordata > Amphibia > Anura > Ranidae > Pelophylax > Pelophylax lessonae. The sequence goes on along the minus strand of NC_138771.1, from coordinate 509,738,440 downwards.
AGCAACAACTGTGCGAATTACTCTCCACCCGTGGGGTTGGTGCCAAAATAAATGCCACACATGAATGCGGCAGAACAATAGGTTGTCGTGTGCTTCAGCTTACCTTGGCTCTCTTTATAAAGCAGCCCATTGCCTTTCTTACTGGCATGGCTCCTACAAAATGTGCCCTGTGAAATAAGTGTGGCAATATCATTAACTTCAATCAGGGCTGAATCACCAGAACACTATTATGTCAGGTTATGGGCATTTGCTGCGTCTTGTCTGCCAGCTGCAGCAATATCTGTGCACAGAAAGCATAGTACAAGTCACATCTTTGACGTTGAGGGTATTCCTGTACTGATGATATTCACTTCTGGATTGCAGTGCATTTGATGGCTAGGAACCCACAGAAAATGAATGTTGTCTGAGATATTTCCTGGTACAAGGCAAAAATATCTTTTGGAGCAGACTGGTGTACTTAAATAGTGCTAGAATGCAAAAAGTATTTTTTTTCCCAAATTTGCTTTTCTGTGCTAAATCTTTCTTTGTGTGCAATTACCTCCCTAAAAGGATATGCCATGGCTTATGGCCACATGATCTCTACTGAATGGGAGGGTAAGAGTTCATATTTGCATGGATCGTGTGACTAGATACCTGAGATTTTGGTCAGCATTGGGCAGGGTGGATTTGATTTAAATTAAGTTGGTTTAAATTGCAATTTAAATCATGATTTAAATCACGAGTAAAAAGGCTTTATTTAAATAAACTTGATTTAAATAATAATTTTTAGAGAGCAACTGCCATTTGTCCCGCAGCGGCTCTTCCTCTGACCTGCTGTTAATTCACAGACAGTCCCATTTAGTTTAACGGGACGGCTGGTGATGTGGCAGTGACACAACAAGGTGAGGGATGTGGCAGCAGGTGAGTGGATGCTGGCTAAAAGACGCTGCCATGATGGATGTGAAATGACAGGTGCTCTTTAAATGAAGGACTCATTCTTGCTGGTAGTTAGTGTGAATCTGTTAAATCATCAATGCAGTTACAGAGCTTGGATTAATTGAATGAGTTTACCAAAAATGTAAATATTGCAGAATATACAGCCTCATGCTGCATAACTAAGCTCCATTTCATGCTGAATAAACTAAATTATTAATGTATCTTAAATATAAAACTAAACAATCTTTAGATTTTTACTCCAAAAGCACTTTATTAAAATACATTTCATAAAAATAAAAAAAAATCTGATTTAAATAAAAAAAAAATCTGATTTAAATAATAAAAATCTGATTTTTTGTATTTCCGTAAAAAAAATCATCGATTTTTATCAACCCTGGCATTGGGGTCTCTGTGTTGATTTTAACTTCCAGCAGTCAACAGTCCTGCAAGACAGAGAAGCTCCACCTTCTATACAAATACTGTATTTAAAGGTGTCTTAGTCAAATGTTATGTAGCATATTGTTCATAGGCTTTAATATATATTCATATAAATGGAAACCATGTAAATGTGTGTTCCACTTTAAAGCCTTCACAATATTGTGCTTGAATATTTATGCTATCCCTGAAGACATAGTGAGGAAAACATTCCAGCGCCACGTTAGAAGACATACCTGTCACATGTCTGCATTACCAAGGCATGCTAGCAAGCAGCTGGAACCTGAGCCCAATAATCCCTTCCCCTAGGCTTTATAACATATTATATGATATGCTGAGTGCAGTGCGGCACTGGCCATAAATAAAAGCAGACATTAGGCCAACTTTGGAACTGGAGCTAACAGGCTTATGGCTCAGCTGAGGTGAAGAAGAAAAGGAGTGTCAAAAAGAAGATCCGATGAGGTTGTTCGGTGCAAATGATTGTCTTTTGTCATCTGATGAAAGTGTTTCATGTTAACAGAATTAGAATCCCTCTTCTTTAGAGCTGAGAGATGCAGAAGAGTGCCTGAAATAGGTGGAGGAAGGTGTAGATGCTACAGCAAGCTTTTGGTATATGTTTGCATTTCTGCTAAAGTTTATGTAAAGCTTAAAATGTATTTTATCAGTATATAGGGCATAATGCTTCACGGTGTAGAACTTTTTTGTGAATCTGTTGCAAAGTTTCCCTACCTAGAGGTCCTTCCAGTAACCGCATTCTTGTTGCCAGCTGATAACACTAAATAGCAGCATTGTCAACCTGTTGTATGCACTACTTCAGGTCATTCTTGGGTTGCCTATATAACACACTTTATAGGCAGTCCAATGGGCAACTGAAGTTGCCTCACAACATTAAGGCACTGGCTTATAATTAGCAGTAGCATTGTCAGCCAACAGAACATTTTGCCATGTTTTCTGAAAGTGTATCAAAAATAAAGCATGCAGGCAAAAACACGTAAAGTCTATTGAAATGCACGAAAACCATGCATACACCCACACTGCGGCCAAACTGCAGCGCAGTAGTGTGCACCCAGCCTAATACAGTCTTAATCCAGTGGAGCCAGTGCACAGCAACCATATTGACTCTCCTGTATGTCCAAGCCCTAAAGAAGAGGGATTGTGTTACCAACAAAACCACTGAGCTTAGTGGAAAAAGTGGTAAGTGTTGCTTGACTTATTTGCAGGGGGCACTTTCTTTAAAAATGTTTTATTCTATTTTGTGTTCTTCAGAATAGAGATATATACTGTAGAGCAGCCTTTCCCAACCCTTTCAACACAGAGGAACCCTTGAAATAAATGTCTGGTGTCAGGGAACTCCTGGTAAAAATTAAAAATCTACAACTCATGACACATTAGTGTGACAGTCATTGGGAAGAATGCTCCTTACTCTGGTCATCATTGGGAAGAATGCTCCTTACTCTGGTCATCATTGGGAAGAATGCTCCTTACTCTGGTCATCATTGGGAAGAATGCTCCTTACTCTGGTCATCATTGGGAAGAATGCTCCTTACTCTGGTCATCATTGGGAAGAATGCTCCTTACTCTGGTCATCATTGGGAAGAATGCTCCTTACTCTGGTCATCATTGGGAAGAATGGTCCTTACTCTGGTCATCATTGGGAAGAATTACCTCCTTACAGATGGCAAAAAGGAACAGTGGTGTCATTGGAACCTTTTTTGAGAGGCAAAAATTGCCCATTGCTCAAGGAACCCCTAGCAACCTCAGGAGGAACCCTGGTTGAGAAACCCTGCTGTAGAAACTCATCCAAGGGAATACAGGCAAACAATTTCAGATCTGAAGAGCCATTCACCTAAAAAAGTCTGTCAACACAAACAAAAGTTCAACTCAAAATTGCCCATTTTTTTAGACCATTATCTTATTTCTGTGGGTGGCTAAGATAAACACTAAGATGCTCAATTTCCTTGGACAAGTTGAAGCTTCAAGTCGAATTGTTGTTTTCTTGTTAGAGTACAGGATAAAGAAATACCCTTATTTCAACTTTGCTACTGTATTGATGCCATTATCACCCTTTATCCTCGCCATCGGTGCTGAAAAGCTTGTTTTACACCAGACAGTATTTTCTCAGCGCTGTCTGCTTCACGGTAGGGCCCCCGCTTACCTTATTCTCTTGGAATTTTTTAGTATAAACTATGATTTTTATTATACAAGTGAAAGAATATCTCACCATTATCTCACCCACGTCTTCCTCCCGTATTTACTTGAAGAGAGTTTACAGAATTCTCACAAGGAGATTAGGTTGGAAGAAAAGCAAGATAAGTGTAGCTAAACTAGCAAATATGTTATAAAAGAGCAAAGTACCTATTGATCATTTCCTTTTTATGTATGGAAACTAAAATACATTAAAAGTTACACCTTATTAAAGTTACTAGTTGGGGCAATGTTTCAGGAGGAGAGCTACATTTTGGAGTTCTCCAGGGCCTTGACAGGTACTGGGTAGGACATCAAATATCCCAGCCAGTTCAAAGCCTTCTGCAATTGGTGCTTCAACTATTCAGATTATTGGGACAGGGGGTGTTTGTCCGAGGCACCAATAAAGAGCAGTCAAATTTGGGATTAGCTAGGTGGCCTATGAGTTGCACACGTGAAACCAGGGCTGGCCCAAGACATTGTGCTGCCTGGGTCCGAGAATGAAATGCTGCCCCCCCCCAAAAAAAAATTCACACCCTCCAAGAGGCCCCCACATTCTATAGGACTATGAAAGCAGTCAGAGGAGTGTGAGTGTGTACGGCGTGACAACAAGAGCAGGACAGAGCAGTAGACACTGGGCAGATGAGCGCACCAGGCTTTCTACTGTCTATAGTGCCACAGTGTCCTGCAGGGCTGCGAGCATGGTACAGGAGAATGCAGTGCTGCGGGCATGGTACAGGAGAATGCAGTGCTGCGGACATGGTACAGGAGAATGTAGGGCTACGGGTATGGTACAGGAGAATGCAGGGCTGCGGACATGGTACAGGAGAATGTAGGGCTGTGGGCATGGTACAGGAGAATGCAGTGCTGCAGGCATAATACAGAAGAATGCAGGGCTGTGGGCACGGTACAGGAGAAAACAGGGCTGTGGGCATGGTACAGGAGAATGCAGGGCTGTGGACATGGTAAAGGAGAATGCAGGGCTGTGGACATGGTACAGGAGAATGCAGGGCTGTGGACATGGTACAGGAGAATGCAGGGCTGCGGACATGGTACAGGAGAATGCAGGGATGTGGACATGGTACAGAAGAATGCGGGGCTGCGGGCATGGTACAGGAGAATGCGGGGCTGCGGGCATGGTACAGGAGAATGCGGGGCTGCGGGCATGGTAGAGGAGAATGTGGGTCTGTGGGCATACTACAGGAGATGCAGTGCTGTGGGCGCCGCTCTGTAAAGTCCGTACATGTTCTGCTATTCCCGGAAATAGCCAAACGTTTTTCGGGCTTTTTTAGAGCGGCGGCACATGCGCAGTGTGCATGTCAGGCCAGCCGCGGACCTTTTTTTTTTTTTTAGCTAGCCGAAGAAGAGAAGAGGCGGCCGGGGGCTGCCCCTCTCTAAGTGCCGCCTGGGTCCCATGGTCCCACCGGGACCCACGGTAGGGCCGGCCCTGCGTGAGACATCACATTTTTTGCCCCTTATCATGGATGGAATGTCTGAAAAAGAAGGTTTCACATTTGACAGGCAGTACAGCACTATGAAGCAGAAAAACTATAGAACTATAGTATTGAAATCAGAGGCAAGGAAAATTCCTACTATAAAGCTTAATAAGGGCTTTATCCTTATCAAAAAAAAAATTGTCTGGAGGTGTGCTTTATATCCTTTAATTATATCCTTCCGTCTAATCTTCTAACCTAAGAGTACCTTTAACCTAACTAACCCATCCGCTCAACATTTGGGTTACTCCAAAAATCGTATAAATGCTTTGTAGGCAGGTGCAGTCTGTTGTCTCCACTGCAGATGGTGCTTAACCACAGCGGCACAAGGAAATCATGAGGATGAGGAAGTCATGAGGAACATGGGTCCTCTATGGTTTCCTGGGTCACTGGGTCAGTGATCTGATTGGATGCTGGCTGCCCATGTGACTCTGGCAGCCATCTTGGGTGTGGCAGAGTATATTTAAGACCCTGGCCCCTGGGTTTGGCATGCATTCACATGTGGGTACTGTAGGAACAGGTCAGCCATCTGTCAGGAAAAGTATTAGTGGCAGGGAAAGTATCCAGAGAAGGGAAAGCCTAGGACTTGTAATCTCTTTTGAAATCTTTCTATTTGGGCACGAGACAGACAGACGCTGTCAGTTTGGCTGATACCTGCCCCACTACACGCTGTTGGCATCTGTAAGTGTTCCCGGTTGGGCCTTCTCCCAGTGGGTTCGTTGTAAACTGTTTTGCTTTTAATTCAAAACAAGTTCTTCTAAATGCACCTTGACTGTGTGTGTGTTATTGCTGCTGCACCACGGTGCACCCACCCACAACCTTATCAGTGTTAAAGCCCAACTTCACATTTATCCCCATGCTCTGCCCTCCCTGCTACTTTAAAAGAAATTCCATTTATACATACATTTTTTTGCATTAGTCTTGTGGCCAGTCCATCCAAGGTATGTGCCCTTCCTCTTCTTCCTTAGCATTGGAAGTGAGGCAGTGCTTATTCATGGACATTGTGACATTCACATAGTGAGTTATGAGTGCCATACACCAGTGCCCAGGAGTACAGTAGGCACAGACAGCTATGATGGCATACTGCCCCATCTCCCAAGGGGCATGTCCTTGGCCTAAACTCAAAGGAAGTTGGTTCAAAGAGGGTGGACATCATTTAATTCAGAAGACTGGTGGCATATGTGGCAAAGAAGAGGTGCTATGAGTGACAGCTCATTGAAGGTGAGTTTTGCAGCCAAAGCTGCTATTTTTTTTCATACATTCTGGGCCTTACTTGAAAAAAAAGTAAAAAAGTGGTTGTGAAAAACACACTCACGACAGAGGCTTTTGGAGGGGACTGCAAGCTAGCCTCTTGCCTACTGACTGCCTACTGACTATGGGCCCTGGCTTGTGAGGGAAAACTGTTCTTTGTGGGGTGTATGCCGGGGGTAGACCCTTGGAATAATGTTACTTTGGATTCAAGTCCACATCTCCCCAAGACACACAAACTCTGGGACTCTAGGCCTAGGATTCATGTTAAAGGCCTAGCTGTCTATTGCCAATAGGGGACTGCTCCGCACAGTCAGACTCATAGCAGATGCTAATGTCATCAGCTCAACCACCTGTCTTCCACACATTGTTGATTGTGCTGATTAACTTACCTATTGCCTACTGTGGGGATGTGTTTACACTCAGGGCCGGCGCTACCACTAGACAAGTTAGGCAGTCGCCTAGAGCGCACTGCCGCCTAGGGGCGCCTGGCCTGTTTTCCCCCTCTTAGTTTGTCCCTCTCCTTTCCGTTCGGCTCTGCAGACTCATCAGGGTCTCCCTCTGAGTCCCTGACAGTCTGACATGTGTGAGATTACAGAGGCGGCTGGTGCGGCGCCTCGATCAGTGAAAGAGAGAGAGGTGACAGTCTGTGTGACCTCTCTGTATCTCTCACTGCTCCGTCCACTCCAGCACGGCTGCAGCGTGCCCTGGGCTTCACACTCATCTCTTCTCCCCCTCCCCCTCCTGTCTGCTCCGTCTGTGAAGGAAGGTGGGCGGGAAGATTAAAAAGAGCCAGCCGACATCCACACTCACTGAAAAGCTGCTAAATGACGAGCCCGGGGATCATTCCAATCAGGTAACCCTTTCACTGACCAGAACTTGCCCCCCCCCCTTCTCTCCCTGTCTCCCTGAAACCCCCCCCCCCCTTCTCCTCCTGTCACCCCTCTCTCTCCCTGTCACTTCTCTCTCTGCCAGCACTGGATATCCCTTTACCCCTTTCTGTTAGTGTTAATAATAAACT
>NC_138771.1:508942915-508987915 GCF_965119305.1 Pelophylax lessonae | reverse complement strand
CTATGTGTACATTCATGAGGAAGAAGAACGAACCTAAATGATTTTAGCAAATGGCTGCAATATAACAAAGAGTGAAAAATTTAAGGGGGTCTGAATACTTTCCGTACCCACTGTATATATATATATATATATATATATTATATGTATATATATTATATGTATATATATATATATATTTATATTATATGTATATATATGTATGTATGTGTATCTAAAAAATATATATTATACAAAATATATATATTAGACAATATATATACTATGTATATATTATATACAATATATATACATTAGATACATTATAGAATATGTTATATACCATATATTAGTGTATATAATAGGGAACAGGTTCACATCTCTGAACTTTCTATATAGATATAGATAGGCATACCCTGCTTTAAGTACACTCACTTTATATACAATCGTGAGTAAGGACACAGCTTGTTCAGCTTGCCATGACACTGCTCACAAACCATAAGTGACAGGGATAACAAACTTAGGGAGCAACGACAGGGTACCCAGGTACCCAGGACTACACCATATCCATTTTGTGGCTGGCCAGCTTGCCTAGGTAATCTATCATGTCATAGTCCTGGATCCCCTTAACATGCTCCCACATGGTTTGGGAGTAAGGCTATGTCAATGTGGCCAAAATTTACAATGGAGCTGGTGTATTTTCATGCATCGAGAAAAGAAAAAAGGGATTGCTTCACTTTAAGTACATTTTCAGTTTCCATACATGCCCTGGTCCCATTGTGTACTTAAAGTGGGCTATGCCTGTATATAGATAGATTTGATTCGTTTCAACTTTTACACAAAATGAAACCCAATTATCTGTGACAGATTGCTCTGACGCTTTGGAATCTATCTAGATAAAGACAAATGTATTGACCCTTTTCATATATGCAAGATTAGAAACATTATTATATTCCCTAAATGCATAATGCCAAAAATTATTGCCTTACATACATCCATACACACTGCAAGCTCGGCCCCGTTTGTCTTGTCTGACACTCTTACCATCATAAGCTGGATCTGCACACAGCAGCTAATTGGTTCACCTGAGATGGAATCAGTGATCACAAAAATCTGGAATGGTCATGTCTTCAAAGGATTGCCTTGAACAAATCACCTCTAAAAGAAACACATGAGTGTATAATCACTTGTCTCAATGGATCACATTCCCAACACACCCATCTCACACTGCCATATGATAATGAATGGGGGTGTCCATTGCAAGTTAAATACACCCCCAGATCACATTGCTTTGTTAATTTACAGATCTAACTGGAATATGATGGCACTGCTGTGAACCACTATGCCATCAAATTCTGCTGGGGACCTTTAAAAAGGATTATGTGTGATTGTGTGGATAATTATGCCACCTTAAATTTGCATCTCCCACATACCATGTGCAACTCTTGCAGGAATTGTGAATCAAGGATAATTCAGCACAGCTTAATGAACAGACACATTGAGGAGTGTAGGAACACACCGTCAGATTACCCGATCACACTATGGGGTTTTAACTCCTCCATAATTTTGCCACTTTGGAAACCAAGTGCTTACTTTATGTATACTTTTTAGACGGAACTACAATTTCTAGTAGGGTGATATCATTGCATGAGATTTTCCCTCACTTCCTGTCTTAGTGTCACCAAGACAGGAAGTGAGGGGAATATCACTGTGGGGAAATAGCTTGCAATTGTTGCCTTATAATGTCCATAGTATATATAAAAGGAAAGAATTGCTGGCTGTATCCCCACGGGAGATTCCCTCACTTCCTGTCCTGGTGACACCAAGACAGGAAGTGAAGGGAAATCTCCTGCAATGATATAACACTGTTACATGTTCTAGTTATGTAGCAAACTTAAGAATATACAAAGCAAACATCTTTTTTTTTCCATTTTGGCAAAATCATGGATTCATTAAAAAACTATCTTTGTTTGTCCCGTGGCTTGCAGGAAAAACATTTTGCCTTGATTCCACCATCAACACAGACAGGGGAAACCCTCCTGCGGAGCCATTGTGTTCTCCTGGTGCTGCCCCTGCCAGGAAAACACAGTGATTATTGCTAGTGGCTACAAGAGATGCTAGCGATAAGTGTGTGTAAAATCTGACAGACTGGTTGTACGTTGTCCTCCAGGTGATCGACCAATCAACTTGGGTACCTTCAGCCTGGCCATACACAGTTTAAATCTGCATCTCAAATGAAGCAATCCCATTTACATATAACACTCCATAAAGGAGAATTGAGGGGCTTATCAGGTCTGCGTCAAAAATTAACAGCCACACCCAATCAGACAGCTCGTGTTAAAAGGGACCTGAAAAGCAATCTGCATGGCTTGCTTTTCCAAGCATTGGCTAGTTTAGTGAGCCTGGACTAATAACAGTCACTGTAATGCTACCCATACTGCTGTCCTTTTAACATGGTGACAAAAGTTGATACCTATGCTACATGTGTGTAAAGTTACTTGCACCCTGCTAAATGGACAGCAATAAGGTTGTAAATACAGTGACTGCCTGTCCCCCCCTGATGGCGGCCCTGGGTGTGTCATGAAAGGCCAATTGAGAAAATGGCTATATCATGTAGAGGAAATCACCAGTGTGGGGCAACCTATGTCATGGAGGTAGATTTGGACATCGATGTATATGTATCACCAGAAATGGAATTCTTTGTTCTACAATATCTCAAAGACGACCTAGCATGTTATTTGAAGACTGTACTATTTTGGACATACTTGGACTCAAACATACACTGCTCTTTCCACAGCTCCTCCTCCTCTGGGGGTATGATAAAGTTTATACGCATCTTCACCAAAAGCACAAGATGATGTGTCGTCTCCGGATGAGGCTGCAGCGGAGATTTCAGTTTCTGCCTGAGATAGTGGATCTGCAGCGGGCCTGGAGTGATGCCAAAAGGCGCTCACCCAAGCTCCTGCTAAAGGCTGTGGAGCAAATCTCCGGTAAGTAAAAATATACATTACATGTGACCAGATAGGTTACAATTTTTTGGGTAGGTGGACATGTGTTTAGCTATGCAACAACACTAATACCAACACCCCCCCCCCCCCCCCCCTCCCTCTCGCTCCTACCTTTCCTACCTCCATCAAGTGTCTCTTCACAACCTTTAATACTACTATGTACATTCGTATTTTTTATGTTTTTTTTTTTTCTTCTGCTTCTAGCCAAAGCGGACGGACGGCACCCTCTTGTGCTTTTGGTGAAGAAGGGGAGGAGGAGGACGGCCACACTCCAATATGCAGTCAGAGGCAGCGAGCCATTTGAGCAGCTGAAAATTGTGGATCGTAAGTAGAAAATAAAAATGTTAGAAATTTCTAATCTCTAATCACATTTTACAGAGCCCCCTTTACATCGGAGTCTCCAGACTTACTACACTGTAAGAGGGAAGTGTGAAGACTCTGATATAAGGAGAGTTTGGGAACCATTATTTGAGGGGGGAAGCTGGGGACTCTGGTGTAAAAGGGAACTCTGTGTTCCCCAAAGCTCCCCCATACATCTGAGCTTACAGAGACCCTCTTACACTTCCCTTCCTCAGTCCACCACAGTCAAGGGCACAACAAGTCCCACTGCAGAAGGCTACCTGCTTGGACTTGTAATCCTCTCTGTAGGGGAATGAGGAAATACTGCCTGCTATGCTAAGACTTGTAGTGCCCTCTGTTAGGGACTAAGGATTCCTCAGTCCTCAACATTCTAGGGCACTATAAGTCTCAGCATAGTGGGCTGTCATACCTCAGTCCCTCACAGCTCGGGTCAAAAACAACACAGTTAAACATCTAAAGGACAACTCCAAACAAAACTACCAATAATGGACAGAGTCCATATGCTCTATAATGTCAAAGACCCGCTACCACTCACCTTCCACCTCTGGTGCTGTCATTGTGTAGGGCAAAGGGCTCCATCTACACCATGTTTGGCTTTCATGTCAGATAGGCAGGACTTGCTCAGCTCCACTCTCTTCCTTGGCAATTGACTCTGGCGTCATTGTGGATCTTTCCTCCTCTAGAAAACCCCCAGGGGCCCTCTCCTTGTCCCCCAGCCACCCAGGGCCTTCTTCTCCTCCTCCTCCACCAACCATTTTCAGACTCTTCCAACTTCCCTGGGGCTACTCAACCACTTTGCATAGTGGACACAACAAATCTATGACCAGCCTGCAAAATATCAAGTCTGGGCCTGGTTACCTGTATGTTCCGGGTCCAGGGCGGAGCTCTCCTCCCAGAGCAACAACTGATGATAGCAGAGTGAGTTGACCGGCCAGTCACTTCCTACTGGTGCAGGTACACACCTACCGATTCCTCCACATCTTAGGATAACATGATCAGACGGCCAATCCCCAGGCAGAGAAGGAGGAGTAAGTGTCAGCGGACAACAGACACCTGGCAGACGCAGTGAAGGGACTGCAGCACACTGCTGCAACTTTTTGATCCGAGGATTGAAAGCAATCTTTTACTTGGGAGATTTCCCTGACTGCGCCCTTCGAAATGTTGGTGCTCCGCCACTGGCCGCAAGGCCCCTGTAGGTGCGAGGCCTTAGGCGCCCGCTTAATTTGCATGGTGCCCTCCTGTTTTAAAACATGGTCAATGCATCTCATTGGTGTAAGTGCACTTCTATGTTCTGAATTGTAGGGGCATTGAGTATGGTGCTAGCATGATGAGAGGTTACTGCCTATTTGTGTCCATAAATAATATATAATGTTTTTCTTTTATTTTAGAAACCAGTGATCAGGATGTGGAGGCTCAGCCTTCTCAGGCCCCCTGTAAGTAATGTGGATGTGCTGGTGTGTTGTGTATTAGGTCGAACTTGGAGGAATGATTGTTTGTTTTGTTTTCTTTTGTGGTTGATGTAACTTCAGCAAGAGAGGAGCCTCAGGCAGGGCCAAGTCGCCTGGATCCGGGCCAGGAACAAACTGTTGGCCAAGAAGAGGCCAATTGGTCCGACTCGGATGAGGACCTGGGCTCTCCTCAAAGGGGAAGTAAGTATTCTACATGTGTTTGTGTGTTCAATGTGTCCTGGTAAATATAAGGGCTGTAATATATATATTTTGACATTGGGGTTTTGTAGCAGCTGACATTGAGGATGTTTGTTGTGGAGGACTGGGGAAGAGGGGCCACTGCTTACCCAGTCCACTGTAACTACTACCTTCAATGTTTCCAGACTACTTTCTGTGTGCCTTTATCAAATAGCTTTTGTTCAAGGATTGTATTTGTGTCTTTGTGTTTCTAGGAGATACAACGCCATCCCCCCATGAAGGGACACCATCCCCCCATGTAGGGTCTCCCCCATCCTCCCCCACTCCAGGCTCCCCTGAACTAGTCTGTAAGTACCTAAAATTAGATTCTCACATGAATTGTGTGTGCTAGGATGATGTGTATCTAGGATAATCTAAGTTGGAGTCAAAGCAAGTGTAGTTTTGCTATATGTGACAGGAAGGTTGGTCATGAAACACTCTTGCTTAACCTTCATGTTTGAAAGGTGGTTTTGGGGAGCTTTACAGGACATGTTATCTTTTGTAAGTTATCTCAAGCCACCCTATTCTAAATTGGTGTTAGTTTCTCTACATTGGAAATGGTGTGCTTTGTACTTGTAAATTTTTAGGGGACATTGTAATTTAATCATGTCCTGATTTAGTCAACACTGAAAATGTGTGTTTGTCAATCTTTCATAAATACTCTTCCTCGGTAATGTACCACATTCCAGTTCACAATTTGTGTTCTTTTTGTGCAGTTTCTCCAGAGCCAGCCACGCCATCCACTTCAGGGGCCCCAAAAAAACCTGATGATGGTAAGTTGTGTGCTTTTCCAGTAATGTGTCTACTTAGTAAGTGGAGAAATGCTAACTGTGTATGTCCCCGCTCAGGCTTCAAGTTGTTCTAAAGGCAGCGGGTTCTTTATGTGAATGCATTCTATGCATTAGTATTCCAAGTGATAGGTGTGCATATTCCCCCTAAGACTTACTGGGACCATTTTTTACGGTCCAAATTTTTGCACTAATACTTGTCTGGAACAGACTCCCCCTCCTCCTTAACTGAGGTGACAGCATGCCAATATTGCCTCCTGATGCTGTCACTCCTAATCATTGAGACCATTGGAAGGGAGGGGGGCAAGGCTGGCTCACAGCCTAGTGCCTGAACAGGCACAGGGTGCTTGGCTTCATCTCATGTGCCTCCATAGCAAGCTGCCTGCTGTGGGGTCAAACAACAGGAGGGAGGTGCCTAGAGGTGTGTACAGGGGCCATGTAAAAAGGAGGATTGTTATTTCTCTTGTCCCCAAAAACCTAGAGAGTGTAAGTCTAACCTGATTAGTTTTCCGCAGCCCTCCCAAAATGATATGTTTCCAACACTTAGAACAGGCAGGGCTGAGGCACCAAAAACATCAGAAAAACACAATCAGCACAAAAGCAGGGAGTACGTATCCTTAACGCTACAAGCTTCACCCAGAAGAATGACGCTTGCACTGTACAAATCTGCATCACCACCATATCAATGTCTAAATAAAACTTTCAGGGAAATGTGGAGGGGTAATGAGTGGGTGTTAGAGCGTTTTCATGACTGCGTAACCTACAGTTAGCGTGAGTCCATTTGTTGATAAACTTTTTCTTCTCTCTTAACACAGCTGGGATGGCGGAAAGGAGATCAGGGGAGCAGACACATCTGCTCCGTCCAGAACTGGCCCTCAAAATTCCTAAGGGTGAGTCTCTACTATGTGTCAGGTTCAATCTATAGACAGTAAGAGGGAGAGAGAACGCTCCACAGATTCCAATGGTGATAGAGATAAATGTGTGCACATGTATCGTGTTGACCAATTGAACCCAAAACACCTTACATTCTTCAAAATAATTGCTTGTGTTTACATGCAGAAAAGCATTTTACTTAGCTTTGGTGGAACTGCTACTAACATTCCAAGCCATCTTATGTAACCTTTTGAACAATTTGCTGTGAAAGTTTGAGTTTAAGGTTTACAACAGCAATTTAGCATATTTGCTTCAGAGTGTTGATAAAAGCCAACCAATAGACTCCTAAGCATATTTGTTGAGGCACATTAATTACAATCCTTGTTTGGATCATTTTGCCTAAAACTAATTGTCATGTTTTTTTCTACCCAGGGCACACCCACCTCACCTACGAGGTCCTCCTGGATTATATGAGGTGGTGCGGAGACCGAATTCTCTATTTGGAACACCTTTGTGGCGTGGATCCAGACCCTAAGGAGCCATTCGTTAGGAATGTCACACCTTTAAAAAGATCCTAGTATTTTTTTTTTGTTGTTTGTTTACTTATGTTGCACGTTGCAACACAAAGAAATGTCACATTTGTAATTGTTGCCCATTATAAACAAAAATCTAACAAAAAAATCAAAAACAGTTTAAAAAAAAACCCTTTTTTTGGGACCCAAAAAAACAAAAAAAACAAAAAAAGCCTTGTTTTTGGCAACCAAAAAAAATATAAAAATTTAAAAAAAACCCTTTTTTTGGGAACCAAAAAAACCAAAAAAAACAAAAAAAGCCTTGTTTTTGGCAACCAAAAAAAATATAAAAATTTTAAAAAAACCCTTTTTTTGGGAACCAAAAAAACCAAAAAAAACAAAAAAAGCCTTGTTTTTGGCAACCAAAAAAAATATAAAAATTTTAAAAAAACCCTTTTTTTGGGACCCAAAAAAACAAAAAAAACAAAAAAAGCCTTGTTTTTGGCAACCAAAAAAAATATAAAAATTTATAAAAAAACCTTTTTTTGGGAACCAAAAAAACCAAAAAAAACAAAAAAAGCCTTGTTTTTGGCAACCAAAAAAAATATAAAAATTTTAAAAAAACCCTTTTTTTGGGACCCAAAAAAAACAAAAAAAACAAAAAAAGCCTTGTTTTTGGCAACCAAAAAAAATATAAAAATTTATAAAAAACCCTTTTTTTGGGAACCAAAAAAACCAAAAAAAACAAAAAAAGCCTTGTTTTTGGCAACCAAAAAAAATATAAAAATTTTAAAAAAACCCTTTTTTTGGGACCCAAAAAAACAAAAAAAACAAAAAAAGCCTTGTTTTTGGCAACCAAAAAAAATATAAAAATTTATAAAAAACCCTTTTTTTGGGAACCAAAAAAACCAAAAAAAACAAAAAAAGCCTTGTTTTTGGCAACCAAAAAAAATATAAAAATTTTAAAAAAACCCTTTTTTTGGGACCCAAAAAAACAAAAAAAACAAAAAAAGCCTTGTTTTTGGCAACCAAAAAAAATATAAAAATTTATAAAAAACCCTTTTTTTGGGAACCAAAAAAACCAAAAAAAACAAAAAAAGCCTTGTTTTTGGCAACCAAAAAAAAAATGTTTACAAAAAAGCCTTGTTGTTTTTATGGCAACGGACAAAACCACAAATGTTTACAAAAAAGCCTTGTTGTTTTTGGTAACAAACTAAACCAAAAATGTTTACAAAAAAGCCTTGTTGTTTTTGGTAACAAACTAAACCAAAAATGTTTACAAAAAAGCCTTGTTGTTTTTGGTAACAAACTAAACCACAAATGTTTACAAAAAAGCCTTGTTGTTTTTATGGCAACGGACAAAACCACAAATGTTTACAAAAAAGCCTTGTTGTTTTTATGGCAACGGACAAAACCAAAAATGTTTACAAATAAGCCTTGTTGTTTTTATGGCAACGGAAAAAACCACAAATGTTTACAAATAAGCCTTGTTGTTTTTATGGCAACGGAAAAAACCACAAATGTTTACAAATAAGCCTTGTTGTTTTTATGGCAACGGAAAAAACCACAAATGTTTACAAAAAAGCCTTGTTGTTTTTATGGCAACGGACAAAACCACAAATGTTTACAAAAAAGCCTTGTTGTTTTTGGTAACAAACTAAACCAAAAATGTTTACAAATAAGCCTTGTTGTTTTTATGGCAACGGAAAAAACCACAAATGTTTACAAATAAGCCTTGTTGTTTTTATGGCAACGGAAAAAACCACAAATGTTTACAAATAAGCCTTGTTGTTTTTATGGCAACGGAAAAAACCACAAATGTTTACAAAAAAGCCTTGTTGTTTTTATGGCAACGGACAAAACCACAAATGTTTACAAATAAGCCTTGTTGTTTTTATGGCAACCGACAAAACCAAAAATGTTTACAAAAAAGCCTTGTTGTTTTTGGTAACAAACTAAACCAAAAATGTTTACAAATAAGCCTTGTTGTTTTTATGGCAACGGAAAAAACCACAAATGTTTACAAATAAGCCTTGTTGTTTTTATGGCAACCGACAAAACCAAAAATGTTTACAAATAAGCCTTGTTGTTTTTATGGCAACGGAAAAAACCAAAAATGTTTACAAAAAAGAATTGTTTTTGTGAAAACCTTCCAAAAAATGATGTCAAAACATAAAAAATGTTTAAAATGTTTATCTAAATTAAATTTAAGTATGTTGCTCTTTGCAACACAAATGTTACATTGGCAATTTAGTTCATTCTATTATATATTGTAATATATTTTTTGTACGCTACAGTTGGTAGACACCCACATGTGTTATTAAAACATTTATTTTATTACCCAAGTTTTCTTTTTGGTGTACACATCGAATGTCTTTTGTGTTGTATTTGTTTACTTGAGTGGTGTGGTCTGTAATTGTTAGTATGTTGGCTTTGGTTTATGTTAGCCTTGAGACTTGTTTTGAAGCTACATTTGAAGGGAGACCTTTTCTTGGGTCGTTATGTGAACATTGAGTTATCTAAATTTACATGAAATCATATGTTTGGAGATAGAGAAGCACGTGTGTATAAATGCCTACATTAACCAGGGCCATTACTTGGCCACCAACACTCCTAAAAAACCAAAGAGCAAACACAAACTAATCATTTTGCATAAAATTTTATTTCATCCCCAAAAGAAGCACTATAATAAATCATATTGTGCCACCCTCAAATTAAAAAAAAAAATGGCCCAAAAAATTGGCCAATGTAAATCATTAACAAAACTAAACCAAATTAAACAAAAAAACAAAAAATCAAGTTGGTGGTCGTGCCTGAAGCAGTGTGGTGAGCATTGTTAAGTTTCCTGCCATCAAATGGTGTGCCAAGAGTTCCATCTGGTCTGGGGTTAACTGTAGAGTTGTGCTCAAGTGGCCCATTAGGATCATATCTTCTGTCTGAGGCTGCTGATGATGCAGGGTGTTGAACGTTGGAAATGTCCCAGACAGAAGATGTTCGGCCAATAGTGTCATCTGCTCTGGGGTCAGCCTAAGCATTTGGGCAACGTGTGCCATTACCATGAGATGGGATCGTTGCTGCTCCAAGGCTATTTGATGCTGCTGGTGGTGCAAGGGTTGTGAAGATGTGTGGGGAGTGGTGGTTGATTGTTTGTTGTGGTCCACGGTGCGGGGGCAAACGACATGTCGCATTGGTGACAAAAAAGAAGAACGGCCTGGGGAGGAGTGAAGTGATAAAGGTGTGGAGGGAATGTAGTCAGGTGGAAGGGGTACTGTGGAACCAGTGCGCATTGAGGTTGTGCAGGAGGATTGCTCATTGAGGGGTGTGGGAGTCCGAACGGAGTGTGAAGTGCTAGGAGTGGCTACAGGAGGAATTGTCCCATCCCCAGCTGCCTGACAAGTGGCCAACACTGGCATTACCCTCCCACTACCACAACCTGCAGTGGCAGGTGAGTGAGATGTTTGGGAGGGCTCTGCCAATGGGGCATCTTCCGATCCAAACAGGCATTGGCGTGTGGCCAGCACCTGAGTGTCAACACTTTGCCGATCCCGTTGATGCTGGTCTGCTAAACTTACCAAGCTGTTACGCATATCCTGTTGAACCTGTAACATATCCTGGTGAACCTGTACCATTGTTGCTACAGATTCCTGTATGAGCCCGAGCAGACGTACTGCCTCAGTAGATTGCTGAGTACGCCTCCTTAACTCATTTTGGACCTGATACTCATCAAGCAGCCTCTCGGCTACATCCAGCATAGATGGACGAAGTTGGGTAGGTGACAATCCCTCTGCATCTAAGGCTACCTGAAAGCAGAAGAAATAGACCAAATCATTATCAAACATCATGACTAAATATTTCAGATTAGTTTGACAACTTAACACCCCAAGCAGAACGTTGAAAAGTTTGATGTGCTTCTAATGAGTACTTGTTCATTGTAAGATTATCCAAGCTAGCAACACTTCTGATAATGGGTACATATTATATTGGTGTGACTAATATGACAAAGGCAAAAAAGATTCAACATGAAGGTGTTCCCAATTAACCCTGGTGTGGTAGGTTGTTTATGCTTTTGGTAAATCTGTTACTACACCAATGACTTTATACATCTACGTATGTTGTCTAAAATCTTGCCATCAATCGGCTACAGGACAACCCAACCAAACGATACCCATGAATTTGGACCTGGAAAATCAAAGACGGGCCGGACTTTAAAGATCCTGGATGTTTTTGGAACATTAGTGGCACACCAAATTATAACATAATTCCCTGATGTTCAAGATAGAACTCTTGTTGTGCTGGTGCATCGTCAGAATGTCATAGCACTAATTTAACACACACAATGTAAGCCACATCTAGTCCAAAATCAATGCTACCATTGAAATGTTACATGTGCACCTTGTTCCCTTATATCACATACCACAGCACTGGATGCAGAATCGTCGCCAGCTCCTGATCCAACTCCAGCTGCAACGTCAAGAGGGGCCTGATGTTCTTTTAAAAACAAAAAAAAAAAAACATGTTTAGTACATAACCTTAGTCAGTAATGATTATGGCCAGATTGCCCTCCTAGCTTCATGAATGAAGCATTGAGGCCAAACATTCAAAAGTGCTTTCCTGGGCTCATAGGACACTTGCTAAACCCTCCCAAAGGTTAAGAAGGCTTGGTCTGCCTACTAATGACGGCACCCATTAATGCTGTCAACTGTGTTTTGCAGGGTAAACATCTAAAAGGCAACACTCTTTCCTAAGAAAAAACATGTGTGTTAATGGGGTTAATAAGATTCAAAAAAACATTATTTGACTAGACATACCAACACCTTCCTCCAGGCCTAGCTGCACTGGGTGTGTTCCCTGCTGCGGATCTTCTGTAAAGGACATAGCAATATGAGCTATCTTGGCAAAAAAAAAACATCTACATTGTTTGGCACAGTATGATATTGGACCTACCAGGAGGAGGGTCAGCACTGATGTCAACACCTGTGAGTCCGTCTGGTTCGCCAAGCTGCATGGGCTGTGGAGGGGCTGAGATCCGTGCTACAGATGAACAAATTGCAGGTTGGGGAAAACAAAAAAAGGACAATTGGAAGGGCAAGTATCACATTCTCTTAATGTCACACATAGGATAGTAGTTAATCTTTTCCAAACAACTCACACAATTGACATCCAAGATAATATCCTACCTCGGTGCAAAGCATCCGAATCTAAGTCCTCTCTGGGAAAGATGGTATCGGGTCCTATGATGTTCAAGAAAGGTAATTGATAATCCCAGAGAGAACTTCGTGCACGTTCATCCAGCCGACCTTGACGGTCATAAAGACCCTCCGCAGCCCATGCAATTAGCTTCTTCCGAACGGACCCACAGATGTCGTTGACCTTCTTCCGCACACTGTCACGGTGGCGAGGTGCTTCACCCAGTGCATTTACAGCATCCCGGATTTCATCCCACAATCTGTTCTTCTCTGTTACTGAGTAAGACGCGGCCCTGGTCCCATGTATCGCCTGATATCTGGCCATATAGGCGTGGACCAGGGCACAGCACTGATTGTGGGTGAAACGGGGAAGCCGGGGTAATGTGGACAAGCTGACTCTGGTGGACGGACCCGCTCCAGGACTACTGTCAGAAGAGCCAGCTTGTCCACTTGGTGTGTTAACACCTCCCCCGGCTTCCTCCTCCGGGATGGGGATGGTGGACTCCCTCATGGATACAGCTGGAGCCTCCCTCACACCAGAGCCAGACGATCTGCCCACCCTGCCCCCCCTGCCCCCCCTGGCCCCCCTGGCCACCCTGCCCCTTCTCATCCTTCCAGTGGGTGGGGCCATGGGAGCACGAGGTGGGCAGAGAATCTGGCTGTCCAGCAGCAGCAAAGAGCCCCAAACTCCTAAATCTGAAATGACAAAAGAGAAAACAGAAAAAACAGGATTTGCAGATTGCTCTTCATATACAGTATAATTAGTGAACAGTTACAGAACACACTTACCTAATGGCACAAACAGACTTGGTCGTGGTGGTGGTGGTAGTAGTGGGCAAAGAGCAGAAGAGGCTGCAAAGAAAAGGAAAAAAAAAAACACATAAGAAAACGCATATGGGTACAAATCACACGAGGCCCTCCAAACACTTACCTAATGGCACAAACACGGTGGTGGTGGTGGTGGTGGCAAAAAAAGCAGAAGAGGTTGCAAAGAAATGTAAAAAAAAAACACATAAGAAAACGCATAGGGGTACAAATCACACGAGGCCCTCCAAACACTTACCTAATGGCACAAACACAGTGGTGGTGGTGGTGGTGGTGGTGGTGGTGGCAAAGAGCAGAAGAGGCTGCAAAGAAATGTAAAAAAAAAACACATAAGAAAACGCATAGGGGTACAAATCACACGAGGCCCTCCAAACACTTACCTAATGGCACAAACACAGTGGTGGTGGTGGTGGTGGTGGTGGTGGTGGTGGCAAAGAGCAGAAGAGGCTGCAAAGAAATGGAAAAAAAAAACACATAAGAAAACTCATAGGGGTACAAATCACACGAGGCCCTCCAAACACTTACCTAATGGCACAAACACAGTGGTGGTGGTGGTGGTGGCAAAAAAAGCAGAAGAGGTTGCAAAGAAATGTAAAAAAAAAACACATAAGAAAACGCATAGGGGTACAAATCACACGAGGCCCTCCAAACACTTACCTAATGGCACAAACACAGTGGTGGTGGTGGTGGCAAAGAGCAGAAGAGGCTGCAAAGAAATGGAAAAAAAAAACACATAAGAAAACTCATAGGGGTACAAATCACACGAGGCCCTCCAAACACTTACCTAATGGCACAAACACAGTGGTGGTGGTGGTGGTGGCAAAGAGCAGAAGAGGCTGCAAAGAAATGGAAAAAAAAAACACATAAGAAAACTCATAGGGGTACAAATCACACGAGGCCCTCCAAACACTTACCTAATGGCACAAACACAGTGGTGGTGGTGGTGGTGGTGGTGGTGGTGGCAAAGAGCAGAAGAGGCTGCAAAGAAAAGGAAAAAAAAAACACATAAGAAAACGCATAGGGGTACAAATCACACGAGGCCCTCCAAACACTTACCTAATGGCACAAACACAGTGGTGGTGGTGGTGTAATCCTTTATAGGCAAAAGGAGGCTGCAAACATTAAACATACATGAGAAATCGCATGACCTACATACGTGCACATAATAAATTACAGTTATCAGGAAAGCAAAAATGGTGTCTTTGGAAGCTGGGAAGGTAAGGGGGCAGGTTTAGATGCCAAATCTAGACTGCACACCTTTAACAAACATGAGAAAACACATGTCCAAACCACATGCACATGGGGCCAACTGCCAATGATTAAAAGACACTTGAGGGGTTCCCAAGCTATTGTGGGTTGGAGGGGATTCACCATAGACAACTTAAGCACACCCAAGATAAGTACAAATTGTCTCCTTCCTTTTTTTTGGGAGAGAGAGATACAATTGTCTTACCTCCAGATAATGTAGGTTGTGGGTCACAGGGTCTTGCTAGCACATAAGAAACATCGATCTATAACATCCAGCAGCCATATTGGCCATGTGCTCCTTTTATAGCTGGCTCACAGGTGTGATAATTAGCGGCCGTTTCTATATATATCTGCGCATTCGCGAATTTGCGCGTTCAAAATGGAGGACGATATCCCAGACGCATTAGATGGTGCAATGCTGGCATTTATTGGTGCCTTGTTTGAGGAGGCCCTGGCACAGGAGGCAGCAGAAGGTGGGGAAGCTGCAGCAGCAGCAGCAGCAGCACCTCCAGCAGCAGCACCTCCAGTCCGTGTGCCCTTACCTCGCCAGCCACGCATTTTTGCTCCAAGGATCTATTTGGACAAGCTGCGGGATTCTGATGTCAGGAGGAAGTTCCGGCTCGAGCGAGGAACTATTCTACACCTCTACCAGCTCATAGCAGAGAAAATTGACCCGGACACACAGCGCTGCCATGCGGTGCCCGGCATGGCCAGATTGCTGGCCACTTTGTATATTTTAGGGCGTGGCAGCTTCCAAGCCACTTCGGGAAGTATCATGGGCATTAGCCAGCCCACAGTTTCAAGGGTGTTCATGTTGGTCATTAATGCCATAGTGGATATAGTGCCCAATTTTATCCACTGGCCACAGAATGAAAATGAGTGGAATGAAGTCAAGTTGGGTTTCTACCGGCGGGCACACATGCCGCAAATCCTAGGGGCAATCGATGGCACCCACATAGCCATTAGGCCCCCAAGGAGCCACGAAAGTGAATACCGGAACCGCAAGCAGTACCACTCTGTGAACGTCCAATTAGTGTGTGACGCCAAACAGCGCATCATGAGTGTCAACACTGGTCACCCAGGGTCGTGCCATGATTCCAGTATGTTAAGAACAAGTACTCTGTACGAGGTGTTTGAAAGTGGACAAATGCCCGAAGGGTGGCTTATTGGTAAAGTATTTTGTCTTAACAACATAAACTGTAAGATTACATAGACATAGGAATAAGCTACATCGGTGTACACCCTGATTTAAGCAAAGCCTACCTAAAATGGATGTGTTAGGAGTTGTCAGGCTGTTCACACACAACCAGATCAGCAGCTTAGCAGCTCACAAAAGAAAGATTTGCAAAGTTGTCTTTGAGTCCAATGAAGGTGGTTAACCAATGTGTAAATGGTGTCCTCTAGCCACCCAAAGAAAACCTACAAATGATTCCAATGGTATTGTCATATCCCCAAAGTACTTTGCATAAGTGAGTCAATATTGGTTTCCTCACTCTAGTTGCAGATATATTCCAGAAGTAAGACCTAGGCTAATGTAATAGGAACAAAATAGGGGCCAAGTTGTAACTTGCAAGAGAAACCCACCACTTTGTGTGTCCTTTTTCCCATTTGTATTAGTGATTTAGGCAGTTAGACAGAGTTGAGATGTTTCATATGATTTTTTGCAAACAGACGAGCAGGTTGTTTAGTAAAATGCCTAATTGTCTCCCATTTTGAGGAGTCATCTAAAGTCACATGATAGGAAGAACTAATGTATATTTTTCTTATTTTTCAGGGGATGCTGGTTACCCGCAGCTGACGTGGCTGATGGCTCCAATCAGGTACCCCCAGGGCCCAGCAGAGAGGAATTACAACAGGGCCTTGCGGAGAAGCCGGAGTATCATTGAGTTGACCATAGGTCTTCTCAAGTCCCGGTTTCTCTGCTTGGCCCGGCCTGGGGGTGAACTCCTGTACTCTCCTACAAAGGCTTCCAAGATCATCCTGGCGTGCTGCGTGTTGCACAACATGTGCGTTGCCCGGGATGATTCTTGGGAGCTGACGGAGGAGAGGGAGCCAGAGGTCCGTCAGCCGGCGGCCCCCAGGCGGCGGAGCACCGCTGCCGGTATGGCCACCCGGAATACCCTGGTTGCTAGCCACTTTACATGTAAGTACTGTAACCGGTCAAGATAGGGCATGTGTATTAATTAGCTAGTTAGCAGAGGTGCCACTCACAGGGAGACAGAGGGTGATTATCATCTGCCAATGACACTTGCCATTGTAGATAAAGTGTAGTCAACATTGGTAAAATTGTGTTACTTGAGCAAAAACATGCACCTCTAACCATAAACATGTTGGTATTGTGAATAGTGTAAAGGGCTGAGAAGAGCTGGCAGGTGTTTATTTGTGTCTATGCCACCTGTGTAGTTATTGATAACATGAACGGCTGCTTGGTATCTTATGGTGTTGTAATTTTCCAGAACATCAACATCTTGGAATCATGGCACGTACCATGGGAAGCCTGTGGTGATGGGCTGTCTGGCGTCACAGGTGTGTAGTCAAATGTTTACATTAATGATTTCTGGTTTGTGTAAGTTGGCATAAAATGTGTTATTTCACTCGTGATGTCGAAATTAAATGAAGTTCAGAATGAAGCAAACAGGCATTAAGATGTGATTTTCATAATGAAATGTCTTATCCTTTGTTTTATTTTTCCAGGAGTGGTACTGCTTGCGGGTGTAGGTGGTAGAAACCCACCTTGATGGACTCCACTCATTTTCTTTTGTGGTCAGTGGATATTTGGTAAGGCACATGGCCAATGACCAACATGAACACCCTGGAACTTCGAAAGTGGCTTGGAAGCTGCCCAGCAACCTTGCCATGCCTGTCCCCTATGAGCTGGTAGAGGTGCAGAATGGATTCTGAACTCTGCCGGAAGTTGTGGAAGACATCAGAATCCCGTAGCCATGGAGCAAAGATCGTGGTCTGGCGCTGTAAAGGCACACGGACTGGAGAGTGACAATATTCTTTTGCTGCATCCCTCCTTCTGCTGTCATTCTCAAATAAATAAATACATTAGAATTGAACATGTGTTTTTTTGTTTTGTGTGGGTGCCTACAGACAAAAGGGCCATCCACACTGTAAGATTTAGAGAAGACTTTATCCTTCCGATTGACATTTTCTATGTAGTGCAAGGGCCTGCCTGATTGCATCCAAATTGAAAGTGTTGAGGTTTGAGCTTCTATTATATGGTTTGGTTAAGTCTACAGGAAAAAGTCTAGACAAATTGTTAGTGTATGGCCCATTAAGCTGCCAAGGTCGGAGTTTTGCACTTTGCATGCTGCTTGTACTGGTGATGTGAGGGGTTGTAATGTAGAGTAGGGATGTGACAGTGTTGTGTTGAGGTGTGAGGCAAATGTAGTGTTGGACTATGAGGGCCTGTGTTGTTGAAATATGGAGAGAGTCCAATATCAGACACCTATGTTTATTGGTCAAGAAATTGTAAGAACCATGGTAAATATGTAAAGAATTGCATCTCGATAAAACTAGGACCACACTCATAAAATCAAAATTGTGTTGTTTCCATTGATGTGCTTGAAATTTGGGTAGGACACCCCCCTCCCCCCCCAAATTCAAGATAGTTTAAAAAAACTGTTTAAAAAAATGAGAGTGAAAAGAGATCCCAAGTGTAGTGATGTGATTTGAACCCATGACGTTGTGAACTGCAGTGAAGTTGCAAAGCACTTAGCTATTGTGCAGAATAAAGCTGTATGGTGGAAAAAATGGAGTGTGTTAAGGCTAAAAAGCACATATAGCTAAAGAACTAAACATTGTATGGAATGTGGGAAGAAGACCATGGTAAAATTGTGAGGTTTCATCTTGCCCTGAAGTAGGGTAGGGGTTTGGTCACTTGCCTTTGGTACTTTCCTTCATAAGTTCGATTCGACACACAGACAAGATCAAAAAAACACTTAAAATGGTGTAAGCTTGCAAGCGCTTCTGAGTGTAACATTATTTAGCAATATATATGATGTAATCCGTTACATTTTAGCAATATAAACAAAAAAAGAAAATAAAAAAAGTAGGTGGAGATGGTAAGCCTCGAACCTACAGCAGAGGGAGATGAATTACAGACATGTGATGTGTGCACTAATCCACTAGCCCACATCGCTATGTGAAACTGCTATAAGCACGAAGACATAAGTTTGCGAATTGGCGAAGCCGCGATCGTAAGTGAATCCCGCTGACGGCGGAATTCATTATTGCTGTTTTACTCGCCAATTCGCCGCAGCGCCAGTTAATTGATTTGAACGCGGCGAAACTGAAACACGTCATAGAGGTTTGAAGCTGCAGTTTCTTTAAATCCGGCCCCCCATAACGTGCAGACTAGAGATAAAAAGTGTTTTCCAAAGCCAAAGCGCTCCAGTGTCTGGAAAAGATATTCCCAGGACAGGGAATCAAAGGCCTTGTGAAGATCGAGGGATAATAGCATGCCCTTTCTGGGGCCTACGTTATCCCAGTTAGATTGGAGGGCTGAAATCACGTCTATTGCACGCCGGGTCTGGTCAGGCACCTGTTGGCCCTGCACAAAGCCGGCCTGATCAGGATGGATATATTCCGCCAAAAAAGTGTTGAGCCTAGTCGCCAGCACCTTCGCCATAATTTTAAGGTCAACGTTGATGAGCGATATCGGCCTGTAGTTGAGACAGTCCCCATGGTCCTTGCCCGGTTTCGGCAGCACATGCATATACGCATTATTTTCATATGTCGGGATGGGGGTCCCTGCTCTAATAGAATTAAAGTAGGAGCAGAGATGGGGGGTCAGGGTCTCGTGAAACTTCTTATAATAATGGCCAGAGAAACCGTCCGGTCCCGGCGCTTTATTAGGGTTGATGGATTTGATTGCTACCAATATTTCTGTGGTAGAGAACTCCCTGTCCATAATCTCCACATGGGGGGCGGAAAGGCTAGGGAGGGAGATATCCCGAAAAAAGGCCTCTACCGCGGACTGTCTAAGCGGCTGCGGTTGGGAATAGAGCTTTGTGTAAAAGTGATAAAATTCGTTGACCACTAATTTGGGGTCCTGTGACCGGAGACCAGACCTAAGCCTCAATTTTGGTAGTGCTGGGGAATAGAGTCTCGGGGCCAGTTTGCGAGCCAAAAGTGTGTGCGGTTTATCGCCCAGTGTGTAATAGCGATTCCTCGACCAGCGAATGGACTTTTCCGCTTTAGTGGTCAAGCTAAAATTAAGGGCCACCCGTGCCGCGTCAATTTTGTGTCTGATATCCACCCCCGGATGTCTCTTCTGCTCCCTTAGGAGGTCCCTCAGCTCCGCATCCTGACGCAGTATCTCCCCGTCGCGTTCCCTTTTTTTCCGGGAGACAATCTGGATAAGCTTGCCTCTAATCGTCGCTTTATGCGCCGCCCATACCATGGCCGGGGATGTATCAGTCGATGGGTTGTCCAGAAAATATTGATGTAAGCAATCGGTCACTTCCTTAAGTATAAGGGGGTCATTCAGTAGGGAGGCGTTGAGCCTCCAGGCTGAAAATGTAGGTTTAGTCCACAAGTCAGAGACGGTCATCACTACGGGGGAGTGGTCAGACCACGGGGTGGGAATGATTCGTGTCTTTAGTACAAACGGAAGGAGAGCCGACAATGCAAAGAGGTGGTCTATACGGGCATACGTCTTATGCGCATGAGAGTAGTGGGTGAAATCGCGCGTCGTGGGATGATCATTCCTCCACACATCCACCAATCCTGTGGAGTGCAATAATCTAGCCAATTTAACCCCCAGACGCGGGGCATGTTTCAGAGAGGCACGCAAGGCGTCCGACCTATCCATGACCTGGTCCAAGGGGACATTACTGTCACCCCCAAACGCTACATGTCCCATCGCAACGCGGCATCACCACGCTCAGCATTTCCTGGAAGAATTGAATTTGCCCCACGTTCGGAGCATAGTAGGAGACAAAGGTTACGTCGTGCTCATTTATCCTGCCCGGTTTAGACCCACTTTAATACATTTTTCATTACAATACAATGACTCAAAATGTACTCTACCAAAAAGTTATTGATGATGATGTCAATCTGACGAAATGCATAGGGAGAAGCTCCTTGGCGTCACTGTGTCACTTCCGTATCCTCTCCGTGGAATGTATGCTGTCCTGGACATATGTATTTCTAGGCTTTGTAATGTCTTTTTTTAACATGTAAGTGCATAGCAGCTTAACAGCTTAATTTTTATAAATGCATTACATATGTGAATTTACACTATTGGATTTGCCTATGTCCTTTTGCCCCTTGCATGAGTGTATTCTTGGTGGTGGTCGTGATAAAGAAGATACATGCTTCACACTGAGGAGGTTACACAGTGCCTATTGGAAGGCTTATAGCCTCCAGTGGGGAGGTTATATCTGGTGAGTAAGGACCCAGAAGGGGAGCATGTATGGATGCACAGTCTCACAAGTGTGGATATCAAGAGAACTGATCACTTATTATACATATAAATTATGAACTTTTATGATATTTTTCTGGATTTTTGAATATGTGGACTTTTTGATACATTTTTGGCATGGTGCACTTTGAATGCATAATTTGAATGGTTTCATAAGGCACTGCAGCACTTTGACACTTTTTCTTGCACTTTACCATACACCGTATTATTGGTGGGGATTTAATTTATTTTTTCATTTATAATATGAATTTATTTGCCTGTTCAGTTCATGAAATTATTTTTTATTTGAATTTGTTACATTTAAAAGGACAGACATGCTTTTTTAGAGGGTTTCTTAATTATTGACTCAAGAGGTATGGAGTAATTGTACCAATTCCCCAGATATTTTGCAGCGCCATTTTCACCTGTTTGACCATTAACAAATAACCCTTTGATTGCCTCTAAATGTTAAACCCTTCCCAGCCAGTGTCATTAGTACAGTGTCAGTGTATAGTATTATCACTGATCACTCTATTAGTGTCACGGGCGATGTCAGATTGCCCGCCACACTATCCCAGTCTCACTATAAGTTGGTAATCGCCGCCAGTAGTAAAATTCCATTATATATACTGTACCATGGATTGTAGATCCTTTAACTTTCATATAAACCAATCCATGCACACTTATTGTTTTTTTTCTCCCAAAGACATGTAGCAGAATACATTTTGTCCCAAATTTGTGAAGAAATTCGATTTTTTTATTTTTTTTATTTTTTTAATTGGATATGTTCTATCTCAAAAGGTAAAAAACATTGTTTTTATTCACAGTTTTTGGTTTTCTTTTGTTTATATAATAAAGAATTAAAAAAAAAACAGCAGTGATCAAATACCGCCAAAAGAATCTCTATTTGTGTGAAAATAAATTATATAAATTTTGTTTGAGTATAGCATTGCATGACTGTGCAATTATCAGTTAAAGTGGTACAGTGCCAAATAGCAAAAAATGGCCTAGTCATGAAGGGGGTAATATCTTCCGGAGCTGAAGCGGATAAATAAAAAAGCTGATCATTGCAAACACCCCTGTAAGTGGTAAATGGTTTGTCTCATGCCTCTAACTACTACATTTGCACAACAGCTTGTTCTTTTCAAAAACAATAGACTTACAGGCCAGATCACCAGCTGAAAATAAAGGAAAGAAAGCCTAAAAAAAAAACAAAAAAAAAAAGCCATTCCATCTAAAATTTGGTAAGCTGTAATATAAGAAATGTTTGCTTTTGGGTTTTCTTTTTTTTTTTTTCCAAACATCTTTTGGGTTTTCTTCTGCTTTCATCTTATTATTAATCATTCATTTATATGATAACACTCCATAAATTATATTAATTTATAGCATGGTATAATCCTCTGAGCCATGGGTAATTAAGTGCAATTTGTTGGTTGTGTGCCAAACGGGATTCTAGTAAAACTAAGACGTCTGCTTTCTGTTTTTTAGGTGCGGTAGGATAGCAGACCACTTCACTTTATTTAGCAGGCACCAGACATTTAAAAGAATAACTTTAAAGGATCTGCGGTGTGCTCTTTATCAATAATACTGAACCAGTAGTTGAGTAACTAAATATTATACATAAGTGTTTGGGAACAAAATCCATCATACAATGGTAGAGGTAACATGAGATAATTCAACCATACATAAATTGTAACAAGGGGACCACAATAGCATCCTTAACCCACCCAGCCCTACATATTCCCCAACTTTTGGGAACGTATGTACCCAAGGCAAACAAATGTGTAAAGTAATCCCAAGGATTGTGTGCAAACAAATGTGTGCAAGTAATCCCAAGGAAAATGTTTAAATGGATAGGGAATTGTAAAATAAAAGTGGCATGCTTAATCCTTTTAGAGTATGTGAGGATATTTAGGATGGAGAACTAGCAAGGTCTGTTAAAGGCAAATGGAAGAGGGCCATTTGTAGCTTACAGTCCATGCTGGCTATGTAGCCACAGAGCAACTGTTTAGGCTTCATGTACACTAGAGCTCCTAAATTTGATTTTCTGAGCTTTTGGCATTTTTTTGGCCAAAGCTCGTAAACTCAACTCCATAAAATATAAATTTAGAAAATTGCTCTAAGACAAAAAACATATGACAATGGTGAATAAGAGTCCAATGAATGAATCTTGAGCTGCTGGCACATTGTCCTATTGGTAAAGGATGGTCAAGCACAATCAAATAAAATAGCAGTGCTCAAAAATATAAATTTGCCCCCTGATGATGTCAGTTATGACGAATCATGTTGGGAGGAGCTTAACCACATGAAGCTGGCGTTGCATGCTATTGGAGGTTGGCCATCTTTTTGGCTTGAAAAAAACCTATACCACATCTTTGCCATTTTTATGTCTGTTGGTTTGGAGATAATGTGAGTATATTGTGTGTAGGCTTTTGTTGGTTCAAATAAATACTTTTAAAAGATATCTGCGCAATGATTGCTCTATTGTTTCCTTATGTATGCACCTTGGAGAATATGCCCATACGGATTGTGTGATCGGATCTAAACGCTCAAGCGATTGATATATGCCCTTTCTGATCGAATCCAATTTTGACCAAGTAATCAACACATGTTATATCTGACTTCTGTTTATCCTGTGTCATCTGGTAAGAGGCTGCATGTTTTATCTCTCCTGGTGGTGGACACATCGTTTTTTTCCTTTACAGTGTTCATATATTTCACTGGGGGACTGCTTGGAATTTATATTTTTGAGCACTGCTATTTTATTTGATTCAACTCCATAAAAGCCTACGTGTCAATTTACGCATAAGCTTTTAGCAGAGTTTAGAAGCTGCTTGCGGTTAGGGGAGGTTGAACCTCCCTCTCCTGAACGTGGAAGAATCACATTCAATATAGGAATGTTTTGATCGCCGGTTGCAAAATGCAGCAAAATCGCAGCTCGTTGTTTGTGTTTTACGTTTTCCCATGGCCGGCGGTCAAAGTAGGCTATGTGTACATGAAGCCTTTTAGTGGAGTATAGTGAATCACCGAGTTTGGAGCTGCAGGCGCTTTATGAAAAAATGAAAAGTCAGCAGCTACAAATACTGTAGCTGCTGACTTTTAATATAAGGACACTTACCTGTCCAGGGATCCCACAATGTCCTCACTCGAGCCAATTCTTCAATCGGCTTCAGGTGCAAGCGCCTGGCATCTCTAGTAAGGCAAACAGAAAGGGAAGCCATGCGCCTTCAAAGCCTGTTTCTTATTGCGCATGTGCAAGTCGCACTTTGCCTTGTGCATGATCCCGTAGTCTCTTTGGACCTGTGCGGTGTCGCAGAAAACTGCTATCTGGGCAAGGAGTATGTGTGTGTGTTTTGGGCGCTGAACTTCCAGATCATTTTGATCTGACCTGGAAGTGGAAGCAGGTAAGGTACCTGTCAAAGCCAGGTACCTGCTCTCTCCTCCCCCAAAAAAGTGCCAAATGTGGGTGCAAACAGGTGGAGTTTCCCCTTTTGTGTGGAGCTCCACTTTAAGAAGGAGTAAAAGTGAACTTAGGTAGTGGTATAGAGCGTACAGGTGTTGGAAATGAAGTAGGCTTGTGGAAAAGAGAGTGAAAGTCAGCCCAGTTAAAAAGCACAGGGGAGTCTCTTCCCCTACAGGGGGAGCCAATCAGCGGGTCCGGGCACCCGCAATTGCTCCCCGTGGATACAGAACGGCTGTCTGCCATTGTAAACACGGCAGACCTCTGTTCTGTCACTAATGAACACAGGGATCCTGTGTTCCTCTTATTTAGGAACAAAGGTCTCTATGTTCATGCAGCAATCCCATCCTCCCCCACATTTAGAAAGCACCCACACATTTAACCCTTTGATCGCCCCTGGTGTTAACCCCTTCCCTGCCAGTGTCATTATTACAGTAACAGTGCATATGTTTAGCACTGATTACTGTAGTAATGTCTCCAGTCCCCCCAAAAGTGTCAAAAATGTCAGTTAGGTGTCCGATCTGTCCGCCGCAATGTCCCAGTCCCGCTAAAAATTGCTGATCGCCGCCATTAGTAATAAAATAAAGAAATAAATAAATAACATTGACATAAATCTTTCCCCTAGTTTGTAGACGCGATAACTTTTGCGCAAACCAATCAATATACGCTTATTGGGGTTTTCTTTTTACCAAAAATATGTAGCAGAATACAAATCTGCCTAAAATTATGAAAAATATAGATTTTTAACCACTTGCCGACTGCCTACAGTAATATTACTGTGGCAGTGTGGCTCCCCTGGGTCCAGGGGAAGGGGTTTCTGCGGCGCCCTCCCGCTGTGTCTAAACGATTGCCTCCTTCCTCCCGGATCATCCGGTAAATGGAGAGAAGACCCGCCTGCTTATGTAAACAAAGCAGGCGAATCTTCTGTGAGACAGTCAGGGACATATTACCAAAAATATGTAGCAGAAAACAAATTGGCCTAAAATGTTAAAAAAAAAAATTGATTTTTAAATTTGGGAATGTCCTATAGCAGAATGTGAAAAATATTGTTTTTTTCACAATTGTCGCTTTTTTTTGTTTATAGCACAAAAAATAAAAATTGCACAGGTGATCAAATACCGCCAAAAGAAAGCTCTATTTGTGGGAAAAAAGGACATCAATTTCGTTTGGGTACAGCATCGCACGACCGCACAATTGCCCGGTAAATAACGCAGTGCCAAATCGCAAAATAGGGCCTGATCATTAAGGGGGAAAATCCACCCGGGGCTGAAGTGGTTCATTTTTTTTTTTATTGGGAATGTTATATAGCAGAAAATAAAAAATATTGTTTTTGTTTCAGAATTGTAGCTCTTTTTTTTTTTGTTTATAGCGCAAAAAATAAAAGGTGAACAAATACCACCAAAAAAAGCTCTATTTGTGGGAAAAAAAGACATCAATTTTATTTGGGTACAGCGCCGCACGACAGCGCAATTGTCAGTTAAAGTAATGCAGTGACGTATAGCAAAAAATGGCCTGGTCATTAAGGGGGAAAACCTTCTAGTCCAGAAGTGATTAATAAGCTGACATAAAAGTTTCATAAAATAGCAAAAGACATGATTCTCGTTACCATTTGCCAGTAAAAAAAACATGTAGCAGGTAGCATGTTGTAATAATGTCCAAATAAGCGATGAGCATCAAATGAGCATTATGGAGGCTCAGGTGTAAGATAGTACAAATATCTAGTAACTTTTCAGTACTTTTAAAGGGCTAGAGTACTAAGTGAGAATTAACAATGAGAGTTATTCCAGGAGAACTAGTAGAAGAAAACAGGTACTCACATGTAACACAGTATAATGCCGGTCAGGCATTATCTCCAAGGTGCAGGTTGTGTTGTTCTAATCAGTGGAAGATCACAGGTAAAAATGGGTGAATGGGTCCCATTGGTTGACATGCAGTCATGCTGGGTACAGAATTGAATACTTAATTTGTAGGTCTCAGATACAGTTCAGTAATTTGGCAATAAAGGTCCTGGTGGGCTCCCTGTTGGGGAAGTCTTATGTATTTAGACAAAGGTAGTAATTAGAACAGTTTCCAGGAAGCTCATGGGATCTAAGTACCCTTCCCTTCTCTAGGAGGCTACCAATTTGAGCTTGCTCCTTCGTAGTCTTTTCTTGAGCTTGTCTTGGAGTTGCAAAAGGGTTTGCAGTTGAGACTGCTGCTGTATGGAAGTGCATTGCAGGATGTTCTGCTTCCCCAATCTAAGCATTGAAGTGTGATCTCTGTATTTGATAGGTTGCAACATGATGGCAACATTTAAAATCTCAGAAGTGTTGGCAGACAGTTGACTTGACAGGGCCGAATTTAGCCTGTCAGGGGGGCTTACTGTCAGCACACCTTCATTTTTTCTTCTACAGGTAGGGTTCGCTGGTTTTCTGTCTAAAAAATACTGACATCTGATGTAGGTGATGATGCCACCGGCTCCTTGACACCACATGGAGTCCCCTCTTCATATCAGCATTCCCTCCTCATATCAGAGTTCAAAACGTTAGCCACTGCCCCCTATAACTGGCCTTTGCAGCAAGGAGCATTGGAGGGCAACGTATGTCAAAAAGAGACCAAGGAAAATTCCAAGCTCTACTTACCGACCAGCCTGCGACCAACCAAATTGATAGAGAGCAGATGAGCTGGAGGGAGCTCACCCCTCCTTAAAGGTACAGGCACACTGAACACCCAGCATTAAGCACTATGAGTGGCAAAGGCCACTGAAATATACTGCGTTAAACGTGCAGTAACTCACTGAATCATACTTCACTAAAATATACTGCGTTAAATGTGCACCTACGCACTGAAATGTACTGCGTTACACATGCAGTAGTGCATTGAAATGTACTGCTTTAAACATGCAGTAACGCAATGAAATAAACAGCGTTAAACATGCAGTAACGCACTGAAATGTACTGCGTTAAACGTACAGTAACGCACTGAAATATGCTGCGTTAAACGTGCACTAACGCACTGAAATAGACTTCGTTAAAGGTTTCCTGACAAAATAAACTGACACTAAAGTAAAAATAAATGTCACACTACACTATCATTAGATTCACACTAAACTGATATTCTACACTGACATTAGAATCACAATAGTACACTAACTCACTACTAGCACTGAACAAAGCCCTGTTCTATCTCTCTCCACGTCAATATCACACGGAAAATAGCTGATAAGGGGAGAATAGTTTTATAGTGTGGGGTGGGGCTAAGAGCAATGAGCCATGATTGGACACAGTCATCATTACTTTCTCCAATCATGGCTCTGACAGTGCTCTGTGCCCTGATTGGGTAAAGCTTTCATCGCTTCAGCCAATCAGGGCTTCCATGCATTGTGGTCATTCGGCGTGCCGAACAAACGGTTGGGGTGTTCGTCGAACAGGCGAACAGCCAATGCTTAGCCCAAACTCATGCTCGGGCCAAACTATTTGCCAATCTCTACCCATCATTGCTACCTCATTAGTGGCCTTCAGTGCAGCATATCAGTGGCCATCAGTGCAGCTTATCATTGCCGCCTCATTAGTGGCCATCAGTGCCCATCAGTGCAGCCTTATCAGTGCCCATGAATGCAGCCTATCAGTGCAGCCTATCAGTGCCCACCAGTGCAGCCTCATCAGTGCAGTCTATCAGTGCTCATTAGTGAAGCCTCATCAGTGCTTATCAGTGCCCATCAATGCAGCCTATCAGTGCCCATTATTGCAGCTTATCAGTGCCCACCTATAGATGGAAATTCCCCTTTGCTGTTTAAGTGACTCACAATGGGAAAAACTATCTTTTGCGTACTCCTGAAGATCGGCCTATTTTCTGTGAAAATCTCCCGATTGATTTAGTGGAACTCCCTGAATGGTATCAGGAATTCAAAATACCCCTAACAAACTATGCAACCCCTACCTCCTCCAGGTCTTCACCTAGCAAGCCCCCTTATCAGAAGGGCAAAAAAACAAACATTTCTGGATCTACCTGGTCCTTCACCTCCTCCACAGAGCCCTAGACACAGGGAATACGACTAATAATACATGGTCCTACCTCTGCAATTGACATTGTATTCTCTCAGTTTAATATAATATCAGTGACATCTATTTAAGAGACTGTTGAGGATAATTTTCTCTTTACATCCTCTATTTGTCCATGTTGGGCTATTTTTTCAATACCTTACTGACTTATCTGTTTACTGAATTAGGTGCTCTTCTTGTATGTGACCGCTAGATGGCGGCGATACACAGTCCTCTAAAGCTCTGACAAGCTATACAGGTTTACAACCTACTTCAATACAACTCTGCAAGCACTGGATAAATGTTGCTGTATCTGAATCAGTGCTACACCGACAGATGACCTTCATCCCAATCAACACACACGTGGCATGACACTTGCTTCTGTCCCTTATTGATCTGACAGAGTCTGCTACACCTTACGGATTGAGGCCAAATAGGAAGCGATACCAGGATGCATTCTAAGGCCCTGAAGCTCACTGTTAAATCCAGTGGTGGCTGTTGCTCCATAGGCCAAGGGGGGAGGCAGACGTACCGCACCATAGGGCAGGCTGCAGCAGCACACGGCAGAGGTGGCTTCAGCTTCGGCTTCTTCCCCCTGTCTTCTACGTCTCCTCCCTCCTCCTCCATGGCCAATGGCATGGCTTCTCCTTTCGGCCAATGGGGAAACGGGTCTCAGACCGGCTTCGTGAATGGCCAGGAGGAGGATCCGTGTGACAATAGTGAATATTCATTCACTATTGTCACACAACTGGGTGGGCTCGGGGCGCAGTGCTCTGTGCCCTGAGCCTACAATTTTTTTTAGCCTATTAGAGCCTCTGGCTCTAATCACATGCCAAAAAAAATGCCCCATTGAACTCCATGCATCCAGTGCCCCGCATGTAGATTAAAGGGCTTGACGCATGGATGGGGGGGGGCGGTGCCCCTGCGCCCCAATGCACCAGCCACCACTGGTTAAATCTCTCCTAGCCTCTCAATTGTTGTACTCCAACCTAGCTACCTAAAGGCTCTTTATAACAGTTGCAACTGACATTATTTGTCACTGAGACAATGTTTGCACTGAGACAATGTTTGAGACAATGTTTATGTTTGCTATTCCAAAAACATCCACTAGAAGGCTAGATTACTCCTTTTCCTGAAACTGAACCCATCTTGCTGTCTTATTCCTTTCCTTTATTATTTTAATATGACTTTTTTGGCAGTATGACCACACCGCAGCGATGATCTACAGGATACCCCTCTGAGAAGAAATTTGCAACAACGGCATTGCACTTTTATTTTGTGATTTAACCACAGGTACTATTGTTTAAATCTGCAATACCTAGGCAACCGAGGCACAGACTTCTGCTTAAGATTCATAATTTATACATGATGCACTGACTGACTCTTTCGCTGTCATATATTGGCATTCATAAATCCTGTCTGATACGCAGAGGTACACAATATATTTCTTGACTAGTATTACTACTACACTTGCTTTCCCATTCTGATTAGGGATTGCTGGTTTTCACACCACTTGTCATTTTGATGACTTAAGGCAGTGGTCCTCAACCCTGGTCCTCAGGGCCCACCAACAGGCCAGGTTTGCAAGATAACTGAAATTCATCCCAGGTGATATAATTTGCTGCTCAGTGATTGCAGTACTCTAGTCTGCATCTCCACAAGGTAATACTTAAAATCTGGCCTGTTAGTGGGCCCTGAGGACCGGAGTTGAGGACCACTGACTTAAGGGATTCACACTCACTCACCCACACACTATTAATAGTTAATCTCGCATATATCACAGTTGAGTGTGAGACGTTTTGCTTTTACACCTCATGGGCACGTCTTCCATAGCTCCCAAATAGGAATTTGATAGCAAATTGCATCTTGCAATTTTACATTACTCCTCCATATTTTCCTAATGGTATAAACCTGTGGACCCTCTTAGGAGTGACTACAGGAGACAAACTTTATTGACTTCTTAGAACCTCTCCTCTCCATCCTCTCTAATCCTCCTGTTTCTTACCTTTTCCCTTTCTTTATCTTCCTATTTCCATGCCTTCCTTCCTCTTTCTTACTTATTTGGCGACCCCCCCCCTCTCTTTTCTTTCTTTTTTTTTTTCTTACCCCCTTAGGATGACTTACGCACACCTAGGAAAAGATCCGTTAATTATCTCCCACAATGTTAATGGCCTAAATATTCCTGAAAAAAGATCCAAATTGCTGTATGAACTTAAAAAAGTGAAACCCCAAATTGTTCTGCTCCAGGAAACGCATTTTAAGGGATCTAAAATACCTAAACTAAATGACATACTTCATAAAGGCATACCATGCCACTAATCCACTTGCAAAAACAAAAGGAGTCTCTATCCTTTTAACCACTTTAAGACCGGAAGGATTTGCCCCCTTCCTGACCAGGCCCTATTTTGCGATTTGGCACTGCATTCCTTTAACGGACAATTGCACGGTCGTGCGACGCTGTACCCAAATAAAATTGATGTCCTTTTTTTCCCCACAAATAGAGCTTTCTTTTGGCGGTATTTGATCACCTGTGCGATTTTTATTTTTTTGCGGTATAAACAAAAATGATGACAATTTTGAAAAAAAAAAAAAACAATATTTTTCACATTCTGCAATATGACCTTCTCAAAAAAATGTAAAAATCAAAATTTTTTAACATTTTAGGCCAATTTGTTTTCTGCAACATATTTTTGGTAAAAAAAATCGAAATAGGCGTATTTTGTTTGGTTTGCGCAAAAGTTATTGCGTCTACTGAGTAAAAGACAAAGGTGACCAGCGCTATGGAGTATGAGGTGGAACAGTGAAGAGTGGAAATAAAATAGGTGTAAGCAGCCAACAACCAAACCCCGAAGGGTTAAGAATGAAGTAAATGTGCAAAATGATTGAGACGGCGCTACGGGAAAGACTTATGTCATTTTTATTGTATTTTTTACTAGTAATGGCGGCGATCTGCGATTTTTTGCGGGACTGCGACATTGCGGCAGACAGATCTGACCCCTAGCTGACATTTTTGACACTTTTGGGGGTACCAGTGACATTACTACAGTAATCAGTGCTAAAAATATGCACTGTTACTGTAATAATGCCGTTGGCAGGGAAGGAGTTAACCCTGTGGGTGATCAAGGGGTTAAATGTGAGCCTAGGGGAGTGATTATAACTGTGGGGGGACTCGGCTTCTGAAATGATCATAGAGACATGTGATCCATCATCCTATATAGAAGAACCACATGGGCTCTATGATCATTCCAGGGAGAAGAACGGTTAGCTGTGTTTACAACAGCTGACCATTCTTCTCACTCAGCGGGGAACGATCGCGTGTGTCAGGTGGCAATCGGAGCCGCCTGACCCATGCATCGGCTTCCCCTCTGCTGAGAGGGGGCTGGAGCGCACCGGTGGCGGCGCGCGTTTGCCCCCTAGTTTTCCACGTGCGACTAACATAGGTCTACGTCGGTTTGCGCAGGAGAGCCACCCTGCCGCAATAAAAAGGCGGCGGGTGGTCGGGAAGCGGTTAAGTGAACATTCCACCTTTTCGGTGAATGATGAGCTTTCAGACCCGGATGGTAGATATATCCTATTGAGAGGATTCCTTAATGGCAAACCAATGACACTTGCAAACGTATATTTCCCAAATAAAGGTCGCTCACCATTCTGCAAACACTTGATTGATGAGTTGAAATCTTTCTCCAGAGGCTGTATTATTCTGGGTGGAGACTTCAATATCCCTTTAAATCCTACTGCAGACACTTCCTAAAAAACAACTTGTGTATCCTACAGGATATTAAAGAAAATGAAAGCTTTTTTGAGTTCTCTGACATTGATAGACACTTGGAGAACCTTGCTCCCTACTGACAGAGACTTCACCTTCTACTCTAACCCACACAAAAGATATACTAGAAGAGACCATATCTATATCACTCAGAGAGATCTACCAGACATATTGGCGGCCAACATAGGGATTATCTCATCTTCTGACTATGCGCCTATTTCCTTATCTCTGAAAACACATGAAAACAAACCACATAACTTTAATTGGAGACTTAATGCCTCTTTATTATTAGATTTAGAAACGCAAACACATATTCAAAACTCACTGATGGATTACTTTCATACCAACAATGCTTCTAATATCTCTCCTATGACAGTCTGGGAGGCCCACAAATGTGTTATCAGGGGGAAACTGATAAAAATTGGGACTAGAAATAAAAAAAGAGAGAAACACCTTAATGATTTAGCAAACAAGATCGCCTTACTTGAGTCTTCCCACAAACATTCTCTGACTCTAAATTTAGAGTCAGAACTTCAAGAGACAAGAAAGGCCTTAAAAAGCCTATTAGATAACAAAATAAAATGAAATGTATTCTTTAAAAAATCCATATACTATGAATATGGGGACAAAAGTTGCAAATTATTGGTGAAAGCGCTGAAAGAATCAAACCTGTCTGTAAAGTTCAATGTATTCATAAGCCGGATGGTAACCTGGAACATGATTCTTTTAAAATTGCAGAAATATTTCAACAGTACTATACAAAATTGTACAATATTCCAATGCAGACCAAACCACCTGACCTCAAAACAGATAGGCAAAAATCTATTGAAGACTATTTAATATATAGCCAACTTCCCAAATTAAAACAAAATTATATACTCAGACTTGAAGAAGACATCTCGGAGAAAGAAATCAAAAATGCTATAACAGAATTAAAATCAGGCAAAAGCCCAGGACCTGACGGGATCTCCTCCTAGTACTATAAAATGTTTAAACAAACTATTACACCACCCCTTACCCAAGCTTAAAAACTAAATTACTCAAAACACCACCCCCTCTAAAGACTTTTGGCCCATATCACGATCATCCCAAAACCAGACAAAAATCATACTATATGTTCCAACTATAGGCTGATATCTCTATTAAATCTGGACTTGAAACTTCTAGCCAAAGTAATTGCCAATAGACTCAGGCCACTTCGCCATAAAATCATTGGACCAGAACAAGTAGGCAGAGAAGCAAAGGGCAATATAATCAAGACTCTCAATTTAATACACATAGTGAAACAAAAAAACATCGAAGGCCTTCTGCTTTCAACAGATGCAGAGTGGCCTGGGACTATATGTTAGCTACCTGTATGCGTATAGGCTTTGGTAAGAACTTAATGTCCTGGATGTCCTGGATCAAATCACTCTATCTAGAGCCAGGCGCTCAAATTAAAATCAATGGGGTTTTATCAGAAACTGTCATTATCTGGAATGGCACTAGACAGGGCTACCCATTATTTCCCTTACTTTTTATTTTGGCTTTAGAACCACTACTCAGAAAAATGAAATTAGACGATGCTATCCATGGCTTAGTTTTTAACGAAAAACTATTTAAGGTGGCTGCTTACGCAGATGGTTTACTATTTTATATCACGCAACCCCACATAACAATCCCGAACTTAAACAAAAATTTACAAATCTTTTGATACATATCGAACTTCAAAATCAACCATAACAAGTCCGAAGCTCTTAATCTTACTCTATCCAAAGAAATAGAGGAAATGGCGATAGTTAATTGCCCGTATAAATGGGAAAAAAAATCCCTAAAATATTTAGGTATAAACCTTACAGCTAATCTACGTGATATGTTTGAAGCAAATTTCACCCCAGCTTTAAAAAAAGAATTAAATCAGATTTGACGCAGTGGAACTCTAAACACTTTTCATGGTTTGGAAGGGTCGCAATATTAAAAATGACCATCCTTTCCCAGATTACTGTATCTGTTCCATGCCCTCCCTTTAGACCTCCCACAGCGTTTTTTTAAGACAATCACTACCTTACAACGGAATTTGTGTGGGTTAATAAGAAAGTCTGATCTAAATTGAGCTATTTACAACTACCTAAAAACAAAGGTGGAATGGGACTACAAGACTATTGGAAATACTATATAGCGACTCACATCACTAGAATCCTGTACTGGCACTGTCACTGTCACAGCAAAACGAAAGACTGGGTTGACTTGGAAAGAAGATAGTTTCAAGGGCAAGCACTCTTCCTTCTGTGGACTAAACCTTCAAACCTTCCCTCCACGATTAAAGAACATCCGCTTATTAATACCACCATAAAAATCTTTAATACAATAGCCTACACTTACAATCTATCTTCCAATCCCAGTCTGTTAATCTCACTGGCTAATAATCCAGATTTCCCACCTGGACTAGACAACTCACTTTTTAAGCAAAAAGATCAAGATAACCTCAGGCTTCTTCTTGTTGTGCAATGCACAGCGGGATCAGAAATAAAAACATTCCCAGCCATTACTAGTGAAATGCCAAACCTACACCTGACATCTTGGTCATACTTCCAGCTACACGACTTCATCATAAATAATAAACATAAATACTCTCTTTTCAGACCCCTCACCTAGTTTGAGAAAATGTGCCTCAAATAGGAGCCTATTAAAGGTGGTACTTCTCTGGCATACAGTATTGTTGCACAACCAACAACTGAAGCAACAGATAAATATAAGCTTATTTGGGAACTTGAACTAGGTGACAACATTTCAGATCATCATTGGGAGAAGGCATGTGTGTTCTCCCATAAATGCTCCATTAGCACTAAACTTCAAGAAAATTCTTACAAAATCAGAACCCAGTGGTATATTACCCTTGTGAAACTGAAATCCTGGTCAAACCTAAACTCAGATTTATGTTGGAGGTGCAACTAACACAAGGGCACGTTTCTTCATATTTGGTGGGAGTGTGAGGAAATTAAAAAAATCTGTAGTGAAGTTAAACACTGGATCACACAAATCACCAACACACAACTTAAACTTGATGTTGCTTGTTACCTACTACATCTGAATGATTACTCATACAGGAAGTACAAGAAATCACTGGTCAGAAACATGCTTAACACAGCTAAATCACTTATCGCACTACATTGGCACTCCAAACACATACCAACTATTCAAAACTGGCTTATGAAAGTAAAGACTATATATGAAATGGAAGAGTGTAATGTTCTGGTACCTCTGGTACCCTTATTTCCACATTTCTCTCTTAATATTGCGTCCCATCTTGCTATCCAAATGGAACGCATACACCTTTAAGGGCAATGACGTCATCGCCGGGCGCCGCTATGAGCGGCTATTTCAATCGCCGGCTTTCTCTCACTCATTGCTCGTTCAAACCACATGTTGCCTTGTCTTGTCCAATGCTGCCTGAGCTTCAAGCTATTCCCCTTGCCTGAACAAGACCGGAACCTCGCTACCGATCCCATATCTCGCTACCGGATTACTCCATTACTCTTGGACCTTGCTACTACTAACCCATCTAGTGATAAGTACCCCGCAGGGGATTCCTTCCGAAACCTAACTTTCACTATCTACTACTGCATACTAAAGGGACTATTACTATCTAAGCTATTTCTATCATCTGCATAGATTGCTAGCTCTTGGGACTACCATCATCTATCATTGCACTAGGTTACTCTCTCTTGCATACTTCATCTGCTGTCCCCTACCACCTGTTACTATACATGATTGCTAAAACCTATCTGCATACTATCATCACCTACCACTCTCCTGAATACTACTACTAAGTGCTCACCATTCTATTGCCTGTCTCTTACCTCTATACTATCATATACATTCTATCACTCCAGGAACATCATATTGAGTGTATGTATATTTGCATAACAGGCTGTACACAGTGATGAAGTCCTGAGGGTTGGATATGTTGTTCAACACATTCTCTACATGACTACTGAGTGTAATAATTCTGCAGCTGCAAATCCATTCACTAACAAAAAACGCAGGAGCGTTACAGATTGAACGAGCCAGAAAAAATATGGATTCAGCAGAATTACCCACTCAAGTAATGCAATTAAAACAACAAGTAGATGCATTGATACTTGCTCTTACAGAGGTAAAAAACTCTGCTGCTCAGCCCCGTGAGCCTAAGATAAACCCTCCTCTAGTGTTTACTGGTGATCGGAGTAAATTTCGTGAATTTAAAAACGCATGTCGATTGCTTTTCTTGTTGAAACCTCATACTTACCCCACTGACCAAATCAAAGTCTGTACCACTATTTCCTATCTGACGGGTGATCCCCGGGCCTGGGCAGACTCTCTCTTTGAGAAAGATGACCCACTTCTTAACTCCTATCCTTTATTCCTAGCGCAACTCGCTAGTTTATATGAAGACCCCAATAGGCAGAGTACTGCTGATACCCAATTGAGGGCTTTAAAACAAGGAAGGAGACCTGTTGAGGACTTCGTGGCAGATTTTTAAAAGATGGTCCCTTGATTCAGGGTGGAATGACACATCCTTGCGAACGCAGTTCAGACTCGGCCTATCAGAAGCCGTTAAAGACGAGCTCGCCCGAGCGGATTTACCTGACACCTTGGATGGCCTGATACAGACCAGTATCAATATTGACAGACGACTGCGAGAAAGAAAGGCTGAGAAGATGGGATTGCCATTGTCCAGTCCTTCTCGGATGTCGCCTGTCGACCCTACTCCTATGGAGGTAGGAATGATACGCCCACCTTTGACCTTTTCCGAACGTGCCAGGAGGAAAACCGAACATCTCTGCATGTACTGCG
Organism: Pelophylax lessonae; assembly: GCF_965119305.1. Classification (NCBI taxonomy): domain Eukaryota; kingdom Metazoa; phylum Chordata; class Amphibia; order Anura; family Ranidae; genus Pelophylax; species Pelophylax lessonae. Next base: position 508,950,982 of record NC_138771.1, on the reverse strand, counting down.
CATCCCCGGATCATTTGATAAGCGGCTGTCCCCTTGTCCGCAAAAAAGAGGGTGAGTGTTCAAATGCCTTGCTAGGGGGACTAACAACTTCATTTTCTAATCCTTATCTTTTTATTCATTTGACATTACAGTGGGACCAAACTAGGATCACCACCAAGGCTATGGTCGACACAGGATCTTGTGGGAACTACATTGATACTTGTTTTGTTACCTTAAATAAAATACCTATTATTTCAAAACTTAAACCTGTCTCTGTTAGTTTCATTAACGGTATTCCGTTATCCTCTGGTCCCATCACTAATCAGACACAGGCACTCCTTGTCACTGCTGACGGGTCTCATGTGGAGACCACCACTTTTGATGTACTGACCTCGCCACATTTTCCCATTATTTTGGGACTTCCCTGGTTACACATACATCAACCAATCATCGATTGGAAAACAAGAACTCTAACCTTCTCTTCTCACTACTGCGAAACCACGTGTAATCTCTCATCATATTGAAGGATCCTGTCTGTGGTGTCGGATGAGATTATACCAATATGTTATCAGGATTTGTCGGAAGTCTTCCTTGAGAAAAACGCTCAAGTGTTGCCTCCCCATAGGGACTATGATTGTTGTATCGATCTACTCCCTAATAGCAAATTGCCTTTCAGTCACGTTTATCCTCTTTCACAGGATGAACTCTCTCATCTCAAGGAATACTTGGATGAAAATTTGGCAAAAGGATTCATCAGACCTTCTACTTCCTCCACTGCTGCAGGACTCTTCTTTGTCCGCAATAAAGATTCAAGTCTCAGGCCTATTATTGATTTCAGACAATTAAATACCATTACAATAAAGGATCGTTATCCTTTACCTCTTATTCCTGAACTTATAGAACAGGTGCGCGGAGCTTCCTACTTTTCGAAATTGGACCTAAAAGGGGCATACAACTTAATTCGAATCCGTGACGGGGATGAATGGAAGACAGCATTCAGAACCAGATACGGACTGTTTGAGTACCTCGTGATGCCACTTGGGTTGTGTAATGCTCCCGCAGCCTTCCAACGATTTATAAATGACATATTCAGAGACTTGCTTGATGTTTGTGTTGTAGTATATCTGGACGATATACTTATTTATTCTCATTCCTTATCTGAACACATAAAACATGTAAGACTCGTGTTGTCAAGACTACTTGCACATAATTTATATGTTAAATCAAAAAAATGTTTATTTCATAAAGAGGAAGTACTATTCCTAGGATACATTATATCCAGAAATGGAATCAAAATGGACATGAGCAAAATATCCTGTATTCTAGATTGGCCTGTGCCAACAACTCGCAAAGCATTACAAAGATTCCTCGGATTCTCTAACTACTATAGAAAGTTCATCAAGAACTTCTCTGCTATTGTGAGACCTCTCACACAACTCACAAGTACAAAAAAACAATTCAAATGGTCAGAAGAAGCAAATGGAGCTTTCTGCTTGTTGAAATCAAGCTTTACTTCTGCTCCCATACTACGCCATCCAGACCCATCCCTTCAATATATTTTGGAGGTAGATGCGTCAAATATGGCAGTAGAAGCAGTTCTCTCACAACGACCAACAAACACTTCACCACTTCACCCAGTTGCTTTCTTCTCAAGGTCTCTAAGCAGCCCAGAGGTGAATTACCCAGTGGGTGAAAAAGAGTTACTAGCCATAAAACTGGCATTAGAGAATTGGCGACACCTACTTGAGGGTACTCGATTGCCAATCCTTATATACACAGATCACAAAAACCTTCAATACCTTCAGACTAATAGAACTCTTTCCCACCGGCAGGTACGATGGTCATTATTCTTTTTGAGATTTAATTTTCTAGTGACCTATACACCTGCAGCCAAAAATAAAAAAGCGGATGCGCTTTCACGATTAACCAAAGATAGCTACGCCAAGGTTCCCTCAGTTCCTATAATACCCTATGAACGTATTGTCGGTGTTGTCCGTTCCCTGAAGGAAGAGATTTTGCACAGCATAGGACTGGATTCACCTCCACCACAACTAAATGCTGATGCAGAAGGCTTCCTCTATTACAACGATAAACTATACATACCCCCTACTATGCGAACCAAGATCTTGGAATTGTCGCATGATGTACCTATGGCAGGACATATGGGTATGACTAAAACATTCAATTTACTTACTAGGCAATTTTGGTGGCCTGACATGAAGACGACCGTACAAAAGTTCGTTTCATCTTGTGACATCTGTGCAAGGTCCAAAATTGACACTACAAAACCATCGGGTCTACTTTGTAGTTTACCAATACCCCAGGTTCCATGGGAAGTGGTGTCCTTAGACTTTATAGTAGAACTACCACCTTCCAAAGGATTCAACACCATTTTAGTGTCAGTGGACCATCTGACCAAGATGGCACATTTCATTCCTATCCGAAGACTACCTTCATCCAAGCAAACAGCGGAATTACTTGTGAAACATGTCTTTAAGTTACATGGTATTCCAAAAACACTTCTGTCTGACCGTGGTTCACAGTTTATCTCAAAGTTTTGGCAAGCTCTATGTCAGATTCTACGAATAGAGCAAAAACTTACTTCTCCTTACCACCCTCAGACCAACGGACAGACAGAAAGAGTCAACCAGTGCATTGAGCAATATCTACGTTGCTATACTTCATATCTACAGGACGATTGGGTGGATCTCCTCCCGCTGGAGGAATTCGCCTATAACAACGCGACCCACAGCACTACTAAACAAAGTCCATTCTACTTAAACTATGGGTTTCATCCCACACTTCTTCCACCACGTATCTTGCCATCAAGTAATCCAGTGGCCTCTGATTATCTTACCCAAATAAAGGATTCCCTGGGTTTACTCAACACCACCCATAGCCCATAGCCAACAAAAGAGGTACTACGACCTTCGTAGAAAACCCTCTCCCCAATATGCCATTGGGGATCTTGTTTGGCTTTCTACAAAAAATTTGAGATTAAAGATCCCTAGTAAAAAACTTGGACCTTTTTTCCTGGGACCTTTCCCAATAAAGAAGCTTATTGGAAAAGCTGCAGTACAACTCACATTACCAACAGACCTCAAGATACATCCCATCTTCCATGTGTCTCTACTAAAGCCCCATGTTCCTAACCAAGGAATAAGGCCTACCATCTCACCTCCACCTCCTGTGCAAGTTGAAGGCGGAGAAGAATTTGAGATAAAGGAGATTCTGGATTCTCGTATCCATAGAAGAAGACTCCTATATCTAGTACGATGGAAGAACTATGGGCCCCAAGACGACACCTGGCTGGATACCTCCGATATACATGCCCCTAGACTGATTCGCAATTTCCACTCGAAATACCCGGAAAAAACAGTTCTAGAGGCCTTCCGGAGCCGGCCTTAAGGGGGGGGGTACTGTAATGTTCTGGTACCTCTGGTACCCTTATTTCCACATTTCTCTCTTAATATTGCGTCCCATCTTGCTATCCAAATGGAACGCATACACCTTTAAGGGCAATGACGTCATCGCCGGGCGCCGCTATGAGCGGCTATTTCAATCGCCGGCTTTCTCTCACTCATTGCTCGTTCAAACCGCATGTTGCCTTGTCTTGTCCAATGCTGCCGGAGCTTCAAGCTATTCCCCTTGCCTGAACAAGACCGGAACCTCGCTACCGATCCCGTATCTCGCTACCGGATTACTCCATTACTCTTGGACCTTGCTACTACTAACCCATCTAGTGATAAGTACCCCGCAGGGGATTCCTTCCTAAACCTAACTTTCACTATCTACTACTGCATACTAAAGGGGCTATTACTATCTAAGCTATTTCTATCATCTGCATAGATTGCTAGCTCTTGGGACTACCATCATCTATCATTGCACTAGGTTACTCTCTCTTGCATACTTCATCTGCTGTCCCCTACCACCTGTTACTATACATGATTGCTAAAACCTATCTGCATACTATCATCACCTACCACTCTCCTGAATACTACTACTAAGTGCTCACCATTCTATTGCCTGTCTCTCACCTCTATACTATCATATACATTCTATCACTCCAGGAACATCATATTGAGTGTATGTATATTTGCATAACAGGCTGTACACAGTGATGAAGTCCTGAGAGTTGGATATGTTGTTCAACACATTCTCTACATGACTACTGAGTGTAATAATTCTGCAGCTGCAAATCCATTCACTAACAAAAAACGCAGGAGCGTTACAAAGAGACTCTTGCCATCAAAAAGAAAAATGCACCCACATTCCATGATCTCTGGAACTCTTGGACAATGTTTACGATTTCCACCTCTTACAAATCCCGTTTAAACCCCTAAGCTCTATAAAAGTCTAACATCTTCAACATTTCAGACACACAAGGGAAATTAAGAAATAACAGTGACAATTTGATATCATCCATCCTACCCCCTCCCCTTTTTTTTTCTTTTCTTTCTTACTTTTCTAACCACCTATATCTTTACATTCCTAATATCTTAATCCTTCACATATTCCATACCCCAATCTCCTATCCTTGAAGCCATGTTTTATGGTAATTCTTTATTAAGTCTACATAAGTTTTGGCTTGTAAAATACAATCGTTCCTCTATTTGATTGTATATTCTTGCTTCGGAATTTATGATTACTTGGGAGTCTGGATTTGATGTATTTGTTTGTTAACTTCTTATCTATCACATTGTCAAAATAACTTGATTGTTTTTGTTTATGCACTTTGTTATTCAATAAACGTTTATTGTGATAAAAGAAAAAAACAAACCAGAAAGGGAAGAGTTACCTAAAATACCAGGAGTTGCATATACTGACTAGTATACAGCAAGGTGACTACTACATACATACAGTAGCACAGACCTACTGTATTCACTGTGCATGTGAGATAATAACAATAATGATAGAGATACTCTGTCTGTCACAATCATTCGGATCTAGAAGCTATGGGTAGCTGCAGTTAAACTATTACATAGGAATACTTGCATAATACTTTCTGCTTCTGGTCTGGGTGAAATACAGAAACTTTCCCATGGACAGGACATGCATCCTCAAACTTTCTCTATCTGTCTCCTGTAGGTCACAACAGTGCACTTAATTCTGTACTCTTGTGATCCGTTTTCAGCCGACAGCAGGCTAATGTCACTCAGCCGGTCCAGGCTCTGCAGAAATCTCTACTTTAGTGTCGGGATCCTCTCAGATGCCTGGAATGGCAGCTGTCTCAGCCTCTCAATGCACTACTGGGAACCTGAGCCAGCCATTTCTGCCCCCTCTACTGCCTGGCACACCATTGAGAGCCATGATTGACAATGACCAACTCTCTACTCACTGAAGACCAAGAACTGAATGATCAGCAGGGTTTGATCGCTCAGTTCTCATTCATGGAGGCGGCAGGGGACAGATGCAGCATCAGACCTCTACACCTAGGCGAGTATGTGTGTTTGTTTTTTTATACTCCCACACTTCTCTTTTAAAGCCAGCCTCCAAGAGATGGGAGGTGCATAAATAATTATACATATCCCCCTGATGAAGACACGTGGTCCCTTGTGTCGTCATGCGTAGGGGAGGGGCAAGGACGGACGGAGCGCTTCGCTATTCCTTGGTGAGACTCCGGCTGCTGGGACACTCTGCAGACACACGCTGCAAGCAGACGTGAACGGCATCTCCCGCTATACCACCACGATTTTATCATATCTGGATGGATTGTTTGTACAGTTATGATCGTTTAAAGGTGCATCATATGCACCAATACATGTGAGTGAGACTATTTACTTTTTATTCAATAAATATTCAGCTTTAAGGATTTCATGCACTATTGTGAGTTTTCTGTTTACATATTGTGCTGCACTGAGTGATACGGCATACCAGCCTGGGTTATCTTGGATGAGAGGAGCCATAAGGATTCGGATGGATGTTCATTAGGATTTCTTATATACGCTATATAGTATATATTCTAAGGTGAGCACCCACTCACAAGGGGGTGCACGGTTGCTGTTTACTGTGACGCTCTGGTCACTCTTCACTGGAAAGCACTAGCCACCTTCAGTTGGCTGAATCACTATTTATAGGACTATTTGTTTTTCAGCACTATTATTCACGTGGATTTATTACGGGACTTCCTCTTGCAATATTTGCACATTTATATAGTTTGCACATTTTTTACATATTTATACTGGCACAATTGCTGCATTTGCACTTTAATAGCATAGCAATATTACACGTTTATTGTTCTTGACATTTATCAGATTTATGTGTGATTATATTTTTGATGGTACAGATATTTATACTTTTTCACGGATTGTTCGTTTTATATTATTTAATTAATTTTGCGCAGCACTATTTATTAATTTAATTATACGTAAGAGGCGCAACTAGAACCTTCAGGGCCCCGGTGCAAGAAACCATGGAGGGCCCCCCACCCCCCGACATTAGGGGGTTGTGTGACAGGAGGGCTGGCCGTATGACAGGAGGGGGGGGCAGTGTGACAGGAGGGAGAGGCAGTGTGACAAGAGGGGGGCAGTATAACAGGAGGGAGGCCCTGTGACAGGAGGGAGGGGCAGTGTAACAGGAGTGGGGGCAGTATGACAGGGGGTCAGTGTGACATGAGGAGGGGAAGTGTGACAGGAGGGGGGGCAATGTGACAGTAGAGGAGGAAGTATGACGGGGTAGTGTGACAGGAGGGGAAGCAGTGTGACAGAAGGGAAGCAGTGTGACAGGAAGGGGGGCAGTATGACTGGGGGGGGCATGTGACAGGAGGGGGGAAGGGTGACAGGAGGAAGGGGAAGTGTGACAGGAAGGGGCCATGTGACAGGAAGGGGCAGTGTGACAGGAGGGGGGGCAGTGTGACTTGAGGGGGGCAGGTTGACAGGAGAGGGGCAGTGTGAAAGGAGGGGGTAGTGTGACAGGAAGGGAGGTAGTATGATGGGGGAACAGTATGCCAGGAGAGGGGCAGTGTGACAGGAGGGGGTCAGTGTAACAGGAGGGGGGGCAGTGTGACAAGAGGGGGTCAGTGTGACAGGAGGGGGGCAGTATGACAGGAGGGGGGCAGTGTAACAGGACAGGGCAAAGAGTGCATTTGTAGACTCGGCCCGGAAGCAAGACTTACCCGGCAGGAGCAGCCTGGAGGAGAGGGAGCCAGCGTTGAGGGGGGCAGAGCTGAGAGGCGGACTGATGACCCCTTGTCAATGTTAGTGAATCAGGGCACCAGGCTGGATAGGAGGAAAGGCACGGCGGAGGAGCGGCTTATAGAAGAATCGATCCCCTGCCTTATTCTCTTGTCTCCTGCAGCCGCTGAAAACCTGCTTCTCCTCCTCTCCCTCCCGCAGGCTTTCAGTGGCTGCAGGAGCCAGGAGGATGATAGAGGGAATTGGTTCTTCTATAAGTCGCTCCACCCCTCCTATCCAGAAGTAAACCAATCTGGCAGGGGGCCTGGGTGCAGAGGAGGCCCTGGACTGGGGAGGTGCAGAGGAGGTGCTAAAGTGTGTGTGTGTGTCTGTGGGGGGGGGGGGGGTGGTGCAGAAGAGGCCCTGGACTAGAAAAGGGTTGGTGTGGCAAAGACCCTGGTTTAGGAGAGGACAGCACATTCTTTGTTAAAGTGGTTATAAAGGCTGAAGGTTTTTTACCTTCATGCATCCTGTGTATGAAGGTAAAAAACCTTCTGTGTGCAGCAGCCCCCCCCCCCCCACTAATAATTACCTGAGCTCCCTAATTGTCCAGCGATGTCCACGAGAGCCTTGGCTTTTGCCAGCCAGTGAGCCAATCAGGAGACGGAGTGGGCAGGGGCAAAGTGTAAATGGACACACAGAGCCTCATGAGAGCCTCGTGAGTGGGCCTGCTTGGGTGCCCTCAATAGCAAGCTGCTTGCTGTGGGGGCACCTGGTAGGAGGGAGGGGTCAGGGAGACCGGCAAGGGACCCGAGAAGAGGAGGATCCAGGCTGCTCTGTGCAAAAGAATTAGACAGAGCAGGCAAGTATAACATGTTTGTTATAAAAAAAGAAAAAAACATCAAAATAAAATAAGACTTTAATATCACTTTACAGTTAGCTGTGTGTAGTAGGGCCCCGAGTGCCAGATGTGTTA